>NW_024718510.1:0-12963 GCF_018991925.1 Homarus americanus
GGTGTAGTGGGTGGTGTAGTATGGGGTATGGTGGTGTACGGTAAGGTATCAGGACCCACCGACTGGGAAGTGTGTGTGTAGTGTGGTGTAGTGGGTGGTGTAGTGTGGGGTATGGTGGTGTAGTGAGGGTGTAGTGGGTCGTGTAGTATGGGGTATGGTGGTGTAGGGTGGTGTACGGTAAGGTATCAGGACCCACCGACTGGGAAGGGTGTGTGTAGGGTGGTGTAGTGTGGGGTATGGTGGTGTAGTGGGGGTGTAGTGGGTAGTGTAGTATGGGGTATGGTGGTGTAGGGTGGTGTACGGTAAGGTATCAGGACCCACCGACTGGGAAGGGTGTGGAATCCCCCCATCCCCCATCCACACCCATCCTGGGAGGTGGAGAATGGCACCATCCGGTAGTTGGCAACGGAAGGTATCAGGACCCACCGACTGGGAAGGGTGTGGAATCCCCCCATCCACACCCATCCTGGGAGGTGGAGAATGGCACCATCCGGTAGTTGGCAACGGAAGGTATCAGGACCCACCGACTGGGAAGGGCGTGGAATCCCCCCATCCCCCATCTATCTGTGTCTCTGTGTCTGACTGTTTCTGCCAGTCTGTCTCACAATATCGATCTGTCTGTCTTTCTGATTTTCTGCCTCTGTTTTTCTGTCTGTCTGTCTCTTTCGTCTATATGTTAGTCTATGCCGCCGTCTCTGTTTCTGTCTGTCCCTCTATTTCTCCGTCTGTCTGTCTGTCAGTTGTCTGCTTGTGTCTGCGACAAACAGACAGACAGGCAGACAGAAAGAAACGGACACAGAGACACACAGGCAGAGACACAGACAGACATGACAGAGACCAACAGACAGACAGAGAGATTCCTACAAGTCTCCGCTCGTCTGTTTGTCTGTCTGTATGTCTTTTTCTGTCTGTGTCTTTCGGTGTGTTTGTCCGTTTGTCTGACGGTTTCTGTCTGTTTCTGTGTGTCTGTCTGTTTAATGTCTGTCTGTCTGTGTCCGTCCGTCTGTCTGTTTTTCTAACTGTCTCTGTTTGTCTGTCTGTCTACAAATCCTCCCTAAGGAATCCTATCCTATAAATCAACATACCCGACCACCGCCCCCCCCCACCCCCCAACAAAAAATAAATAAATAATTAACAAAATAAAAATAAATAAATAAATTAATAAATAAAAAAATAAAAAATAAAATAAAATAATAAATAAATACAATAAAATAAAATACCAACCAACCTCCAAACACAGCAACACCCCCACCCCCCCAGACAAAGCCGCACAGAAATACTTACAATTCTCCATACCCAACCTCAGGGACAACCCTCTCAATAAAAACAACCTAACTCAACAACTCCCTTCAACAAAAAACAGACAGACAGACAGAGAGACAGAACAGACAGCCAGAGACCGACATAGTGGAAAGACAGAGAGGCTGAGACAGAACGAGACAAACACAGACACAGACAGACAGTGACAGACATTGTAAAAATAGACTGGCAGACAGAGACAGACTGACGGACAGACAAACAGAGATACAAAGACAGACAGAGACTGAGAGACAGACGGACAGAGACAGTTAGACAAACTAACTCTACCAAAGCACCAATCACCTACTGCGGCACCAAGAGACGCCAACCCCAGTAAATAGAAACCCTCCTCCTGGTGTATATTTTAAATTTATTTCTGTTCCTTTTTCGCACCCTCCCCCCCCCCAGGCCCCGTTGTGGGTCGTTTGATCTGTGCCCGGGTGGGCTAATTCCCATTAAAAAAAAAAAGCAACTGGCTGGGCCCAGCCTCGAACTGGTCCCGGTGGTGCTAGACGTAGTTCGTCAGGCCACCGCCAGGGGTCTACTGTCGGCTTTTATGAAGGTGGTTTTGTTGTTTTTCTTTAATAATTCATATATTTTCGTAGTTTTTCTCAAAATTTGTTTGAATTTATACTCCAATAGCAGAGTTACAATTGTATTGAAGCTGTGTGTGGCCCTTTTACAGCCAATCTTGGCTACTAACTCAAGATACACTTGTGTGTGCGTGTTTGACTGTCGTGTGTATGAGTGTCGTGAATCATGAAGACATTTTGCAAGAACCTATACCAAAACACATACAAAAGAATACCAAACAGTTATAAACAACAGCGCCACGGTAACTCTGCTATTTGAGTTTAAAATCACGTTAAGAACTGCGAAAATAAATCAATTATTGAAGAAAAACTGCAAAAATACCACATGTAACATAAATACAACTTCTGGAATGTTGATTAATGTCCCCCTGGCGGTGGCCTGGCGAACTAGGGGGGGGTCACAGCTTCCATGGTAAACACTTTAAATATTATGAGTGTCTCTCACCCACAATGGAGAGGCATACACTATTTTCTCTCACCACCGCTGTCTACACCTACACTATGGTTACTCACACGAGCCAGAAGCACCGGACATGGAGTAGAAAAATTGTCCTCGTTGCAGATGGTGACGTCATCGTGTGGGTAGCAACGGACCCTGGTGTTATGGTGAAGTAATGGTGAGGTGATGGTGATAGTAAAAGAGATGGTGAAGTTCTTGGGAAGGCCACAGTGAGGTAACGATGAGAATGGTGATATTATGGTGAAATGATGGTGAGGTGACTGGAGGAACTATTCACTAGAGGACCGATGCTGGTGAAGGGTTACTGGTGCACCACTGAAGTATGAATGAAGAAGTAATGATAAAAAAGATAGCTAAAAGGAATGAGGGTGAGATATAAGAGAAGAGGTGATGGTGAGTTTTAATGGTGATGGTGAGCGTAATGGTCCGGGTTTACAAGCTTTTACATATACGTGAACGCTTTAAGATTATAACACACACACACACACACACACACACACACACACACTCACACACACACACACACACACCATTTTTATCCTTCATATCCCGAGAAAATTTACTCAACTAAAATAAATAACTATGATGTAGTGATGTAGTGTTTCTCGTCATCCAGGCCAGGTGATGTAGTGTTTCTCGTCATCCAGGCCAGGTGATGTAGTGTTTCTCGTCATCGAGGCCAGGTGATGTAGTGTTTCTCGTCATCCAGGCCAGGTGATGTAGTGTTTCTCGTCATCCAGGCCAGGTGAGGTAGTGTTTCTCGTCATCCAGCCCAAGTGATGTAGTGTTTCTCGTCATCCAGGCCAGGTGATGTAGTGTTTCTCGTCATCCAGGCCAGGTGATGTAGTGTTTCTCGTCATCCAGGCCAGGTGATGTAGTGTTTCTCGTCATCCAGGCCAGGTGATGTAGTGTTTCTCGTCATCCAGGCCAGTTGATGTAGTGTTTCTCGTCATCCAGGCCTGGTGATGTAGTGTTTCTCGTCATCCAGGCCAGGTGATGTAGTGTTTCTCGTCATCCAGGCCAGGTGATGTAGTGTTTCTCGTCATCCAGGCCAGGTGATGTAGTGTTTCTTCCCCACTTCTCCACCTTCTGCCCCCCTTCTCCCTATTCCTTTCTCCCTCCACCTTTTACCCATCCCTTTCCCCTTCTTCCCCATCCTCTCACCCCTTCCTTCTGCCCGTCTTCCTCACCCTTCCACCTCCCTCTCCTCCCCTCCACCTGGCTCACATAAACCTACTGTATCCTATAACTCCCCTCTCTCTCCTCTTACACATAAAACTCACCTCTACAAATAAATATCAATATATACAGAATATATAAAACCTCACAAGGTCACATTAGTATCATAGCCCCACGAGAACATATGTAAAACACAGACAGACAGACAGATAGACAGAAAGACAGAAAACTTATTTATTTTGAAGTTTACTATGAAATGTATCGTATTTTCGAGGCCGTGAAAGGTGAATGGTGTTTTTTCTTCTTCTTTTTCTCTGTATCGAGGCTCAGGGTACAAGGTCTGATTTATACCAGTGTTGTACCCGGTGACTGGGACAATATGCAGGGCCGGAGACGTGGGACAGCCTGGTACAAAGCTGACCCTCGCCTCTTCTCTTCCCAGGAGATCACACCGAGGCATTTTGCTGTCAAGGTGTAAGAAGTTTCCCATCTGAGGAGGCGAGAGAGGTGCTAGACTTGTTTGATACATGTTTGAGGCTCTGAGGGGAGGGGGGGGGTGAGAGAGAGAGAGATCGAAGAGGAGGAATGGAAGAGGCGGGGGAGAAGGAAGAAGAAGAGGAAGTACGAGGTGGGTAGGAAAGAAAGGAGGAGGGGAGAGAAGGACAAAGAGTAAGAAGAAGATAAAGTAGGGGATGAGGGATGGGAAGGAAGGAAAGGAACATAGAATAGAATGAGATGGGAGATAGATTAGAGAGGAAAGAGAGAGGGGCTAGGAAGAGGAAGAAGAGGAAGTAGGAGATAGAAGATACGTAGGTAGGAAAGAAAGGGGGTGATAATGCAATGGAGGAAAATATAATACAATTAGTAAGTAATCAAAGGAGACCATATGAAGATGCTGAACGAGAGAGAGAGAGAGAGAGAGAGAGAGAGAGAGAGCAGAAGTAAATTACTGTTTTTTTTAATTTTTCCCCGGGTGTGTTATCTTTATCTCTCTCTGTGTTTCCGAAATTTTAGATGTAAGGAATATTGCGATAAAGAGGGTAAAGTGTGGGAGTTTTGGAGGTAGAGGAAGGTGTGTGTGTGTGTGTGAGAGAGAACATTGCTATTTTTAATGTCAAAACTCTACCCCAATATGATTTTTTTTACATATTTTATATGCAATTTACCAAAAGGTACCGACACTAAGACTGGCACACATACAGGACTGGATATAGATGACCTTGAAGCATCTAGTCAGTCAGAGGCAGGCGAACAACTCCTTCGTTTTAGTTGATTAAATCTTAGGCTGCTTAAATTTATACGAGGCTCAGCAGTTTCACCACTGAACACGAAAACAGAAGTAATTGAGATGGGAATTTTAAATATATATATATATATATGTAACCGGTCGGAATTTGCTGGACTTTAATTTCTCACTTGACTTGGGGTTTATTAAAATTTAATAGATGGTAAAGGCAGTGGAAGTGCCCCTTTGAGAAAAATCCCGAACCAGCACAAGAACACTTAAATCTACTACACAAAATGAACTGTCCGTGACCCGTGGAAGGATAGCGTCTGTGACTGGGATGAATGAGACACACTGTAAAATTTAGACACTTATATTCCCTCCAACACTACAAACACAATCAAATAATGGTACACCAATATGCGCACCTCTTAACTTAAACTTAAAACACTACTCTGGGGAATAAAAGTTATACATGATATAGAAATTATTAGAAACACAGGCAACAATAAATTTGAAGTATTAAGAAATGTTGCTTGCACACATGAAACAGGCCTTAAGGGCTTTCACAAAATAATATCAGTCACTTAGGAAATGGTATTAAAAATAAGAAATTAACTACTCTACAATGAATAGGCCTTAAGGGCTTTCAACAAAATTATAGCACCCCAACAGATGTACACTTCCTAACCTAACCTAACCACTACTCTGGGGAACAAGGTTATACCTGAGATCAGAATTATGAAGAACAATTAGAGGCATTAAAAGAATCAAATCACAGTATCACTCTGGTTCCACTTAGTGGCACAAACATTAAAAAAAAAACACTACTATCAGAATTATTTAAGAAATATTAAACTACACACGTCAAGATAATATCAGTCTGAGGAATGGTGTTAACTACACCCGTAATAAGGAAGATAAAATGTTCCTCTAGGTATCTCCTAGAATCCTAGACTCACGGTCTCCGTGTGACCATTAATATACTCAGATAGCCCCAGTGTACTCCCAGTGCGTCCATGGGCAGGAAGAGAGTGAGCCAATCAGACCCTGTGCAGTTGAGAGGAGCTTTAGCTTCCCGTTAGCAAGAGGGTTTCACTAAGCGGCTCTGGACATGTGGTGTTGTGAGCCGACGTCCGCTGGGCACCCAGACGGCTAGATTCCCTCAAGAGATCCTTTGGTACCCCGCTAAACAGTGACAGGCCTACTCTGATCGGTCCAATGGCGACAATCGCCACCCTCAATCATCAACGGCAGTCTCAAACGGCAGTCAATCTCTCGCAGTCAAACTCCGGTCAACTCCAGTCATGTGGGTTCTGACGGAAACCTTGTTATACTGCAATAGCGCAGCACAGGTGACTAGGCCACGTGACTATTTCTGATGGACGCGCGGAACGTCTTGTCTGTGTGAATGCTCTCCGGAACTGGGCTAGCCAGCGTCGTGTCTCCCCAAGGCGCTAGCTTGGGCCTACGTGATATATTTACCGCCTAACTTATAACTCCTTGGGACACCCGTAACATTATTCAGACTGCTAAACGATCTATAATAATTTCAAATTCAATAATAGTCCCTTAACTTCATGAATCGCATCATTATTAATTCGGTAAATTACATTTAATATCATATAGGCCTAGTTCCGCAGTCTCTCGCTACGAGCAGGCAGCGCTCCCTCCCTCAGATGACCTTGAACGCTCAGTATCACTCATGGCGGGGCATTTGAAATTACTCTGAAATTTCTGAATATTACAATCGACCCCCCTAAAAAAGACAGCACTGCCCTCATGTGCTGAGAAAACATGCATACGACCCCCCTAAAATTTTGTTCTAAGGACTGCACCTCACCCCTTTTGCTAAATGCAGCATTCCCGTCTTCTCTTCTCTCCTTTTCTCTCCCGCTAACACTCGACCCCCCTAAAAAAGACAGCACTGCCCTCATGTGCTGAGAGAACAACTTAAAACCCACCTTCAACTCTGTACTATTCCACTCGCAGCTAGCAACTCCATTTCTTCCTAGCCCAACTCAATACCAACCAGAACATCACGCTCCCCTTTTGCCTGGCCCTTAACTAGAGAACCAATGTCAAAAAAAAATACACAGTCCAAAACAAACATGCTCTCCTTTTGCCTGGCCCTTGAGCTAAGAGGAACCAGTGTCAAAAAAATACTCAGTCCATCTCCAACATGCTCTCCTTTGCCTGGCCCTTGAGCTAAGAGGAACCAGTGTCAAAACAATACTCAGTCCAAAACAAACATGCTCTCCTTTTGCCTGGCCCTTGAGCTAAGAGGAACCAGTGTCAAAACAATACTCAGTCCACGTCTCCGAACCTCATGCCGGCAGACCAACCCTCTGACAATGTACCAGCCCATATTAGTGAGGCCCTGGACATTACAACCGTACTCTCAATCCCGCTCATGACAGCAACTCAATCCCGCTCATGACAGCAACCACTACTAAACGCACATCTCTGACCTAACCATCTCTCCAACCCCCTACAACCTGCCTTTTCTCATTACCATGCACCCTAAACTGTAATCGGTCGGCTTCGTCTTGTCTCTCAGCTGGAGGGCTCGATCAACCTCTCTGAACTACTTACGTACCCCTATATTTCCCACTTGGACCTCACACTTCCTTGACTGCTGGACGTGTGCCTGACATTCACCCCTTGTTTCCTCCCTGAACCGTTGAATGTGTGCCTGAGACTCCCACTTGAACCTGTTTACCTGTGCTTGATAATCCTTCTTTCGGTCTCCGAACTCCTCTCTCAGCTGCACCAATGTCCCGCGGCCGTCTCTCTTCCTCCTCATACACATCTCTACTGTCAAGCCTAACCAACTCAGTCCGGGCACAAGGATGAGCATCAGTGCGAGTTCAATCCCTACCATTGCTAACCAACACATGATGGCGTTCATTATCCCAACCACAGTACTATCAGTCACGACATTAAAAACTACGCTCTGCTACCATTTGCAACCGGTCGGAATTTGCTGGACTTTAATTTCTCACTTGACTTGGGGTTTATTAAAATTTAATAGATGGTAAAGGCAGTGGAAGCGCCCCTTTGAGAAAAATCCCGAACCAGCTCAAGAACACTTAAATCTACTACACAAAATGAACTGTCCGTGACCCGTGGAAGGATAGCGTCTGTGACTGGGATGAATGAGACACACTGTAAAATTTAGACACTTATATTCCCTCCAACACTACAAACACAATCAAATAATGGTACACCAATATGCGCACCTCTTAACTTAAACTTTAACCACTACTCTGGGGAATAAAAGTTATAAATGACATAGAAATTATTAGAAACACAGGCAACAATAAATTTGAAGTATTAAGAAATGTTGCTTGCACACATGAAACAGGCCTCTTAAGGGCTTTCACAAAATAATATCAGTCACTTAGGAAATGGTATTAAAAAATAAGAAATTAACTACTCTACAATGAATAGGCCTTAAGGGCTTTCAACAAAATTATAGCACCCCAACAGATGTACACTTCCTAACCTAACCTAACCACTACTCTGGGGAACAAGGTTATACCTGAGATCAGAATTATGAAGAACAATTAGAGGCATTAAAAGAATCAAATCACAGCATCACTCTGGTTCCACTTAATGGCACAAACATTCAAAAAAACACTACTATCAAAATTATTTAAGAAATATTAAACTACACACGTCAAGATAATATCAGTCTGAGGAATGGTGTTAACTACACCCGTATTAAGGAAGATAAAATGTTCCTCTAGGTATCTCCTAGAGTCCTAGACTCACGGTCTCAGTGTGTGACCATTAATATACTCAGATAGCCTCAGTGTACTCCCAGTGCGTCCATGGGCAGGAAGAGAGTGAGCCAATCAGACCTTGTGCAGTTGAGAGAAACTTTAGCTTCCCGTTAGCAAGAGGGTTCCGCTAGCTGCTCGGGACATGTGGGGTTGTGAGCCGACGTCCGCTGGGCACCCAGACGGCTAGATTCCCTCAAGAGATCCTTTGGTACCCCGCTAAACAGTGACAGGCCTACTCTGATCGGTCCAATGGCGACAGTCGCCACCCTCAATCATCAACGGCAGTCTCAAACGGCAGTCAATCTCTCGCAGTCAAACTCCGGTCAACTCCGGTCAACTCCAGTCAAGTGGGTTCTGACGGAAACCTTGTTATACTGCAATAGCGCAGCACAGGTGACTAGGCCACGTGACTATTTCTGATGGACGCGCGGAACGTCTTGTCTGTGTGACTGCTCTCCGGGACTGGGCTAGCCAGCGTCGTGTCTCCCCAAGGCGCTAGCTTGGGCCTACGTGATATATTTACCGCCTAACTAATAACTCCTTGGGACACCCGTAACATTATTCAGACTGCTAAACGATCTATAATAATTTCAAATTCAATAATAGTCCCTTAACTTCATGAATCGCATCATTATTAATTCGGTAAATCATATTTAATATCATATAGGCCTAGTTCCGCAATCTCTCGCTACGAGCAGGCAGCGCTCCCTCCCCTCAGATGACCTTGAACGCTCAGTATCACTCATGGCGGGCATTTGAAATTACTCTGAAATTTCTGGATATCACATATATATATATATATATATATATATATATATATATATATATATATATATATATATATATATATATATATATATATATATAATGGTTGCCCATCGAAATCGAGGATGGCCCGCCCTAGAGCCACTTAGGCGTGAATTTGTTTAAGGTGTAGAAGCTGTCGCCAACCCAACAACCGCACACTAAGTTGCATGACCCAGTGTCAAGGAATAGTCCGAGAAGACCGGACAATTCGTCAACTGCATTGGCTAACCATTACCCCGGAACACGATCCGCAAATCGATTAACATCCAGGTCCCCAATTACTGTTGGGTAGACAGAGGCAAATGCCCGAGGATCGAACCTGGGTCCATTTGTTTGCGAGACGAACATACTGACCATTACACCACATACATACATACATACATACAAACATACCTACATCTCTATAAACTCACACAGGAAAAGGGAGACACTGTAGCACTTTAGCTTTTGTCTTTATACACACATACATACATACATACATACATACATACATACATACATACATCCATACATCCATACATACATACATACATAAGTATATATTGCCAGTCTTTCAGGAGTAGTTCTCACCTTTATTAATGATTACTTTGTCAGATTTAAACCATAATTGCCCTTCATTTACCTGTAACTGGTTTGATACAGTGTAAATTGATATTAAACGAGCGCTCAATTAGCAGGTGATAATAATGTCTTTGAAGCGACTAATTAACAATACAGGAAAGTTAAACAGGGAGTAATGGTGGTGCTATTAATACTATCTACGTGTTTTCTGGAAATTGAATGGAGAATCACATCGGTATTTTGGTCGTCAGTTTTATAGGGTTGTTTACCACTTTGGGGAGAGCACACACACACACACACACACACACACACACACACACACACACACACACACACACAAAATACTCCCCAAGTCTTCAATGCAAATCTGTATACTGTAGAACTTTGTCACTGCAGGCGAGCAGTCATGAATCTGAGGGGTGGAGGGGAGAGAGAGACATGAGGGGGGAGGGAGGGGAAGGAGGGGAGAGAGGAAAAGGAGGGGAGAGAGACGAAGGGGAGGTGGGAGGGGAAGGAGGGGAGAGAGACGAAGGAAGGAAGAGAGAGGTATCTGATGCGGACTAAGGCGCTCGGAGCTCACTCTGATCATCAAAGGGCCAAAACTCTGCCAAACTTGTAGGTGCGGGAGGAACATAACAGTAACCAAGAGAATACCTGCCTGGCTCCTCCTGAGAGTGAATGAAGGTGTGGTAAGGCAAGGTAGAATGAAGGAGGGAGGGAGGGAAGGTAGGTGGGAAAGAAGGAAGGTAGGTGGGAAAGAGGGAGGAAGAGGACTGAGTGAAGTAGGGAGTGAAGACAGGGGGAAGGGGGCTTGGCAAAACAAATAATATAAAGAAAGGCAGAATAAATGAGGTAGTGAGAGGAAAGAAAGGAAGAAAGAAAGATAAAAGAGAAGGGAAGATAGAGAGAGTAGGCAAGAGAGACATGGAAGGAAAGTGAGAAAGATACAGGGAAGGAAGGAGCATAAAAGGAGAAGGGAATAAGGAGGACCCACTCCAAGACTCGTTTAAGACTTCAAGACTCCCACACTTAGGATTATAACGAAGGCACACAGAGATTATATAAAGTTTAGCGTAGACTGTCGTAGACTGCACTGTGGGGAAAAATAGGCGAGAAAGACCTCTCTAATACAGTCTTCGTTTGTACTAGAAAAAAATGAAACAGAGGTAAATATTCCATAAAGCTTTAACAGATGTTGATTGTTCGGTAAAAAAAAAATAATGTTAAGAGCCTATGGGTGAAACAGTGAACAAGAGTTGGGCCTAGTTGCGTTAGTGTGGAGTTGGTGGTACGCCCGGAAGCGAGGCTAATCAGATGTACTGTACAGGTATTTGCAAAACAAAACAAACAAAATAAAACAAAACAAAGCAAATAAAAAACAAAACACCCTTAAGTCAGTGAATCAGGAAGGACGGTCATTGGGCTGACTGACGCATAAAAATGTGAAGATATATGATATGATATTTACGTTACCGGCGTGATTTAATCTTGGCTAAATTACACTGAGGTAACGTAATCTGTTACACCGGATGAGGGTGAAAATTTGTTCAAGTTGAGGTTAGTGAACACAAGATTGACCCTAACATTGGCCAATCACCGATTCCGTGGATGTGACGTTGTCCAATCAGTATCTCCGTTGAATTCTCAGTCAGAATACAGTATTGACTAATCAACACTTCTGTTGCATGAACATTTATAATGTGGTATTGACCAGTCATCACCTCCGTTACATACCCTCAGTAAACACAGCACTACCCAATCAGAGCCTACGTCACAAACCTTGAGCAAACTTAGCAGTGCCCAATCAGCACCGTCGGTACATAATGTGTGTGAATAAAGCATTAGTCAATCAGCGCCAGGGTTTCTTAAACAACCAAGAAAAAGAAAAGGAAAATGGAAATTGTATCTTGTTAAATAAAAGAGGAACAAATTAAAACCGGTGTATTATATGCAAATTACCCGTCCGGAGGAGGAAGCCCATCTTGGCACTTAAGTGAATCGCGAAGTGAGGCTGTTTTTTTGGAGAGGTGTGGGGCGAGGTGTGGGGCGAGGATGGGGAGTTGTGGGGCGAGATGTGGGGCGAGGATGGGGAGGTGTGGGGCGAGGTGTGGGGCGAGGATGGGAGGTGTGGGCGAGGTGGGGCGGTGTGGGGCGAGGTGTGGGGCGAGATGGGGAGTTGTGGGGCGAGGTGTGGGGCGAGGATGGGGAGGTGTGGGGCGAGGTGTGGGGCGAGGATGGGGAGGTGTGGGGCGAGAATGGGTAAGGGAGAGTTGTGGGATAGAAGGTAGGACTGGGGCAAGAAGAAGAAGAAGATGAAGAAGGCAATATAAGGTGAGAGAGAGAGAGAGAGAGAGAGAGAGAGAGAGAGAGAGAGAGAGAGAGGCCCCCTCTATAGAAGAAGAACGTGACCAACCTCAAACAATACGCCTTTAGACATCCCCGTAATATTTCATCTTATCAGCCACTGTCGGCGTAGAGGGGGAGGGGGGGGAGGAGGAGAGGAGGAGGAGGAGAGGGAGTGGGAGGAGGCTTAGGAGATAAAGGAGGAGGTGAGAGAGGAGGAGGAAAGGGAGGGAAAGGAGGAGGTGAGAGAGGGGGAGGAGAAAGAGGAGGTGCATAAGGAGAGAAAGGAGGAGGAGAAGAAGGAGGGGACGAGACAGGAGTGGCAATTACAGGGAGTGTGATGGTAAGGGGAGGAGTAGGAGATAGTTAGGGAGAGGAAAGGGAGAGGGAGGATGTGGATTTGGTCGAGGAAGGGCTAGGGAGGAAAGGAGTTAGGGAGAGGGAGGTAGGAGAGTGAGAGGGGAGGTGAAAAGGAGAAGAAGGGCAGTGGAAGGGATTTTGAAGACGGTGGAAGTAAAAGGGAAGGGGGAAACTCTAGAGGGGGGGGTAATGGAAAGGGGTGATTGTGAGAGGCAGGGGAAAAAATGAGATCATTCATCAGAAAAAAAATAACAAAATAAATTATACTTTGTGATCAGGTCATTTTTCAATAATGTTTACATATTTTGTCAAATGATTTTTAGAGCGCGTCAAGTAGTAGTGTAGGAG
>NW_024718511.1:0-15603 GCF_018991925.1 Homarus americanus
AAATCATGACTAAAACAATGACTTTCGCTTTCTTTCGTTGTTCGAAAGATTTTACCGTAATCGCATTTCGAATGGTTTTGAGTTAAAAAACTGTTGTACCGTACCGTATTACAATAATATTCTATCCTATCATTAGCCTCATAATCCCACAACTGAAAACCATTCGAAAAGTGATTACGGTAACGTGTTTTGAACGAAAGAAAGCGAAAGTCATTGTTTTCGTCACAATTTTATCCCACTTTCCACTGTAATATGTACAGTACGTCATTTCAGCAAAAATATTACATTTCCATATTCTCAGAAATAAATAGTAGTTTTGTTGAAACGTAATGTACGGTATTTAATATTAAAATGCAAAAAGAGCTATAAAATCAATTAATACTGTACATCCGTAATGTACTGGCTGGCATCCCCACTCGTCCCTGCTGCCGCCAGTCACCGCACCTCCCCGCTCTATGCCTCCGCCTCCTCCACGTCGTCACTACTGTTGTATTACAATAATATTCTATCCTAATTCACTTAAATAAGTACTACGATACCATATTTCTGAATATTTTCATTCCATCAAAATCTATTTCATTGTCATCGTCTTAAGCACCAAAGAGCTCCTCCCAGTCTTCTCCTTGAACAGGGCTAGAGGGTACGTGTTTTTCGAATCGTTTTCAGTTAAAAAACTATTACATGTATTATATCAAGCACAGTATGAATAGAATATCATTGTAATATAACAGAATTTCATCCGAAAACTATTAAAAAAACGAGTAACATCTTAAGAACATCGGAAGCTTAGGTAAAGTCTTTTGTTTTCATGTATTTTTATCCTAATTTACATTGAAATACATCACGTTTCAGCAACACTATTTATTTCCAAGAATATATTCATTCGGGCGCAGTTTAAGTAAAATATACGTGTGATGTAATAGTTTTTTAACTGAAAACGATTCGAAAAACACGTACCCTCTAGCCCCGTTCAAGGAGAGGACTGGGAGAAGCTGTTTGGTGCTGCAGACGATGACAAGGAAAATGATTTTGATGGGTTTTAATGAAAATATTCAGAAATATGGTATCGTAGTATTTATTCAAGTCAATTAGGATAGAATATTATTGTAATACAACAGTTTTTTAACTGAAAACCATTCGAAAAGGGATTACGGTAACATCTTTTGAACGAAAGAAAGATTAAGTCATTGTTTTCGTCACGATTTTATCCAACTTTCCACTGTGATACGTACGCCATTTCAGCAAAAATATTACATTTCCGTGAATGCATTATATCAAGCACAGTATGAATAGAATACCGGTGTAACATAACATTATTTTGAGTCTTACTCTTTCCATTTACAGAGTACTGTACAAGCCCATGATAATGGCTCCTATATGTGATAAACTTCGTTGTGTGAAGAGAAAGAATAACTCGTTGAAATTGAGTGACAAACTTGAAATAATTAAGAAACTAGAATGTGGTGTGAGCAATACTGTTCTAATGGAAACATACGACATTGGAAAACAAACAACTGCTGTACTGAATAACTATTAATTTATGGACATATTTTTATCATAAACTGTTGTGTATATTAAATGTTTTTGTTTGTTTGTTACAGATGAGTTAACGACTAAACCCTTGAGAAATTAACAACTGGATCATGGAGACTCTGCTGCTACAAGTATGTCTTTATGTCTGTCTAACTGTCTATCTTTATCCTCTGTGTTTCTATATCTTTCTATCAGTCTTTCAATACCTGTATGTCAGTCAGTCAGTCTGTCTGTTTGGTATCTATATCATCTGTCAGACTGTCTTTATATATACAAGTATCTGTCTTATCTATATCTATGCTATCAGTAAGAAAGATATTGACAGTGAGTGAGGAAGGTGGGTACACAAGAGGTACAGTGAGTGAGGAAGGTGGGTACACAAGAGGTACAGTGAGTGAGGAAGGTGGGTACACAAGAGGCACAGTGAGTGAGGAAGGTGGGTACACAAGAGGCACAGTGAGTGAGGAAGGTGGGTACACAAGATGTACAGTGGAGTGGATGGCAGACTGCAGGATGTTGCTGACTGTAAGTGTTATGTATGCGCAGGTAAATATGTGTCCACGACAAGACTGAAGAAACTCAACACTGAAGATTATCCGTGGACTGTGTGGATGAGTTCTGCTGCCTGGATGACATGATCAGTGCTGGGAGGCATGAAGTCATGGACTGTCT
The DNA here is from genome assembly GCF_018991925.1 of Homarus americanus. Taxonomy (NCBI): domain Eukaryota; kingdom Metazoa; phylum Arthropoda; class Malacostraca; order Decapoda; family Nephropidae; genus Homarus; species Homarus americanus. The sequence continues at coordinate 2,206 of NW_024718511.1, forward strand.
GCCAGATGACTGGAGGGGTACAGTACGCTGTGCTAGAGCTGGCTCGGTTGTCGGTGATGATCAAAGGAGGGGTGCTGAAGGCTGCTGTGTTGTGAATGAATTAATCAGCCGGGTGCCATGATCAGTGCTGGAGGGGGTGCTGAAGACTGCTGTGTTGTGAGTCATGGAAGAGTTCTGCTGCCTGGATGACATAATCAGTGCTGGATGGGGTGCTGAAGGTTGCTGTGTTGTGAGTCATGGAACACCTGCTGTTTGGGTGAAGACCAGGGCCGAGGTGCCAGCGCCGCTGCCAGAGTCAGCGTGGAAGCTGGGTTCGCTGCCTGGGTGACATGATCAGTGTTGGAGAGGGTGATGAAGGCTGCTGTGTTGTGAGTCATGGAATGGGTTCTGCTGCCTGGGTGACATGATCAGTGCTGGATGGGGTGCTGAAGGCTGCTGTGTTGTGAGTTATGGATGAGTTCTGCTGCCTGGGTGACATGATCAGTGCTGGAGGGGGTGCTGAAGGTTGCTGTGTTATGAGTCATGGATGAGTTCTGCTGCCTGGGTGACATGATCAGTGCTGCAGGGGGTGCTGAAGGCTGCTGTGTTGTGAGTCATGGAATGGGTTCTGCTGCCTCGGTGACATGATCAGTGCTGGAGGGGGTGCTGAAGGCTGCTGTGTTATGAGTCATGGATGAGTTCTGCTGCTTGGGTGACATGATCAGTGCTGGAGGGGGTGCTGAAGGCTGCTGTGTTGTGAGTCATGGATGAGTTCTGCTGTCAAAGAGATGGCGATCAGTGCTGAAGGAGGATTAAAGCTGCTGCCAGAGTCATGGAGTCGTCTCTTGCTGCCTGGGCATGAACAGCGGAGACATGGAGTCAGAGTCATGGGGTCTCAAAGTGGACATGATCAGTGCTGGAGGGGGTACTGAAGGCTGCTGTGTTGTGAGTCATGGATGAGTTCTGCTGCCTGGGTGACATGATCAGTGTTGGAGAGGGTGCTGAAGGCTGCTGTGTTATGAGTCATGGATGAGTTCTGCTGCTTGGGTGACATGATCAGTGCTGGAGGGGGTACTGAAGGTTGCTGTGTTGTGAGTCATGGATGAGTTCTGCTGCCTGGGTGACATGATGCTGCCTGGGTGACATGATCAGTGTTGGAGAGGGTGATGAAGGCTGCTGTGTTGTGAGTCATGGAATGGGTTCTGCTGCCTGGGTGACATGATCAGTGCTGGATGGGGTGCTGAAGGTTGCTGTGTTGTGAGTCATGGATGAGTTCTGCTGCCTGGGTGACAATGGCTGGAGGAGGTTTTGGGAATTCTTGTCTTTATTGTCAGCATGGGGACTTTCCCATCACATGAAAGTAAGAATGTATACAACTGGTGTGAGAAGTGTGGTGTTATATATCCGTGAAACATGGGCAGTTAAAGAGGATGACATATGCAGTCTTGAGTGAGCTGAAATGAGAATGGTGAGGTGGATGTGTACTGTGACGCTGAAAGATGAGAATCGCCGTTCAGAGCTAAGAGGGCGGCTGGGTATTGAGAGTATCGGCCAAGATTTACGTATAAGTAGACCGAGATCGGGAGTGTGGGGAGAATGGATGAGACCAGCTGGGTTAAGTGGTGCATGAGTCTAAATGTGGTGAGGAGGAGAGCCAGTGGTAGGTGGCCAAGAATGACATGGGGAGAGATTGTAAGAAATGATCTTAGAACCTGACAAGACAGACTGCAGGAGAATGGCTGTATGATTTGGGTGGTGATGATGATTTTGTTCTTGCATTCTATCTAAGTTTCAGGCTATCTATCTATCTATCTGTCTATCTATCTATACTACTGTACTGTATTTCTCACCATATTAAAGGCAACCACAGATATAGATATAGCATGAAAGGTTTATAGTCTCAAGAAAGTTCACCTAAACTAAACTTTCATAAAAGGAATTGCAATGTGTTCCATAACATGTACAGTACAGTTGACCCTCGCCAATGTGAAGAACGGATAAAAATAATGATAATAAATAAGAGGAAGGACAAAATACTGCATGCCATTTGACATTTTTTCACTAAAGATGTGGGAGACAGGGATGTGCTCCCCATTCTTGGGCTGACTCCTGCCGACGTAATAAAAATATATGTCTTATATGGTGGGAAATATGGTATATCTCTCTACATCTTTCTGTCCATCTGTCTACAGTATATCTGTCTTATATGTACTGTAGACAGAACTACTGTACTAACCATGATAGACAGTTGACAATGCATGTGATTAATACCTGGAATACAAATATTTGCAGGAAAATGTCCAATGTATTTAGCAACTAGACCACTTTAGTGATATAGAACCATGAAAATATTGTTTATTGTTTTTATACCAAAACACTGGTGATTGTCTCTCAGATACATCAGGAGTTGTATATCTTTAGTGGTGTCCTGGGTTCATTGCCCAGCCTGGGACAGATGTTACCCTCGCTAACAAACATGGCAGGTTTTCTGCAGGTACAATACTACAGTTTCCTCCCGTACTGTACAGTTTTAACAGACCAACTGCCTAAACGGCTCATTACCGGTAATTACGACGTCGCTACGTGAATCCTAATTTAATGTTGACTCGGCCATAGTGAGCTTTAACATTTATGCCACTGATGAATGAGTTGATCACACACAACTATAAGGTGGCCTTCTCTTGCCACTCCATCTCTCCTCTGGCCTTTATTGTGTAAAAGCCAAGAATTATTATTGTGTGAGAATGTAGTGGATCTGAGGTGACAATGATAAATATTTTGGCGTTAAGTCGGTGGTGTGGTACTGTGCAGGTCTGACCCACCTGTTACAAACTACTGCAGGGAGTGAAGACCTTCCTTAAAAGGTTTAACTTGGCAGGATTCAGAAGGCCACAACACAGACGTCCTCAACGGCACTTGATGGTTTATAACGGCCATTTATTATTACTTACTTTTGACCTTGATGATGTGGTTCAGCCATTATCAGATGCAGGTCAGGAACACAAAGGACTGTTCCTCTATAATGCTCACTGAGTAAATGAGGATAGTTGCTTCAAGGCTCCACTGGGCAGATTGTTACCAGGTTTTATTTACAATTCTTAATTATTACATGGAATTATACATTTTCCACAATATATACTGAACTGTATACCTGTGTTGTCTATATACATGGTGAACTGTATACCTGTGTTGTCTATATTGTTTTAAGCTGTGGTAAGATACCAAACTATCTCACTTATTTAACACTTTTCTGAACAGGTGGCTGGGTTAGTCGCCTAGTACCTTTGGTGCAGCCGAGTGAGATATAAGTCATCTCACGTCATGTCTACTGATGCAGCTGTGAGATATAGGGTCATCTCACGTCATGTTACCTTTAATACAGCTGAGTGAGATATCGGGTCATCTCACCTTTGATACAGTCGTAGATTGGTTGATAGTTTAATCGTCACATCTGTCCTGGGTTGTACTTGTAATTATCTTAGCTTGTAAGTTAAACAAGACACACAGGTGATGTTCTCTTCACTCGTTGTTCCTTGGTTTAATGAAAACACACGTGTTGATTTAATAGTTATATTAGGCCGTAATGTCTGTACAATTATTTGGTATTGACAGACTAATGAGCATTAGCTATTGGCTTGTAATTAGCTGATATATTTAGAGAGAGGTACAGCCTGGAGAGCTGGTTTCATGACACGACTTTAGGGCATCGTGTCGGGCTGTGAACTGGGCTGAACTCTCTTGAGTCTGGTGACTGGTGGTTGGAGGGTAACCACACTTCAACAGGTCATTAACTAAACAGCCTACCACATACTGAGGGTTGAATCTGTAGTTTAATGGGCTGTACACCCTAGGAGGTGTGACAGAACAAATGTTTATGGGCTGTACACCCTAGAAGGTGTGACAGAACAAATGTTTATGGGCTGTACACCCTAGGAGGTGTGACAGAACAAATGTTTATGGGCTGTACACCCTAGGAGGTGTGACAACAAATGTTTATGGGCTGTACACCCAAGAAGATGTGACAGAACAAATGTTTATGGGCTGTACACCCTAGAAGGTGTGACAGAACAAATGTTTATGGGCTGTACACCCTAGGAGGTGTGACAGAACAAATGTTTATGGGCTGTACACCCTAGGAGGTGTGACAACAAATGTTTATGGGCTGTACACCCAAGAAGATGTGACAGAACAAATGTTTATGGGCTGTACACCCTAGAAGGTGTGACAGAACAAATGTTTATGGGCTGTACACCCTAGGAGGTGTGACAGAACAAATGTTTATGGGCTGTACACCCTAGAAGGTGTGACAGAACACATGTTTATGGGCTGTACACCCTAGGAGGTGTGACAGAACAAGTGTTTATGGGCTGTACACCCTAGGAGGTGTGACAGAACAAATGTTTATGGGCTGTACACCCTAGAAGGTGTGACAGAACAAGTGTTTATGGGCTGTACACCCTAGGAGGTGTGACAGAACAAATGTTTATGGGCTGTACACCCTAGAAGGTGTGACAGAACAAATGTTTATGTGCTGTACACCCTAGGAGGTGTGACAGAACAAATGCTTATGTAGCTCTATGCCCAATAGTCTGGGTGATAGAATGTATATAATGAATATATGTCGTTAGCTCATATTTATATAATATTAATGTGACTGAGGCTAATACAATATACTGAACTGTATACCTATATTGTCTATATACATGGTGAACTGTATACCTGTATTGGCTATATACATGCTGAACTGTATACCTACATTGTCTATATGCAGGTTGAACCAATTGTAAACTTATATGATAAGTTTACATAATAAATATATATCTATCTATCTAAAGTGGTCTAGTGTATGGAAATATTTTGAGCTTTTCCCTGGTAATGTTGTTTCATCACAGGTGTTACTCTGTTGTAGTGTGAGCCAGTGTGAGGTGGAAGTCAATTTTAAACTGAGGTGTTTAGATGTGGCTCTGGAAGATTGACAATTTGTCTTATTTTAATTATAAACCAGAACACCAATATTTCTCACTGTTTATCCAGGTATAATTTGACTAAATTTATCTTTTAAATTTACCTGGACTTAGAATGCCATCACAATATGATTTGAAATTAATGAACAAAAAATATAATCAGTTTTGTTTTGTGTTTTTAAGGACTTTAGAATTAATATGATTTAGTGAGACTGTTGAACCGTTCCAATACTTTACATATATTTACCATTTAGGTTAGACTAAACCGTAAATAAATTTTAGTGTTTGTTAAGGAATTCAATCTCATTAGTTCGGTGTCATTTAATATTGCCATAAAATCTGTTGAGTGACTTAAGCAGCAATTATTCTGTTATAGTCATGCCAGTTAATGTTGTTTTAGGAGATACAGTTTATAATGTAGTGATCTCTGTTAAAACAAACTATTTTTATTGTCCAAATTTGTCGCGTTGGGTTATGAAGGTGTGCATGGTGGGAAAGGCTTTGGAATAAGGAATACTGAAGGTGAAAGAACACATGAGTTTGGGGATGGTATGTAACATGTGTTTAAGAATAGGGCAAGTAGGCTGACCATGTAGGCCTAAGGCAGGTGGCACAGAAACCCAGATTGGCTACATTTTGGTCAGGAAATTAGAACAGGTTGCTTGTGTGTGTTACTTAAAGATGGAGGGAGAGGAAGAAGGTGGATGTTCCAAGAAGGAGAGTGTGGGAATTGTGAAGGAACTGAATGTAAAAGAAGCATTTTCTTATGAGTTGAGAGGCTAGGAAGCAGCCAGTGAGGGGCAGTGTACCAAGACGCTGGGCCATAATAAAAGATGTTCCGTTGAGTGTGGTTGATGGCGGGAATGATGAAGTGGAAAGAGAGATAAAAAGAGAAAAGAAGATTGTGTGAGATGTGGAAGATGGTTGGCAACAGAGAGAAGTACAGTACCTGGAGGCTAAACTGAGATGGTTCAGGAGAGAAAGGAGGAAACTAACTGGGTTAAGAGATACACAAATGAATGTGGAGGGGAGGGGAGTTACAGGTAGGCAAAGAATGACATGAGGATAGGTTGTAAAGAAATGTCGGTGCTACTATAGTACCTGAGTATGTTTGTTGGTTGGAATGATGAGGAACAATCTGAACAGAAAACAAATGAATACAGTAATTGAACACAAAAAATTTAGGACTTGTCGAGTAATATCAAAATATTCGAAACTCGGTTAATTCGTATTTTCGGTAATTTGAGTGACGCAGAGTCTCTTTTGTCAAATCAATGAGAGTATAGTGCCGTTTGTGGTCCACCGAATTACTGAAAATACAAATTAACCGAGTTCCGAATATTTTGACATTCCACACTTTCTCAATCTTTTTGTTCAATTATTTGTTCGTTTTCTGTTCAGATTGTTCCTCATTATTCCAACCAACAAACATACTCAGTTACCATGCCTTGACTGCCACACAAAATAATCTTATTTATAATTACTGTGCAAACAAATATTTTTTAAGTGCACAAACAGTAATAATAAAGTAAATAATACAGTAATAAATAACTGTAAGACTTACTGCACATTGTGAGGTGAACTGATAATATGTGGATGATATTCAGAAAGTGTAATAGTATTGAGGATCAGGTCTGGGGTCCACTGCTCTCATCAAGAAGATTAATCCCCAACCTACCTAACTCAGGAGACTTTTCCTTTGTTCTATGTATTTCTCCCTTGTTTTGTTGTGTTAGTTGGCAGAAGAGGGACCTATAGTGTGTTTTATCCCATCTGAGAAGAGATACGTAATTTGTGTATTATTGCGGGTAAAAATAAGTATATATTAAATGCGTCCTCCGAAAGCGTCAATTTGCCACCAGAGTTTAACAGTTAATTCTTGTATAATATTTCTGATAAACTTCCTACATGTTTATGTTTGATATAATTAATGTATGAATCTTTAAATAATTTAGCTAAATGTCTTTCTCGTCAGAAATGGTCATTATGAATAAACTCATTTAGAAATAGCTACATCATTACTTCAGGAGGAAATCGGACAGATTTGCAACAGCCAATCAGGTGTAACTCTTGAGGAGGGGGCGAGGCATCTCTTCTCATCTGATAAAATATGCACAATAGTCAAATCAGCTCCAAAATTTCATCTTATATTTCTCCAAAGAGGGTTTTTACTTCATTTACCAGTGTGGCCGTTACACTTATGGAATATCATCTACGATCTCACCTCTCATTATTTATTACTGTATTATTTACTTTAATATTGTAAGTACTGTACATTTTATAACTATTTATATTTGCACAATAATTATAAATATAATATTGTATATGACAGCCAAGGCAACTTTTTGAACCACTCAGTTATTTCATATTCATTCCAAATTCAAATCGCTCAATTAATTTTTTGAGAAACATACGAATTAAACCGAAGTACGAATTGCAGCGATCTTATTCAATGAAAGTCCAAAAATTCATCATTTAAAATATTTAAGTCTAAACATTCATCATTTAAAATATTCCAAGTCCAAAAATTCATCGTTTAAAGTATTCTAAGTCCAAAATTTATTCTAAGTCCAAAAATTCATTGTTTAAAAATATTCTAAGTCCAAAAATGGCCAAAATTATTCCTGGGCATATTTTGAGTAATAAATTTTTGTGTGGTTTTAGAGGTAAAACATTTGTGCCATTCTTACGAGCTCCAGCTTGGCATCTGTGTATTATAAGGCATAACGGACTACCTGGACGTGGGGAGAGTAACTCACTGGGCCCCTACTGAGTTACTCTTCCCACGGCCAGGTATTCCATTATGCTTGTATTTTTTTATATTATTGGTGAATGATAATTTGAAGGCCTTCCTCCGGAGACGCTTCCGGTTATCTTTTACCAAATTTTTTCAACGTTAGTCCTGGCAATGGCAAACTCAAAAAACACTTAAGGGTAAAAAAAGGGAAATTTTTTTGCTCAAATTTTGCAATTTTTAGCCATTTTTTCATAAAAAAAATGCCAATTTTTTCATATTTTTAGCTATTTTTTCATATTTTTAGCTATTTTTTCATATTTTTAGCTATTTTTTCATATTTTTAGCTATTTTTTTCAGGTTTTTAGGTTATTTTAGTTATTTTTTTTATTTTATATATTTTATTTATATATTTTTATTTATATATTTTATTTATATATATTTTTTATTAATATATATTTTATTTTATATTTTTTTATTTAATTATATTTTATTTATTTATATTTTTTTTATTTATATATTTTATTTATATATATTTTTTTATATTTTATATTTTTTTATTTATATATACAGTATATATATATATATATATTATTTATATATTGTTTATTTTTCAAGTTTATATATATTTTTCATTTGTATATTATATTTGTATATTATGAATTAAGATATTTTTTCAAGTATTACATTAAATTATTTTGCTTCAAAATCTGAAGCTGAACTTAGTCAATTTTCTGTAAAAGTTGAAAATATTGTAAATGCTGGAAAAGGTTAATAAAGACGTAATGACATTTAGACATTTATTAATGGAAACTTAATGGCTCTATAAATTTGCAGGCCAGGGCAGCAAGCACAGAGCAGTCCAGGGGAGCGGTAGTCCAGGGCAGCAGCATGCACAGAGCAGAGCCGTTAGGGGGCAGGGAAAAAACACTTTTATTTGAGTTGCAGGCTGCACTTTTCAGGCAGAGAGAAAACGTATTTTTGGCCAAAAATCCTTTAAGGCTTTAGACTTACAATTTTTGTCATTTTCGGCCAAAAAATGGATTTTGTTCAAAATTTCAGTATAGGTACTCATGAATGTGCTGCTTCAGGATCTGTTAACCAAAATTTGATATCTTGATTATAACTTGTTCAAATGGCTTTTAGAAAATGTTCAAATGATTTTAGAATATTTTAATTACTTTTGCAATGCTAATTACTCGCCACTTATGGGTTTTCGAGGTCATTTCTTGGTGCTTATGTATTATTCTGGATGTACTTAAATAGTTAGGCACATTAAATTTTAGTTCAGAGAGAAAAAGTATTTTTGGCCAAAAATTCTTGAAGGCATAAGACTTACAACTTTTGTCATTTTCGGCCAAAAATGGATTTTGTTCAAAATTTCAGTATAGGTACTCCTGAATGTACTGCTTAAGGATCTCTTACCCAAAATTTGATATCTTGATTATAACTTGTTCAAATGACTTTTAGAAAATGTTCAAATGATTTTTAGAATATTTTAATTACTTTTGCAATGCTAATTACTCGCCACTTATGGGTTTTCGTGGTCATTTCTTGGTGCTTGTGTATTATTCTGGATGTACTTAAATAGTTAGGCACATTAAATTTTTAGTTCAAGAAAAACGTATTTTTTGGCCAAAAATCCTTTAAGGCTATAGACTTACAATTTTCGTCATTTCGGCCAAAAAATGGATTTTGTTCAAAATTTCAGTATAGGTACTCCTGAATGTGCTGCTTAAGGATCTGTTAACCAAAATTTGATATCTTGATTATAACTTGTTCAAATGGCTTTTAGAAAATGTTCAAATGATTTTTATAATATTTTAATTACTTTTGCAATGCTAATTACTCGCCACTTATGGGTTTTTCCAAGTGTTGCTTGTGTATTATTCTGGATGTACTTAAATAGTTGGGCACATTAAATTTTAGTTCAGAAAAACGTATTTTTGGCCAAAAAAATCCTTTAAGGCTGTGAACTTTAAATTTTCTTCATTTCATGCGAAAATGGATTTTGTTCAAATTTCAGTATAGGTACTCCTGGATATTGCTGTAGGATCTGTTATGGGAATTTGATATCTTGATTATAACTTGTTCAAATAGGCTTTTAGAAAATGTTCAAATGATTTTAAGTATCATTTTTGCCCAATATAATTACTCTTCGGGTTTCCGAGGGTCATTCTTGGTGCTTGTGTATTATTCTGGATGTACTTAAATAGTTAGGCACATTAAATTTTAGTTCAGAGAAAACGTATTTTTGGCCAAAAATCCTTTAAGGCTATAGACTTACAATTTTCGTCATTTCGGCCAAAAAATGGATTTTGTTCAGAATTTCAGTATAGGTACTCCTGAATGTGCTGCTTAAGGATCTGTTAACCAAAATTTGATATCTTGATTATAACTTGTTCAAATGGCTTTTAGAGAATGTTCAAATGATTTTTAGAATATTTTAATTACTTTTTGCAATGCTAATTACTCGCCACTTATGGGTTTTCAGGGTCATTTCTTGGTGCTTGTGTATTATTCTGGATTATTACTTAATGGTTGGCACATTAAATTTTAGTTCAGAAATACATTTTTTTGTTAAAATGTACTAGGCTATAGACTTACAATTTTCTTCATTTTCGGCCAAAAAATGGATTTTGTTCAAAATTTCAGTATAGAGCCTCCTGAATGTGCTGTGAGATCTATTAACCAAAGGCTTTATCTTAAGTTATAACATTTCAAATGGCTTTTAGAAAATGTTCAAATGATTTTTAGAATATTTTAATTACTTTTGCAATGCTAATTACTCGCCACTTATGGGTTTTCGAGGTCATTTCTTGGTGCTTGTGTATTATTCTGGATGTGCTTAAATAGTTAGGCACATTAAATTTTAGTTCAGAGAGAAAACGTATTTTTGGCCAAAAATCCTTTAAGGCTATAGACTTACAATTTTCGTCATTTCGGCCAAAAAATGGATTTTGTTAAAAATTTCAGTATAGGTACTCCTGAATGTGCTGCTTAAGGATCTGTTAACCAAAATTTGATATCTGGATTATAACTTGTTCAAATGGCTTTTAGAAAATGTTCAAATGATTTTAGAAAATATTAATTACTTTTGCAATGCTAATTACTATACATATATGGGTTTTCGAGGTCATTTCTTGGTGCTTGTGTATTATTTTGGATGTACTTAAATAGTTAGGCACATTAAATTTTAGTTCAGAGAAAAAACGTATTTTTGGCCAAAAATCCTTTAAGGCTATAGACTTACAATTTTTCTCATTTTCGGCCAAAAATGGATTTTGTTCAAAATTTCAGTATAGGTACTCCTGAATGTGCTGTTTAAGGATCTGTTAACCAAAATTTGATATCTTGATTATAACTTGTTCAAATGGCTTTTAGAAAATGTTCAAATGATTTTTAGAATATTTTAATTACTTTTGCAATGCTAATTACTCGCCACTTATGGGTTTTCGAGGTCATTTCTTGGTGCTTGTGTATTATTCTGGATGTACTTAAATAGTTAGGCACATTAAATTTTAGTTCAGAGAAAACGTATTTTTGGCCAAAAATCCTTTAAGGCTATAGACTTACAATTTTCGTCATTTCGGCCAAAAAATGGATTTTGTTCAGAATTTCAGTATAGGTACTCCTGAATGTGCTGCTTAAGGATCTGTTAACCAAAATTTGATATCTTGATTATAACTTGTTCAAATGGCTTTTAGAAAATGTTCAAATGATTTTTAGAATATTTTAATTACTTTTGCAATGCTAATTACTCGCCACTTATGGGTTTTCGAGGTCATTTCTTGGTGCTTGTGTATTATTCTGGATGTACTTAAATAGCTAGGCACATTAAATTTTAGTTCAGAGAAAAAACGTATTTTTGGCCAAAAATCCTTTAAGGCTATAGACTTACAATTTTTGTCATTTCGGCCCAAAAATGGATTTTGCTCAAAATTTTAGTATAGGTACTCCTGAATGTGCTGCTTAAGGATCTGTTAACCAAAATTTGATATCTTGATTATAACTTGTTCAAATGGCTTTTAGAAAATGTTCTAATGATTTTTAGAATATTTTAATTACTTTTGCAATGCTAATTACTCGCCACTTATGGGTTTTCGAGGTCATTTCTTGGTGCTTGTGTATTATTCTGGATGTACTTAAATAGTTAGGCACATTAAATTTTAGTTCAGAGAGAAAACGTATTTTGGCCAAAAATCTTTTAAGGCTTTAGACTTACAATTTTTGTCATTTTCGGCCCAAAAATGGATTTTGTTCAAAATTTCAGTATAGGTACTCCTGAATGTGCTGCTTAAGGATCTGTTAACCAAAATTTGATATCTTGATTACAACTTGTTCAAATGGCTTTTAGAAAATGTTCAAATGATTTTTAGAATATTTTAATTTCTTTTGCAATACTAATTACTCGCCACTTATGGGTTTTCGAGGTCATTTCTTGGTGGTTGTGTATTATTCTGGATGTACTTAAATAGTTAGGCACATTAAATTTTAGTTCAGAGAGAAAAAGTATTTTTGGCCAAAAATCCTTTAAGGCTTTAGACTTACAATTTTTGTCATTTCGCCAAAAAATGGATTTTGTTCAAAATTTCTGTATAGGTACTCCTAGATATTTAACAGCAAGGATCTATTAACCAAATTTGATATCTTGATTATAACTTGTTCAAATGGCTTTTAGAAAATGTTCAAATGATTTTTAGAATATTTTTGAATTACTTTTGCAATGCTAATTACTCGCCACTTATGGGTTTTCGAGGGTCATTTCTTAGTGCTTAATGTATTATTCTGGATGTACTTAAATAGTTAGGCACATTAAATTTTAGTTCAGAGAAAAATGATTTTTGGCCAAAAATCCTTTAAGGCTTTAGACTTACAATTTTTGTCATTTCGGCCCAAAAATGGATTTTGTTCAAAATTTCAGTATAGGTACTCCTGAATGTGCTGCTTAAGGATCTGTTAACCAAAATTTGATATCTTGATTATAATTTGTTCAAATGGCTTTTAGAAAATGTTCAAATGATTTTTAGAATATTTTAATTACTTTTGCAATGCTAATTACTCGCCATATGGGTTTTTCGAGGTCATTCTTGGTGCTTGTGTATTATTCTGGATGTACTTAAATAGTTAGGCACATTAAATTTTAGTTCAGAGAGAAAAACGTATTTTTGGCCAAAAATCCTTTAAGGCTATAGACTTACAATTTTCGTCATTTCGGCCAAAAAATGGATTTTGTTCAAAATTTCAGTATAGGTACTCCTGAATGTGCTGCTTAAGGATCTGTTAACCAAAATTTGATATCTTGATTATAACTTGTTCAAATGGCTTTTAGAAAATGTTCAAATGATTTTAGAATATTTTAATTACTTTTGTAATGCTAATTACTCGCCACTTATGGGTTTTCGAGGTCATTTCTTGGTGCTTGTGTATTATTCTGGATGTACTTAAATAGTTAGGCACATTAAATTTTAGTTCAGAGAGAAAACGTATTTTTGGTCAAAAATCCTTTAAGGCTATAGACTTTCAATTTTCTTCATTCCGGCCAAAAAATGGATTTTGTTCAAAATTTCAGTATAGGTACTCCTGAATGTGCTGCTTAAGGATCTGTTAACCAAAATTGATATCTTGATTATAACTTGTTCAAATGGCTTTTAGAAAATGTTCAAATGATTTTTAGAATATTTTAATTACTTTTGCAATGCTAATTACTCGCCACTTATG
>NW_024718512.1:0-6903 GCF_018991925.1 Homarus americanus
ACATCAAGGTACCCACTCAGGTCAGGACTTATGGCTTCACCTGAGGAGTGGGATGCACGTAAACGTCGGGGAATAAAATGGTCTTGTGGTTGAGGTGTGTTTCTTCGTCCGTTACTGAGGTGACCCTATGCACTTGTGTGTGGAGGAGGGGGGGAGGGAGGAATTGGTTTTAATTTCGCTAATTTTTTTTTGGTTACATCTTGCCACAGTATTATCGGATATATACGAGAATGATAATAAGTGGCTGTATGAGAATACTTTGTCAGTAATGTACGCTTTCCTAGTATTACAGTATGTTATCTGCCAACCTTTATCTACGAAAAATATGAATGTTTTAACCCAGTTAAGTGTATCTGAAGGATTACTAGTGGACATAATTTTTGTTTGAGTAATAACATAGTCACACACCCGAGCGTAAATTTTGGAACGAACTATTTACTTTTGACATATCAATACTATAATATTGCTCCGAAACTATTAATAATTTCAAGTATACAGGCGCGTATTAGTTAAAATATACAGATTAAAGTAATGATTTCAGTTAATAAGGACATACACGATATATTACTTTTATAATTAAGTGATAATCTGGTAACCAAACCCACTATAAATGACAGAAACTTACATTAACATATATAAGTTATAAGTTTTTGTTAACATACCGTTTATTATGAACCTTTCCAAGTACACCTAAAAGATATCTCATGAACACGGAAATATTGTGCCTACTTTTTAACACTAATTGATGACGTCAGGCAGCTATCAGGGCTACCAACATATCGGCAATTGATCCATTGTTGTTAGTATTGAGAAGTATTGAAATTTCCAAAGATTCGTGGTGTTTCACTGTCCCCATATATTCTGATGTTGTGGTACGCCCGCATCTGACGTAGTTGTAGTGTGTCTCATGCATTCTGACGTAGTTGTAGTGCGCCTCATGCATTAGGACGTAGTTGTAGTGTCTCATGCATCTAACGTAGTTGTAGTGCGTCTCATGCATTCTGACGTAGTCATAGTGCGTCTCATGTACTCTGACGTAGTTGTAGTGCGTCTCATGCATCCTGACGTAGTTGTAGTGTGTGTCATGCATTAGGACGTAGTTGTAGTGTGCCTCATGCATTCTGACGTAGTTGTAGTGCGTCTCATGCATCTGATGTAGTTGTAGTGCGTCTCATGCATCTGACGTAGTTGTAGTGCGTCTTATGTATTCTGACGTAGTTGTAGTGTGTCTCATGCATTCTGACGTAGTTGTAGTGCGCCTCATGCATTAGGACGTAGTTGTAGTGTCTCATGCATCTAACGTAGTTGTAGTGCGTCTCATGCATTCTGACGTAGTTAGAAAAGGTCTTATGTGACCTGGACGAAGTTGTGAAAAGGTTCTGACGTAGTTGTAGTGCGCCTCATGCATTAGGACGTAGTTGTAGTGTCTCATGCATCTAACGTAGTTGTAGTGCGTCTCATGCATTCTGACGTAGTCATAGTGCGTCTCATGTACTCTGACGTAGTTGTAGTGCGTCTCATGCATCCTGACGTAGTTGTAGTGTGTGTCATGCATTAGGACGTAGTTGTAGTGTGCCTCATGCATTCTGACGTAGTTGTAGTGCGTCTCATGCATCTGATGTAGTTGTAGTGCGTCTGTTGCATCTGACGTAGTTGTAGTGCGTCTTATGTATTCTGACGTAGTTATAGTGCGTCTCATGTATTCTGACGTGGTTGTAGTGTGTCTCATGCATTAGGACGTAGTTGTAGTGAGCCTCATGCATTCTGACGTAGTTGTAGTGCGTCTCATGCAACTGACGGAGTTGTAGTGCGTCTCATGCATCTGACGTAGTTACAGTGCGTCTCATGTACTCTGACGTAGTTGTAGTGCGTCTCATGCAACTGACGGAGTTGTAGTGCGTCTCATGCAGCGGCAGGTTATGGTGCGTCTCGCGCTTCAACCCAGGTTGTGAGTGCGTCTTCCGCTTCCATCCTGACGTGATTGTGGTGTGCCTCAAGCATTCTGACGTAGTTGTAGTGCGTCTCATTCATCTGACGTAGTTATAGTGCGTCTCATGCAACTGACGGAGTTGTAGTGCGTCTCATGCAACTGACGGAGTTATAGTGCGTCTCATGCATCCTGACGTAGTTGTAGTCGTTTCATGCATCTGACCTAGTTGTAGTGCGTCTCATGCAACTGCTGGAGTTATAGTGCGTCTCATGCAACTGCTGGAGTTGTAGTGCGTCTCATGCATCCTGACGTAGTTGTAGTGTGTCTCTTGCATTAGGACGTAGTTGTAGTGCGTCTCATGCAACTGACGTAGTTGTGGTGCGTCTCATGCAACTTCAACGTAGTTATGATGCGTCTCATGCAACCAGCGAGTTGTGGTGCGTCTCATGCACAGCGGCACGCGTAGTTGTAGTGCGTCTCATGCATCTGACATGGTTGTGGTGTGTCTCATACAACTGACGTAGTTGGCGTGCGTCTCATGTACTCTGACGGCGTAGTTGTAGTGCGTCTCATGCAACTGACGTAGTTGTTTGGTGCGTCTCATGCATCCTGGCAGCGTAGTTGCGGTGCGTCTCAACGCAGCGACGGAGTTGTAGTGCGTCTCATGCATCCTGACGTAGTTGTAGTGTGTCTCATGCATTAGGACGTAGTTGTAGTGTGCCCCATGCAACTGACGTAGTTGTAGTGCGTCTCATGCATCTGACGTAGTTGTAGTGCGTCTCATGCATTAGGACGTAGTTGTAGTACGTCTCATGCATTCTGACGTAGTTGTAGTGCGTCTCATGCAACTGACGAAGTTGTAGTGCGTCTCATGCATCCTGACGTAGTTGTAGTGCGTCTCATGCAACTGACGTAGTTGTAGTGCGTCTCATGCAACTGACGTAGTTGTAGTGTGTCTCATGCAACTGACGTAGTTGTAGTGCGTCTCATGCAACTGACGTAGTTGTAGTGTGTCTCATGCATTAGGACGTAGTTGTAGTGTGCCTCATGCATTCTGACGTAGTTGTAGTGCTTCTCATGCATCTGACGTAGTTGTAGTGCGTCTCATGCATTAGGACGTAGTTGTAGTGCGTTTCATGTATTCTGACGTAGTTGTAGTGCGTCTCATGTATTCTGACGTAGTTGTAGTGTGTCTCATACATTTTGACGTAGTTGTAGTGCGTCTCATGCATCCTGACGTAGTTGTAGTGCGTCTCATGCAACTGATGTAGTTGTAGTGCGTCTCATGCAACTGACGGAGTTGTAGTGCGTCTCATGCATCTGACGTAGTTGTAGTGTGCCATGCATCTGACGTAGTTGTAGTGTATCATGCATCTGACGTAGTTGTAGTGTGCCATGCATCTGACGTAGTTGTAGTGTATCATGCATCTGACGTAGTTGTAGTGTGTCATGCATCTGACGTAGTTGTAGTGTGTCATGCATCTGACGTAGTTGTAGTGTGTCATGCATCTGACGTAGTTGTAGTGTCATGCATCTGACGTAGTTGTAGTGCATCTAAAACACTCCTGATATGGTTGTAGTGCGTTATATATACCTTCTGACGTAGTTGTAGTGTGTCTAAAAGACTAAAATACTCTTGAAGGTAGATGTAGTGCGTTATATACATTCTGACGTAGCTGTAGTGCATCTAAAACACACATGACGTAAATGTAGTGCGTTACAGTATATACATTCTGACGTAGTTGTAGTGCGTCTTATAATTTCTGACGTAGTTGTAGTGCGGTATGTTGGTGAGGGGTGGTTTGTGGGGGGTGTTGGTGTAGTCACTCCTTGTCTATCTCACTTTAGTACCGTAACTGTTCTGAAACTGTTAAAAGATCCAGTCCTCCTTGTCATCATATACAAGTAATATTATTTACCACTAATATTACTTGTGTATTTCTTGACAACAAAGTGACCCACTCATCTCTGTTTAGTTTATATTTTCAGTTTTTTTGCCTGCCATATTTTTCAATAAACCGTTAATTATTATTACTACTACACACTTCCAACGTTTCCCGACACCCACAATCTGACACTGTCCAGTTTATCCTATGTTGTTTTTACGTGTTTTTCTCTATATGTAAAACTATAATAAACACTAAATTGCTGTTATTAATAACTTATATACTGTAATTATATGTTATGGGAGGGTAGTGTGGAGCGATGGTGAGGCGCGGTGGGGTGGTTGTGGGAACAGGGGCAGTGTAGAGGGTCGCCATCAGTAGCCAACACACACACACGTCACACATGCCAGTCACCACTACCGCCACCACCAACCACACACTAGTACACACCTTCCTCATATCGCAACACCATCATCATCTTCATCATGTCATATGTGATTACACGCGGTGCCAGCCAATCACAGTCGCCTCTTTTTATCATCTTCCTTCCTCGCCCAATCACACGCGAGAGTGGGAATGGCGCGTTTTTTATCAATCCCAAAACCCGGCCCTTTCCTGGATGTGGTGTAATTATTGGAGGCCGGCGGTAATGCGCGGCGCCCCATTGGTTGAGGCTGCAGCTGCCGGGTTATTCAGGTAATAGGAAGGTCCTTACAAAGAAGTCGGAACTTGATTTTCGGCGGGAGACTGCTGGACCCGGAGCTGCGAAGACCTGCCTCTTTTGCTGCATGTTTGAGCAGTCTGCAACTTTGTTGTGATAAGACACTCAATCCTAGTGATTGTACTTACTCAACATAGTGACGGTGTAATTACCATCGCAGATTGCACGGAAAATTCCAACTTTTGGAAAAAAACAAATATTTGGGCTCCCCAAATTTTGACTACTACCCGTGCGTCTACGTCCTGGATTGGCCAATCAGTGGTGCCCCACGGTGGCGTGATACATGCACGTTTACTGCGGTGCTCTGATTGGCTAACCGAACGTGGCGTGGTAGGTAGGCTGTTTTCTACTCTCTAAGTCCTCTTCTTTCCTTTTTCCATCCCCCTCATGCACTCCGTTCTTTGAACGGGAGGCGGGACTTAGCGATACGGTCGATCCGGCAAGGGAACCTGTGATAGTGCAGGGCACCCCTTGTCCGGGGGTCACCGGTAGGTGGCAACTTTCTTAGACATAACTATAGTCACAGGTAACCTGGGTGCAGAACCCTACGAGCCCGACGCCCGTCCAAGAGGGGGGGGGGCGGGGTCACTGCTCCCAGGCAGGAGCCCTGTGTTATAGGTAGGATTAGATGTAATCAAGAAGATGACAACAAGCATTAGAATAAAACATAGAGATAAGGGACACTCTATTGGAAAGGGAAAAGTGGCAGAAATCACTTACAACAAATTGCAAGTCCCACTAACACGAATATTCAGCACCAATGAAGGTTTTAAAGTAATCTGTACCAAGACTGACTTTTGATTCAGATAAAATCCTTTCAAAAGAAGCAAGAGATATATTTTACAATGAAGGCCTTATTGTTGTCATGCCACCAGAACAAAAAGCAAAAAGATCAGTTGTTGTTCGTCAAGTCGATCAAGAGATCGGGAGGAAGACATCGGAAGACCTGAAAGAAGAACTGGAACGCCAAAATAGGTGGATGAAGATTGAAGAAGTCATTAAGATAAAGGACTATACTCATGTTTTTAAGATTACTTTTGAAGAAGTGTCAATGGCTGAGAAAGTTTTACAACAGGGCTTTCTAATATTCAACATGTCAGTCACACCACATCAAATAAAGAAGGAGACATTCATCAGTCTGCAAACTTGCTTCTCCTGCTACAAATATGAAGAACACACAACGAGAGACTGTCCGGAAAAAGAAAAAAAAGTACTGCTCAGATTGTGCAGGCGACGACCATACCTACACTGAATGTAAGAATACACATGTTGGCTGTCTCAACTGTAAGAGAAACGGGAATGTATACATAGGACATAGGACGTTAGCAATGGCATGCCCAATAAAAAACACATGATAAAGTACAAGGAACAAGAAACAAGGAAAAAGGAACAAGACAAGAAGGATACGACATACGTCGAAATAGCAAAAGAGCGGTCCAAAGAGAATATCATAGACCAGAATCCACAGTATTAAACCTAAGTGAGCCAATACATGATAGAGTAATGATTAGTATGATCCATGCACATTGCACAATATCATTGCACCCGGATCATACAATGAGGAATTAAGAAAATGTTTAGAGATTGAATAACCTACAGAGATGATATTTCCAGAAGATCACAATCGAAAAACTATTTCAGACAACATATACCAGAAAGACTGAGGAGAAAAGCTACATCAAGACGAACAAGGTTTGAGCAAGAACGCTTAGCTGATACACAAAGAACACAAGCGACTGATAGAGATTCCAGACAAATGACTAGAAGTGACAAAGAGAAGATAGAAATAACAAAAGGACAGACTATAAGACAAAGGAGTAGGAGGAGAGAAGATAAGATGGAAACTGATCACAATATACAACCTGAATCTGCTGAAGATATTGGATTAAAAGTTATCACTACAACAAAACATGTAATCCCAACATCGAGACCAACAGGAGGGACAATAGTAAAAAACTGTGAAGGAGGGATATACAAGTGGACATATCAAGAAAAATCCCTAAGTGAAGATTATGTCTGGTCACTAATTACTACGGACAAACTAAAAATTACGGCCAAAGACTTTAAAATAGTAGACCCGTCAGAGTATAGAAGAGTCAGAAGCGGGAAACAGGATGATAGGTCTCCACTCCAACTGCCACAATCCAAGTATAAGAAATAATGGACAATAGACAAACAGTAAGAACTTTAAGAATAATACAACACAACGTAAGAAACTGGAAGACCGAGAGAATTAACCTAAGTAATATATATCGCGAAATTGACCCTGACATTATACTAATAAACAGTCACGGTGAGACAGAAAACAACAACATAAAACTCTTTAACTATTATGTAAACCAAAAAAATAAATCGGGCGAGAAAAA
>NW_024718513.1:0-457500 GCF_018991925.1 Homarus americanus
CCCAATGATAAGAAACATAACATATATATACAAACGCACGTAACAAGACAGAAGACCCTGGCAAGCCCTGGTCCCAGCAACACCTAAAGAGGTCCCCAGAGAGTGCTGCCTCCATTGGGAAAGGCCACTAGTAGCGCTTCAGCATCTGGGAGGCACCTGAAAGCCCACCGCCCCTGGGAAGGCCCTGGGGAGGCACCAACGACCCTCAGGGCTCCTGGGACTCTACATCCCTAGCAGGGGCCCCTCAGAGCATAGTTGTCCCTGAGAGGGCTCCGGGGCGCTACTGGCACTGGGTGCCGTTGCCCTGGGAATGCCCCTGGAAACTGCCACCTGTCCAGGGTAAATAGGAGGCCCCAGGGAGCGCTGCCCTGTACGGCCCCTGGAGTTCAGTTGTTTTGCACGAATTTAGAAAAATGGGAGATGTGACGTTATATAAATACACCGCCCATCAATTTCCAGTATCATCGCGCAACAAACAATGTAAAGGAGAATAAATATCCAACAGGAAAACATAAATTGGGGTGTTATTGCTTGACTGGCTGCTCTGTTCTCCTATTGGCTGTTATTTGGGTGTAGTTACATTTTAGTCCACCAATCACAGTTAAGTAAAGAGATTGGTGGGCGTATGCAATATGCGACACCACAGCCAAGCAAACTATAGGGATCCCTGCGAGGGGCGTCTAGTAGGCCCCGTGGTGTCGCCCCCCCGCCCTGGGAGGGCCCTGGGAGTACCGCTATCCATGGGAGGCCCTGGGGGGCGCCGACAACAGGAGGGCCCTGGGGCCTTGGCCCCTGGAAAGAGGCCCTGGGGGGGGGGCTGAGGGCAAAATACCTGTTAGAGACCCTCCACCGCCACCTTTGGGAGGGCCCCGAGGAACGCCGCCGCTTCTGAGATGGCCTAGAGGCACTCCATAACCCCTGGAAGACACCCTGGGGCTGCTGGCCTGGTAGGGCCTGGGGCGTTACTGCTCCTGAGAGGAGCTCCGGGTAACCGCACCTACCTAAAGGAGGGTCCTTGGGGCGTCACGCCGCCCCTGGGGCGGCCACTGGAATTTTTCGACGTTCCTGCGAGGCCTTGGGCGCCGCACCTGGTAAAGACAAATGGGAGGCCCATGGACATTGCCCCGGAGGTGTCTAGGTGATTAATTTTCAATACCTAGACCAATGGGAGATATGACGTTAAATAAATAAACCGCCCATGGCATTTCAGTATCATCAGATTATGAACAATGTAGGAGAATAAATATCAACAGGAAAACATAAATTGAGGGTGTTGTGCTTTGACTGACTTCTCTGTTCTCCTATTGGCTGTTATTTGATGTATTTATATTTTAGTCCCCCTGTGGTGAAAGAAGACTAGAGTCGACCTTTTTTAGGTTTATTGTTCATATAACTGACCAAGGGTAGTATATGGCATCTGGAAGAGAACAAAAGAATATTCTAGTTGAGTAGAGGAACAATGAAAATGGCTAATATAATATATCCCCAAACAAAACAAAACCCAATGATAAGAAACATAACATATACAAACATACGTAACAAGACAGAAGACCCTGGCAAGCCCTGGGGGTCCCAGCAACACCTAAAGGGTCCCTGAATGCTGCCTCATTAGGGGAGGCCACTAGTAGCGCTTTCAGCATCTGGGAGGCACCTGAAGCCACCGCCCCTGGGAAGGCCCCTGGGGGGGTACCAGCAGCCTCCCAGGGCTCCTGGGACTCCACATCCCCTGGCAGGGCCCCTCAGAGCGCCGTTGTCCTGTAGAGGGCTCCGGGGGGCGCTACTGGCACTGGGTGCGCCGTTGCCCTAGGAATGCCCTGGAAGCGCCGCACCTGTCATCCAGGGCAAATAGAGGCCCCAGGGAACACTGCCCTGTACGGCCCCTAGGTTCAGTTGTTTTGCACAATTTAGAAAAATGGGAGATATGACGTTATATAAATACCGCCCATCAATTTCCAGTATCATCGCACCAATAAACAATGTAAAGGAAATAAAATATCCAACAGGAAAACATAGAATTGGGGTGTTGTGCTGACTATTTTGCTCTGTTCTCCTATTGGCTGTTATTTGGTGTAGTTACATTTAGTCCACCAATCACGGTTAAGTAAGGGATTGGTGGACGTATGCAACTCTGCGACACCACAAGCCAAGCAAACTATAGGGATCCTGCGAGGGGCGTCTCTAAGTAGGCCCGTGGTGTCGCCCCGCCCCTGGGAGGCCCTGGAATACCGCTATCCATGGGAGGGGCCCTGGGGAGCTGCCGACAACCCAACAAGGAGGCCCTGAGGCGCCACAGCCCTGGAAGAAGAGGCCACGGGGGGCAGGGGGGCAAAATACCTGTTAGAGACCCTCCATACCTTTGGAGGAACCCGAGGAACGCCGCCGCTACCAGAGATGGCCCTGGGGGCGCCGCAGCCCCTGGAAGCACCCTGGGGCTGCTACAGCTGGTAGGGCCTGGGGGCGTTACCCAGCCTGAGAGGGTTCCCGGTAGCCGCACCTACCCTAGGAGGGTCCTTAGGGCGCCGCCGTCTCTGGGACGGCCACTGGGTGCGCTGACGTTCTGCGAGAGGCCCTTAGGGCGCCGACCTGGTAGGGCAAATGGGAGAGCCCCAGGGGGCACTATCACTGGATTGACCGTGGTGGCAGTTATTTTTGCACATTTAGAACAATGGAAGATATGAATAAAAACACCGCCCATTGCATTTCCAGTATAATCGCACCATCAACAATGTAAAGGAGAATAAATATCCAACAGGAAAACATAAGTTGGGGTGTTGTGTTGACTGACTGCCCTGTTCTCCTATTGGCTGTTATTTGGATGTATTTATTTTAGGTCCCCAGGTAAGAAAGACTAGAGTCGACCTTTTTTAGGTTTTATTACCATATAACTGACCAAGATAGCATGGCATCTGGAAGAGAGAATGAAAAGAATATTCTAGTAAGTGAAGGAATGAAATGACTCACAAATATATCCCCAAACAAAAATGTAAAACCCAATGATAAGAAAACATAACATATATATACAAACGCACGTAATAAGACAGAAGACCCCACAAGCCCTGGGGTCCCAGCAACACCTAAAGAGGTCCCTGATGGGCGCTGCCTCCATTCGGAAGGCCACAAGTATGCTTCAGCATTTGGGAGTGGCACCTGAAAGCCCCACCGCCCCTGGGAAGGCCCTGGGGGCACCACACCCACCCTCCCAGGCCCTGGGACTCCACATCCCCTGGCAGGGCCCCTCAGAGCGCCGTTGTCCCTGAGAGGGCTCCGGGGGCGCTACTGGCACTGGGTGCGCCGTTGCCCCTGGGAATGCCCCTGGAAGCGCCGCACCTGTCAGGGCAAATGGGAGGCCCCCAGGGAGCGCTGCCCTGTACGGCCCCTGGGTTCAGTTGTTTTTGCACAAATTAGAAAAATGGGAGATATGACGTTATATAAATACACCGCCCATCGAATTTCCAGTATCATCGCATAATAAACAATGTAAAGGAGAATAAATATCCAACAGGAAAACATAAATTGGGGTGTTGTGCTGACTGACTGCTCTGTTCTCCTATTGGCTGTTATTTGGTGTAGTTACATTTTAGTCCACCAATCGCAGTTAAGTAAGGGATTGGTGGACGTATGCAATATGTACGACACCACAACCAAGCAAACTATAGGGATCCTGCGAGGGGACGTCTCTAGTAGGCCCCGTGGTGTCGCCCCCGCCCCTGGGAGGGCCCCTGGGAGTACCGCTATCCATGGGAGGGCCCCTGGGGGCGCCGACAACCTTGGGAGGGCCCTGGGGGCGCCACAGCCCCTGGAAGAGGCCCGGGGGGGGGGGGCGGGGGCAAAATACCTGTTAGAGACCCTCCGCCACCTTTGGGAGGGCCCCGAGGAACGCCGCCGCTTCTGAGATGGCCCTGGGGGCGCCATAACCCCTGGAAGACACCCTGGGGTTGCTACAACCCCTGGTAGGGCCCCTGGGGGCGTTACTGCTCCTGAGAGGGCTCCGGGTAGCCGCACCTACCCTAGGGAGGGTCCTTGGGGGCGTCGCCGCCCCTGGGACGGCCACTGGGTGCGCCGACGTTCCTGCGAGGGCCCCTTAGGGCGCCGCATCTGGTAGGGCAAATGGGAGGGCCCATGGGAACGTTGCCCCCGGAGGGCATCTGGGGGCAGTTGCTTTTGCAATACTTAGAACAATGGGAGATATGACGTTAAATAAATAAACCGCCCATGGCATTTCCAGTATCATCGAATTATGAACAATGTAAAGGAGAATAAATATCCAACAGGAAAACATAAATTGGGGTGTTGTGCTGACTGACTGCTCTGTTCTCCTATTGGCTGTTATTTGATGTATTTATATTTTAGTCCCCTGTGGTGAAAGAAGACTAGAGTCGACCTTTTTTTAGGTTTTATTGTTCATATAACTGACCAAGGGTAGTATGGCATCTGGAAGAGAACAAAAGAATATTCTAGTAAGTGAAGGGAACAATAAAAATTACTAATATAATATATCCCCAAACAAAACAAAACCCAATGATAAGAAAGATAACATATATATACAAACGCACGTAACAAGACAGAAGACCCTGGCAAGCCCTGGGGTCCCAGCAACACCTAAAGAGGTCCCCTGAGGGCGCTGCCTCCATTGGGAAGGCCACTAGTAGCGCTTCAGCATCTGGGAGGGCACCTGAAAGCCCCACCGCCCCTGGGAAGGCCCCTGGGGGCACCAACGACCCTCCCAGGGCTCCTGGGACTCCACATCCCCTGGCAGGGCCCCTCAGAGCGCCGTTGTCCCTAGAGAGGCTCCGGGGGCGCTACAACGCAAGTTGCGCATTTGGGAATGCCTGGGCGCCGCACCTGGTAGGGCAAATGGGAGGGCCCATGGGAGCGTTGCCCCCGGAGGGCATCTGGGGGCAGTTGTTTTTGCAATACTTAGAACAATGGGAGATATGACGTTAAATAAATAAACCGCCCATGGCATTTCCAGTATCATCGAATTATGAACAATGTAAAGGAGAATAAATATCCAACAGGAAAACATAAATTGGGGTGTTGTGCTGACTGACTGCTCTGTTCTCCTATTGGCTGTTATTTGGTGTAGTTACATTTTAGTCCACCAATCACAGTTAAGTAAGGGATTGGTGGACGTATGCAATATGTACGACACCACAACCAAGCAAACTATAGGGATCCTGCGAGGGGACGCCTCTAGTAGGCCCCGTGGTGTCGCCCCCGCCCCTGGAAGGGCCCCTGGGAGTACCGCTATCCATGGGAGGGCCCCTGGGGGCGCCGACAACCTTGGGAGGGCCCTGGGGGCGCCACAGCCCCTGGAAGAGGCCCTGGGGGGGGGGCCGGGGGCAAAATACCTGTTAGAGACCCTCCGCCACCTTTGGGAGGGCCCCGAGGAACGCCGCCGCTTCTGAGATGGCCCTGGGGGCGCCATAACCCCTGGAAGACACCCTGGGGCTGCAACAACCCCTGGTAGGGCCCCTGGGGGCGTTACTGCTCCTGAGAGGGCTCCGGGTAGCCGCACCTACCCTAGGGAGGGTCCTTGGGGGCGTCGCCGCCCCTGGGACGGCCACTGGGTGCGCCGACGTTCCTGCGAGGGCCCCTTAGGGCGCCGCACCTGGTAGGGCAAATGGGAGGGCCCATGGGAGCGTTGCCGCCGGAGGGCATCTGGGGACAGTTGTTTTTGCAATAATTAGAACAATGGGAGATATGACGTTAAATAAATAAACCACCCATGGCATTTCCAGTATCATCGAATTATGAACAATGTAAAGGAGAATAAATATCCAACAGGAAAACATAAATTGGGGTGTTGTGCTGACTGACTGCTCTGTTCTCCTATTGGCTGTTATTTGATGTATTTATATTTTAGTCCCCTGTGGTGAAAGAAGACTAGAGTCGACCTTTTTTTAGGTTTTATTGTTCATATAACTGACCAAGGGTAGTATGGCATCTGGAAGAGAACAAAAGAATATTCTAGTAAGTGAAGGGAACAATAAAAATTACTAATATAATATATCCCCAAACAAAACAAAACCCAATGATAAGAAACATAACATATATATACAAACGCACGTAACAAGACAGAAGACCCTGGCAATCCCTGGGGTCCCAGCAACACCTAAAGAGGTCCCCTGAGGGCGCTGCCTCCATTGGGAAGGCCACTAGTAGCGCTTCAGCATCTGGGAGGGCACCTGAAAGCCCCACCGCCCCTGGGAAGGCCCCTGGGGGCACCAACGACCCTCCCAGGGCTCCTGGGACTCCACATCCCCTGGCAGGGCCCCTCAGAGCGCCGTTGTCCCTGAGAGGGCTCCGGGGGCACTGGGTGCGCCATTGCCCCTGGGAATGCCCCTGGAAGCGCCGCACCTGTCAGGGCAAATGGGAGGTCCCCAGGGAGCGCTGCCCTGTACGGCCCCTGGGTTCAGTTGTTTTTGCACAATTTAGAAAAATGGGAGATATGACGTTATATAAATACACCGCCCATCGAATTTCCAGTATCATCGCATAATAAACAATGTAAAGGAGAATAAATATCCAACAGGAAAACATAAATTGGGGTGTTGTGCTGACTGACTGCTCTGTTCTCCTATTGGCTGTTATTTGGTGTAGTTACATTTTAGTCCACCAATCACAGTTAAGTTAGGGATTGGTGGACGTATGCAATATGTACGACACCACAACCAAGCAAACTATAGGGATCCTGCGAGGGGACGTCTCTAGTAGGCCCCGTGGTGTAGCCCCCGCCCCTGGGAGGGCCCCTGGGAGTACCGCTATCCATGGGAGGTGCCCTGGGGGCACCGACAACCTTGGGAGGGCCCTGGGGGCGCCACAGCCCCTGGAAGATGCCCTGGGGGGGGGGGCGGGGGCAAAATACCTGTTAGAGACCCTCCGCCACCTTTGGGAGAGCCCCTGGGGGCGCCGTTGCCTCTGGGAGGGCTCTTGAGGGCGCCGCCGCTTCTGAGGGGGCCCTGGGGGCACCACAGCCCCTGGAAGAGGCTATGGGAGTACTACAGCCTCTGGCAAGGCCCCTGGGAGCTCTGCCACCTTTGGGAGGAGAATTAGGGTGCTTCTGCCCCTGGGATGGCTCTGGGGGGCTCTGCCGCCCCTGGGATGGTCCCTGGGGGTGCTGCAACCAATGGGACGGCTCCTGAGAGCGCCATAGCCCCTGGGTGGCCACAGCCCCTGGCAGGGCCACTGGGGCTCTACCTGAATGTGCACCTGGGGGCGATGCCACTCCTGGCAGGGCCCCTGGGAGCGCAGCTGCCCCTGGCAGGGCCCTTGGGAGGGTTCTTTGGGGGCACCGCGCCTTTGAGAGGGCCTCTAGGGACGTTGCCACCCATAGAGAGGACCCCTGGGGGCGCTGCCACCCCTGGGTTCGCCGTCGCTTCTGGGAGGCCCCTGGGGGCACCACCACCCCTGGGAGGACCCTTGGGGGCACCGTCGCCCATGGGTGGGTCTCTGGGGGCGCCACCTCCCGAGGGATGGCCTCTGGGGGCGCCACTGACCCAGGCTGGCCCTGGTGTTCCCACCACCGCTAATGTAGGGGCCCCTGAGGGAGCCGCCTCCCTTGGCAGGGCCCCTAGTAGCGCCTCAGCATCTGGGAGAGCCCCTGGGAGCGCCGCCACCCCTGGGTTCGCCGTCGCTTCTGGGAGGCCCCTGGGGGCACCAACACCCCTGGGAGGACCCCTGGGAGCGCCGCCGCCCCTGTATGTTCTGTATGTACTGTAAGTCACTAACACTTGTTGTATATGGTGGTCCGAGGTTTGCTGCTCTTCTGAGGGCTACATTTTGAATTGCCATTATTTTGAGTTTATTTGTTTTTGTTATAGTGTTGAGTGGAATTGGGCGTTGATTCTTGATGAGTTAATGAGGCTGGAACATGTAAAAGTATATAGAGTTTTTAGTAGCAAAATTCCAACTGTCCTTTCTTCATTTAGTAGGGAAATATAATATATACAGTTCCAAGTGTATATCATCGTAACTTAACCACTGTAGCTATGAGTGTTAAATGAGGACGGAGGCTATGTTAAATAGCACTGCTAAACACGTCCTGTTGATTTGAGGTGCTGAGTGAGAATACCCCGGTGTAGCCGGCCTCCGTTACCTGACCTAGCATTTTAGGGTCCCGCCTCAAGGGTGAAACTTACCTATCAAGTGATGTGACCATGTCACCTCATAGCTAGTGGAAAGTTACAGTGGGTGATATGATTATATAAGCTGAATGCATTGCTCGACATTTATATAAAAACTAAAGGCTAATACAGGGATATTCCATGTGTGACCTGACTGGTGACTAGAGCAGTTGTTTTGTGGTTGTTCCGCCTCAACTCAAACTCTGCTTTGTGTAACATTTTCTTGTCATACCATTTCCCCTCACCTTTATCTAGCAGTCAACCTCGAATGGTAGACGTTTGTTAACATAGAGATAACATTCAAGCTCTAAAATTCTAGACATTAACTTCAGCTGTTCGCCTTCCTGGTCTTGTAAACACTTGCTTCTTTAGAAAGCACATCTGGTAAGGTGCCATATTGAAGGTGTCATGGTTGGTGCTATTCATTACACTGTAGTGGACTTCTCCCCTACAACTGCGTATCCGCATTCCAATGAGACAGTATCCTAGCAACCAAGCGAGCGGCGTCACTAGATGTTACCACCTTCCCTAGCAACGAACCAAAGACCGGCGACTTTCTCGGGTTTTCCCAATATGACTCATAGAGGACTCACGGCTGCTGGGTATATAAGCTCTGTCTCTCCATACACCACATACAAGAACTTCACGAATTATTCGATATCGAACCACTGAATATACGTACAC
Source organism: Homarus americanus (assembly GCF_018991925.1). Taxonomy (NCBI): domain Eukaryota; kingdom Metazoa; phylum Arthropoda; class Malacostraca; order Decapoda; family Nephropidae; genus Homarus; species Homarus americanus. The sequence goes on from NW_024718513.1 coordinate 8,811, forward strand.
ACAGCCAAGCACGAGAGTATGGACCAAACTTGAAGATGGAGGATCATTATTCTCTAAGTTAAAGAAGAAGGAACAACTAAAATAAAGCTGGTGGCCTAGAGCTTCCATGCTGACATTACAGAACAAGAACCACTCTACAAAGAGATAAACAAATAACCTACCACGGACAAATAAAAATTAACACTCACTACAATAATAATATCTAGCTAGCTTAACTCCTCCCCTCCTCCTCAACCTCCTTCCTGAGCGGACGGGCCTCACTGCTGCCACCCAATCATTTCGTCCCTAGGTGGACAGCCCACCTCTATCTACCCTCCACTCTTCTTCCCGTTCCACCTTTACTCTTCTCCCTCCTTTCCCAGTGCAAAGTCATTGCCACTTTACTCATTATCATCATCATCATTGAGATTCATTCTGGTCTCTCTTCTTGAACAAGCAACACCTCCTCCTCCGCCGCTGCCTGGCGGCCCTCGCCTCTCCTCCGCCTGCCTGGCGGTCCTCGCTCCCGCCAGCGAGCATGGCGACCCACCAGCTGTCCTTCTCTGAGCTTCCTCACCAACCAGCTCTCATTCTGGTCTCTCTTCTTGAACAAGCAACACCTCCTCCAGCAAGCTCCACGCTGTCCAGCATTCATTCAACCAGGAGGCCAGCAACAGGCAACATCTTCTCTAACGAAGCTCCTGCACATCTACCTCCTTCAACAAGCTACTCACCGACCGTCTCTACTGAGCAGCTCCTCACCACACGGCACCTCCAGCACCAGACTGTCTATCATATAACTTATATTATATAAGAAAACCACCTTAGAGTTTCCATCCATCCTGAGTGCTAGACAACATTATACCACGAATTCCTACAACACACTGCACAAACCGAAGACCATAACTCCACCGGGCACATTTATTATCGTGCCATCATCAAGTCCATAGTTTTGGCCGCCCGGTGCACCTCTCATTACACTGAGGTTGTTGATGCCATTACCGGTCACTATAGTTTGGATAACTGCTCATTCCCTAGTTGGGGACGAGCTGTGTGCACTGCTCCGAGCCCCCGCGTCTGTCACTCGTATATGGGGGTCAGACCACCACACTAAGATGTGTAAATTCATATTAAAACAAGTGATCCAACCTTTTAGTAAACAAGGGGCGTGAAACAGTTCAATACACTCCCGCCGCCGGGAGAGATTTAGCTGGTGGTGGACGATAAGATGTCACTTGGACATCTGCTTTGCCTATATATTACAATACTTGTTTGTTGTATCCCGTGCAGAAGGCACTGTTATTGCGCCTTTCAAGTGAAAAAGAAGCGCCTTTGTATTAGTGACATGATATTTTTTTCTGTAATACAGATTCACGTATACTAGTAAATATGTTATCGATATCCAGGTAAAATATATTGAAATTACTGTGTTGTCATAATGATCAAGAGCATAATTCTCATATGTATTAAAATGGCATTCTTCCCCAAGAGCTTCAGTAATATGCCATCTTCACCCGGAGAGAGAGCGCAGGGGCGGATCCAGGAATATCAAAACGGGGAGGGGGAGGGGGTCCAAGAAGTTGTGGTTGGGTAGAACATGGCGAGCATAGCGAGCCTACCCAGCTGGAGGTTTATAAGGGGGGCGATGTAGCCTCCCCCTCCCCGATTTTTTTTTTAATCTGACCAATATTACGGGCATTTTGAGGCCATTTTGAAGCCCTGTTCAGTTGATATTGAAGGATGTTCTGAGAGCAATAGTAATTACTTTTTACTATACAAAAACGCCTGAGTACAAAGCTACATTAAAGAAAAAGTAACTAAATTTTCTGATGAAAAGGGGGTTCCGGACCCCCTGTAGAGAGAGAAAGGAATCATTTGGTTGTTCATATTATTTTTTTAACTATTACATTAAGAACGGAATGTTTGAGGAAATGTGTATAACATCCTCATATAAGGGACATTATAACCAAGAATACTCACAGGTGTGTGTAGTTCAGGGTCCCAACACTGCTGGTGCTGCATTAGTTCATTTAGTTTTGATACTGACTCGTTCGGATGGTGACGCGAACTTTTTCATGTACTGTACTCTGCAACATGCTGATTAAGGGGGATCTGTTGTCCACAATTTGATATCAGTATAATTACTTTTCCAAATGACATCTCAATAATTTTACTTAGTGTTCCAATGTTAATTACTCGCTGCTTATGGTGTTTCAAGGTTACTTTTTGGTGTTTGTTTTTCTGGATGTATTTAAATAGTTAAACATTAAATTTCATTTTTGAGAAAGTGGTTTTTTTTGCTTCGGGATTTTGTTTTCCTTTTCAGAAATATTATCTCACCGGTCACTACTTTACAACACTCGTCCATTACTTTATATCACCTCATAACACTCGGTCATTACCTTATAACACTCGTTCATTAATTTATAACACTCCGTCTTACCTATAATGAAAAAGGCTATTTCTTTTCCAACAGAGGAAAAGACACACAAATTCATGTTGGCTTTGCTTCTTTGGAATGACGAGGATAATAAAACAACACCTTCTTCTGTATCTTATTTATTACAATAGTGTGACTGCAAAGGGAGTGGCGGGCTTGCTCAGTGAGCAGAAATAAACAAAGGGTTGATTTACCAACTAACTGTCCACATCACAGGTATTCTTAACATCGGTAAAACTACCTAAAGAAGACTCTGTTCTACCCATAACAACGATGAAGAACTCATGCCTAAAACGCGCTCATTTGTTGGTCAGTTTCTTTTATGTATAACTGTTACAGTAAATGGGTAGGGAGGGGCAAGGGTGGCTTGTTCTGGATATGCTTTCAAGCAGTTATGTTATATATTCCTGTATTAGTAAAATGTCAATAACTCTATAAAATACTTGTTAATGCTATATCTACAAATTTTTCACTTATTTCCTTTACAAAGTACTGCATTTTGTTAAATCAAATTTTATCCCATTAATATTCAACAAAATAGATAGGATGTATTCGCCCAGGAATCCCTATGGGACTTAAGAAAAAATTAATAAAAAGGAACTTATGCCGATAATTAACGCCAGTGTTCAAGATGGGAAGTGAGTACCCACAACACTGAAGTCTCTTTGTCAGATTTATGTAAATATGAATCAGCATCCATCACAATCACCCCGACCATGGGAACACCCCGTGACAGCGTGGCTGGTTGAAGGCCCGTGACACTGCCACCGATCCAATAGTTCCTTGTATAAAACATAACTTTGGAGAAAACATGAGAGAGAAAGTTGTTTGATTTTTTCAAAATTTTCATCATAAGAAGAGGAAACCATGTGAAAAGGAAAGTATATTATATAACGGTATACCCACAGAACACACTTTGATCATACTATTTCCTATCAACTATTGTTAGTTTCGGTAAACTTGAGAGTAGGGAGTGAAAGGGGAAAGCTTGGTGAAAATTTCCTAAGAGAGATAATGTATATACTTTCTAAAGAACAGAGTTACAGCAAGGCTTCTTCTTCTTTATTTAATAGTGAAGACAGAAAATAGGAAACTAATAATTCAACGGCTTCCCGATTCACATTTTGAATAAACCGGCTTCCCGATTCACGTTTTCTATAAACCGGCTTCCCGATTCACGTTTTCTATCAACTTACTAACTTTATATAAGGATTTATGGTAACGCTTCAGTTTAATATTATGTACTCTTGTTCACGATACACATGCACAACACTGACAGAATAACGAAGAGATATAGAATCACTCTATAGAAGAAGGTCAACCTACGCGTATATCAAGAAATAGCGGTGCATAGTTTATAAGTCTTGACCATACTCTTGTGGGCACTGGGAAAATGTTTTGCATATATATATATATATATATATATATATATATATATATATATATATATATATATATATATATATATATATATATATATATATATATATATATATATATATAGCTAAAACGCCATGACAAATACAAATGATAATTGAGAGATATGTTTTTGTCTGTACATAGCTTACGAGCTGAATTGGTGTAATTAAATATTAGCAAAGATTTTCAAAAGACTTAAAATCCAGACATATAGGATAGAGACAGTGAGGGAATAGATAAAAGGTTAAAGGGATACCCACCTATGTTAAAGATCTTTACATCACATCAAGCGTGACAGTAGAAACAACCCTCAAGACTTACTATTTGTGATATGAGTGGTGAGAGCAGGTAGAGACTAGTGCAGGCTAGGGAAGGATACTGAAGGTGGCGTTGTGGTCGTTCCTTGTTAATTTTTTTGTTACCTCATTTTTTTTATTTATTTGCCAGTTCACCTGGAAGATGATATGTAAAATAAATTATCAATCATTAGTCTCACGATAAAAAAAAATATAAACAAAATGAAAACAGGGACAGTTCTTGTCCAGAGTTATTACCGAAAACTAAAAAAATTTGTGTTGGAATACATCAATATTGTGTTTGTAGCCGAGATCAGTGTGAGGTCCCACGGCCTCTCTTCTTTTCACATTCTAAATTTGAAAACCCAATTTGAAAACTTAAATAAATTTATACATAAGGAAGATAGAGAGAATGAAAATATTAACAAAAGTGTTCTTAGATTGTTTGGTGTGCAGGAGGTCGGTGGTGGCCACACGACCTCCGTTAACCTTGGTATTTCCTTAGGAAGGTTAGGTGAAGCTCTGCGCGAGTTGAGTTTACAAATAACTGGTTTCCGCCACCAGGAGAGTGCCACATATTTAACATCTACAGTTTTGTTTATCATCAACTTGTCTTCAGTAATATCATTGTTTCGATCCTAAGACGATACGGTCCACAAGACATGTACATAAATATTTATAAATCAGGTAAGAACATCCGCCCTGGACAAATACCGTTCCTATGCTCAAGTGACATTAACAGCCAATCAGAACCGCATTCTCTTACAGGCCAGTTTATTATGCCTTCCGACTGGCTTGCCAAGGACCAAGGGAATAGTACAGTGGGCTCAAGAGGACTAACAGCACCAAGACATTTTCTTCCAATATTTTTAAAACGAATTATTAAAAACAAACAAAAAAACAATGACACTTTCATACATCTGCAAGAAACTGAATTAGCAGTACTGTATATCACATACAGGAGAGTAAGTAACAGGAAAATCCTTTAATGTCTTGGTAACTGGGAACTGGCCCATGATCATTAAGCCCTGACTAAAGCTCACTGAGAGAGAGAGAGAGAGAGAGAGAGAGAGAGAGAGAGAGAGAGATACATTAGATATAGAGAGAAGTTAGCTCGTTTAGTTCCTACCAGATTACAATGACTAACAACCATAATTGACTAGTAGTATCTGGCTATCAAATCAACAACAACGGTAGTTAACAACAAGGGTCAGAACAACTTGTCTAGATGAAAAGGAATTTGGGTATGATTCTGGCTTCAGTAAGCAAAAGTCTACAAATTTATTTTCTCATTTTCGCGGAACGGTTACTACCATAGGTTTTCACATACGTGCTTATTGCGACTTAAGACTTGATCTAATGTTTCACGAAAACATTATTTTGTTAAATGTAAGTCCACGTTAGATTAAGGTTTCCAGCTCGTTAAGTTAGAAGAAATTTGATGGCATGTTCAAGAGAGAGTCAAAGACGCCAGTGTTTTGAGTTAATATATCGAGAATTATCATAGCTATTTTTCCTCGTTATATCTGTTCACTAGGCATAATGAGGTTCCTATCGCCTTTTATTGCGAAAACTGAAAAACTAATTCATTTTTAAATTTCCATTAATAAATGTACAATCATTTATCATGCAAAAGGCCCATGGAAAATAGATGTCACAATAACAAAGTGTTATCTCTGAACGGGTGACAGAGTAGAGACACAGCAGCCAGAGGCCTCAGGTTACAGGACACAGCTGGGTCCTGTAACTGTTGATATTCGAGTCATAAAACACCTTAAATGATCTGGTGTCCTCTGGCTGGGGTCTCTACACGACCTCAGACCCAGTTACTGGGCTGATTCTTCGTCAATAACCCAGCCTTTATCAGCTGTCTTGGTAAGTCAGCTGTTTTCAAAATAAGCCTCAGAAAGTCAGGGCTGTTTGGGTAGAAGTCAAAAAGCCAGGAGACCAGGGTTAAGACGAAGCCAGCGTTCGCCTCTCACTGCGCAGGTCCAGTCAGCGCGCAGTGAGTGGCGGCGGGCACCAGGCTTCGTCATCTTTGATTCAATATGCGCCAAATATATCTACCACCACCATCGTCTGTAACCTAAAAACAATTATCTTGTGTACTGTACTACCTTGAGCCATATTTCATCCTTCCCTGACGCAAACTTTCCCCTTGGCATATGTATAGTTTTGGAAAATTCGCCCCAGGAAGTTGACATCAATTAAAAAGGCCCCTTTGCTTGCTAATCGCTCAAAATACATTTATTTCTATCAGTCAAACTGTTTGAGATCATCAGGAGTCCGAACAAAACTATATTATAAATAGGGGTGGGGTGTCTCTCTTCTACTTATATACATATACACAACACACACATCAACTGCTTCACAAAGTCACTGCCGGCTGTCCAAGTACGAAGCGCCCTATGTGTGAGAATACAGAAATACACGAAAACCCCCTAAAGTCGGAATCAGACAGCTTGCAGTGTTAACAAGTATTTATATTATCAGTGTGACATTTGTTTCTGCCACAACCGATTCATCATAATAATAAGAATATTCCACGGCAATGTCACCACCATTGTAAATCTCCTCATATGATCTGTGGGTCCTTTTGTCACGATACGTCCAAAATCTACCGACATATTTCAGTCGTACGATTATCTTTTAAAAATTCTTAGATTCAGTTCCTATTTCATCACCCAAAACACTGATCTGAAGCAAGCGTTAGACTTAGGATAAATCTGAAGTGCTAGACAGGTGAAGTAGAATCTGCGGAGACAATAGCTGTGGTTTGTTTTAACGTGAGGTTTATGTTACGAGTTAGCTCAGTTACGAAACAATTACTTGACATTTAAGTGTACATTTACCTTACAAGTGGCATGCTTAATAAGACTTTATAATTATGTAGATATTTACGTCACAATTTACAAGTTTGTTTAAATTATAGACAATGTTAAGACTTTTTTTTAGCTGAGGTAGGCTTTAGGTTAGGATTTAAGTTCGCTTTGCATGATAAGAGAAGATGTTAGCCATTTACGTTATTCTTTGTTGTTTATGCATCTGTGAAAACCTTTGTGGTAGTATCCGTCCCACCAAGTGAGAATCTGAGTAGCATGTTAGCCGCCAAGGTCACACGTCTTATTTACACAACATATACATGATCCAAACAAGAAAATACACAAAAATCGTCTTGAAACATGGTGAAAATAAAGAGACAATTGACTTAAGTCTTTCACGGACACGATTATAAGAGTGTCTAGAGAGGAGGAATTCTCTAACAGGTGGGATCGTTATGTAGCTGGCCGCTGACAACTAGAGATGCCCGCTGATTGGATAGACAGTCTCTGGCGTCATGGATCAGCTGATTAACGACACAGTGATTGAGAAGTCTCCCTCTGAATACACTCGTCAACAATACATCCGACGACGCTCTAGAATGACCACATTTTTGTCTACGTCTGAATATATAATGAGAAAAAATTTAACAATGGCTATATCTAAGTATTGTTTGATTATAATATCAACACAACCGCCATTTTTTTTCTTATAAACATTTTCGAAAGTTCATTCATCTTCGACAAGACAAGAATTATTCCATTAATGTTTAAATTTTAACAGTTTATCATTTGGAAATCAAATGTTAATTTTTTATTTGTGAAGTCAAAATAATTGCGAGCCAGATGTATTGTACACTAGGAACAAAAATGTCATACCCTCAGAATGTCTAAACCAAAGAAATTTATGTAACAAACGTTGAAATAACAGACCTGCATTGACCAAACATGAGAAGTGCAAATCCAGCAATGACAAACGGACATAGGCTACTTGCTTCTACATGCAGTCAAATGCCCTGACCTTAACATATCCTTAATTTCATAAATACAACGTAACCTCAACTTCATTAACACACTGGTAATAAACAAGCTAGACGAACGGAGATTTCGATGATCGACGATTAAGTTGGGTTACACCTCGGTAACAACTTGAACTGAGAAGCTGGCGCGCTAGTGCCTGTCTTGGCCTCCGGGGTGAGGAGCAGCGCACGCAAAACACTCCACGCAGGGTCCAATGAACCAAAGGAAAGAGCATAGAGCAGGCAACATGGTTAAAAAGATGTCGACTGTATATTCGACAGCAATACTCAGTAATTAATTCTTTTTATCATACTATTCACCTTAATCAGTTTCCACTTCAGGAAGTATCTAGTTTGTTTATTCTAACACTGGCTGGCCAAGGAAACGCTAACTGAGATCCCCTGAAGTGAGGATAGCAGGAGACTTCACTTCTACCAGTTAACATCTTTTTACCATCTGCCTCACCGACTTGTCAGGAGTTTTAACTCTCCATATGAAAAAGGGTACATTGTTTTATTAACGGTCTCACTCCATCATGTGGTAGCATTCGTAAGAAAGGGGATGCTATATACAAAATCTCTATCAAGTAAAGTCTCTTATAAACAGACTTTCCGCTTGAAGGCAGGTGAAGAACAGCAACAACTCAGGTCTTCATGAATCATCTACTGACTCTACTACAACGTGAGGGAAGGGGGGGGGGAATTAGCTTTAACCATATAACAAGTCTTAAACATTTTCGTTTGCAAATTTATTTAAAGGGAGGGGAGGGGACTTGTGTGTGCAATTCCTACACTTGACAAAAATAAAAGTCTCTTTTTACCGGCATTATTATTCAGTTAAATGAAAGCGTGTATCATGATGTACATTATCTATTTCTCAAAGGAATTCACTAGAGTAAGATAAATCTCCGGCATGTTTCTTTTTCCCCTAAAGGGACAATAACGTCCTAGATAACGAGGAACCTCTTCACCATTCACCGTTGGCAGAGAACGAAGTAAATAGCTGTTAGCTTCAATGACTGCTAGCTTGTATTCTTGACTTGTTATTACAGGCTATCTGACTGACTATCTTCACTGTGTTACATTTTCTTGATTTATTTACAAGCTGTTTTGAATGGCTTTCATGTAGTTTGTATTCTTGTTTACAAGGCTGTTTTGACTGGCTTCCATAGCTTGTTGTTTACGATGTAGAGTATGCTGATGGTTGATATTGTTGTATGGCCCGGAGGAGAAGACAGGAGTACCGCTGCCAGGGAAAGAGATACAGTGATGACGCGTCGCCCTAAACAGGAGACGGCTGTAGGCCTTTTATGTTGCATAGCGGCGGGGGAGTCCACAGCGTGAGCCGGGGGAGGGCTTTACTGCAGGACACACTTGCCTGTGGGAGTCCAACACTGAGTTATACATCAGCTCATCAACATACATTCATCATGATATAAATACACCAACAGGTAACAAGGTACACTGCCTACCATCATTGCAAATGTAAAAAAAAAAAAAAAAAAAAAAAATCCTGATATCTTGACATTTAAATTTTGTGGAATGGTCAAAATCTACATACTATTAACTCATTTATGCTAAAAAAATAAATCATTAGGGAAATACAATTTAGAAAATAATTAATGATAAAGATATTCTAACGCAGTCATCTTGGTCTTTGCCCTGGTGTGATGTGTACTGTTCATGGAAGTAAAAATTATGTAGGTTTTGATCTCTTGAATGTGTATGTACAGTATGTTTGTTTCATTATGCAATGTGCACGTAGGGCACACACGTCTTCACATTATATCGGTAAGTGTTTGTGTGCTAATATTTGCATATAGTAAGTGTAACTTTGTGTGTGTGTGTGTGTGTGTGTGTGTGTGAGTGTGTGTGTGTGTGTGTGTGGAGCATTATTGACTGCACTTCAAACTCAATGTGAAAGTTTGTATTTAACTTTACAAAATGATAATACTACTTAAGGCTAAAAGTTCTCATGGTAGGGAACACACATGTAAATACAATAACACCCAGACAATTCTACAAAACAATAATAATGAAAACAAACGTGACCAAAATACCGAATAGTGCTGAGAAGTGTAAAGAAAATGACATTCATGTGTAGAGTAAGAGACCTACTCATGTTGACAGTCTTTAATGAAGGAGTTGCTTCAATTACTTTCTTAATTAATTAGGTGTAAAAATTTCACTAGAAATAAATTATTATTATTATTATTATTATTATTATTATTATTATTATTATTAATTCTGAAAACATTGGTTTATTGTGTTCTACTTTTTTTTTCATATAAATCTTTTTATAACATCACATGTGAAAATGAGTCAACAAAATAAATGCAAAATTTGTACTGAAAGAATTTCCATGAATAACAAATTATATATATATATATATATATATATATATATATATATATATATATATATATATATATATATATATATATATATATATATATATATATATATATATATATATAATATGGAATAAGAATCGGAAAGGAATAATTGACATGAAAAGCGAAAGACAGCATTGAGGGTTGAGCGGCGGCGTACAACACATCAAGATCAGATCACTTGGCCATACACCATTACAGAGGCTAGTTGTTGTTTCGGTGGGGTGAGAGCCAGGGGAGTATACTGTAGACTGAGATGAGTGATCAGAGGGAGTGAGGGAGGGCTAAGGAAGCATTAAGGCCACCACAGTAGTTACATAGTTTTATCACTGGGAGAGGCACAAAAGTACGGGTTGTAGAGGGAAGTTGGCGACAGTAACTACTTGTTGTGAGAGATAGACGAAGCTGAGGTACAGGGCGTGTGAGTATTGCTGGGTCCTTCTCTGTGTTCCTAAATCTTTACTCCTGCTTCTTGTCAGCAACTCTTTCAGCACTCAATAAATACTAATTCTTTCAAAAATTCGCTTCACTGAATAGACATAATTGTGTAAAGTAAAGTTAATCAAATTTAGACCAGGATGCGATGTCATATTTGTGAAAGAATTCTGCATGATTGGGTACTTGGTATGAAGGATTTTGTTTCCGTAGATGCAACAGATATCCTAACGTAAGATAGTCCTAATTAACATCAAATTGGATATTGTGAAGTGAGTCATGCACTCTCACGGTTATTAGGTAAACGTCGACAGAGAAACTTATAATTTAGTAACTAGCGAGCACTACATGCCCTGTGAGTGCCGCGAGGGAGCGGCGGCGTAAGGTAGATAAATAGATGAGCCATCAGAAAATAAGTAGCGGTTGCTGTAGGGAGAAGACATTTAGAGCACGTATACACACATATAACATACAGTAATAAAGACCTGTACACACGCAGCAAAATCTGGACACGTCAAAACATGAGCGGGTGAGGTAGGATATGTGCCACACGCGGTCATAGAGAAATTTCACATGGAACTACGACAGAGCCAGTGAAGGTCTTTGAGTGAGGAGCGTTGAGTGTAGGACTTGAGTGTGTGAGGAATTCTGATACTCAGTCTCTCAATAGATTAAACACGATACTATGATACTTAAGTTTTGATGCAAATTGACACTTGATCTGCAGGGAAAGACATATCGTCCAACGAAATACAGGGCAGCTGTGTTGGGTCACGTCCGGCTCTTCTACACACACATTATATATATATATATATATATATATATATAATGCAAATTTGAGTCGGTGTTTTATTAGTTCAAATAATGTTTCACAGCGGTAACGCGTATATTTCTCATTATGTCCTGGACTCAATCTCCGATCCAGGACAGATGCGAGGTGTGACCTTACCAAACTTAACGGTTTACTCCGGGTATCCTGCTTTGTTGCTGTACTAACAATGGACAGCAACAAAGTAAAAAAAAAACAAAAAAAAAACAGACCAACCACCCGTACGGCTCATAAGCTGATCAGTGGTGAAATGGTAAATTGACGTATTAGCACAACGCCTCCGGACATAATATTTCCCAGTAAAGAGACCAGGATATGGTGTAGTATATGCCTTGGTGTTAAGGTTAGTTAACTCGTGTTACATTACTTCTAACCATTCTGATATAGCAACAACATTGCCAATTGGTACTATTACTTCTCCTATTAAGCCTTTTTTATGAATATACATTTTACAATTGTATGGTGACTAACTTCAGTGAATTTAAATTGGGAAATATCCATTTTTTTTTAGGTTTGTAATCTATAGCCAATGCAGTAGGAAGTATAAATAGCCATTTATTTTTGGAATGAAACCCAGTTTTTTGTATTAGTGTGTTTTTTAAATCAATATTTGTAATGCTGATATAATTAGAATGTATTACTGCGTTTCATAACTAAGGTCTAAAGGGCGTATATTAGTTCAGTAATTACTTGCACTGAAAATGGATACATATATTTATAATATACCACTTAAGGTAACCAAAATATGAAAACCGTCTGCGAGTTCGTTGTATTTCTCTGAACAAAGCCGCCATTTAAACATTTAATGTAAGAAATAAAATATATTTAATAGTTTACGTGCAGATCTCTATGTAAATTTATGAAAATCTATGAAATACAATTCATTATTGTGATTTTAAGATTTTTTTTAATAGTTTAATAGTTATCATAATAATTTATATGTTCGTATCATGTAAGTATATTTGACCCTATATCAAGCTCCAAGACTAGCTTCTTTCTTCTCTGGTAAGGTGATGCCCAGCCACAGAAAACGTTTCACCCATTCGTCACTAGAAAAAACGTTTCTTGATCTCTTTTCAGGGGTTACTCTATTAGAGGTGTTTTATACCTCGTTTTCTCACTAATTTATCGGTAATTTTGTATTTAACAGGTGTAAAATCACAAGCACATTTGTTGATTTACTAGCAACTTTATTTTTAATCTATCTAAACTTGAATTTCACCTTAACATTCTATGATTTAGGTTAGGTTAGTTTAGTTATGTTCATTCGATGAACGTTAAATTTGATAACTTACCAGAGTCTGGTGCTTCGGAAAGTTTCCAGTCTCGCCAAAATGTCAGCAAAGGAGCTCATATTTTACGGCTGTTTAATGAACGATTACCAACTTATCCTTTCCATCATTTGTCAGATTACTAGTCTTTCGGGCGGTTGGTCTGTACTTTGTTACGACCTTCACGGTCCACAATGTTAGCACAGGATGAAACTGGAGTACCCAGAGAAAATATATGTGAGAGGCAAGCACTAACAAGCACACAGGACCAAACAACTTATTATTTATTCTGTGTAGTAAATGTGAAAGGATTATCAGATATACAAAGTAACCGTTCTTAGGTAACATGACCCTCACACAGCCCCGCCCGACAACAAGTGTACATCAAGAGCTTGACTGAGTTTCGGCTATAGAGAGAGCTGAAGAAGTAGAATTTTTTTTTTTGCAATCAGCTTATGCAGAAGAGCTAGATGACAAAACAAATGAGGTACTTCTGCGACTTACCACCGCTAAGAATGTGAAATTTTTCTAATATTTCATGAAGGGGGAGGAAAGGGGGAGAAACAAAATAAAAATCAGTTAGTCTCATTCCGTATAGACAAATTAAAGCTTTCTTATTCATCAGAGGTAACCCTGGAGGTCTGGTTCCACGGGTGGGACACGGAGGGTGAACCAGACTGTCATACAGGGTGAACCACTGTCACATAGGGTATACTAGACTGTTAATAGGGTATACTAGACTGTTAATAGGGTATACTAAACTGTTAATAGGGTGTACCTGACTGTCATACAGGGTTAACCACTGTAACATAGGGTATAATAGACTGTTAATAGGGTATACTAGACTGTTAATAGGGTATACTAAACTGTTAATAGGGTATACTAAACTGTTAATAGGGTATACTAAACTGTTAATAGGGTATACTAAACTGTTAATAGGGTATACTAAACTGTTAATAGGGTATACTAAACTGTTAATAGGGTGTACCTGACTGTCATACAGGGTCAAACACTATCACATAGGGTATACTAGACTGTCACATAGGGTATACTAAACTGATAATACGGTGTACCTGACTGTCATATGGGGTGAGCCACTGTCATATACGGTGTATGAGGCTGCTTATATGGTGTAAGTGACTGACCTAGAGGGTGAATCACTGACACACGGTGAACTATCGTCATAGAAGCTTCCAAACCACCAAATAGATTGAAAATCTAACAGCTTTGTGAAGCCAAAGTTATACTGGGTGTAGCTGACTGTATTCAGCTGTTATGTTATATGAACCAGATTGCATTACAGAGGGAACCAAACACTGTCATACAGGTAGAGCTCTGTAATACAGGTGAACCGCTCTGTCAGACAGGTAGAGCTCTATAATACAGGTGAACTGCTGTCATACAGGTAGAGCTCTGTAATATAGGTGAACTGATCTGTCATACAGGTAGAGCTCTGTACTACAGGTGAACTGCTGTCATACAGGTAGAGCTCTGTAATATAAGTGAACTGATCTGTCGTACAGGTAGAGCTCTGTAATACAGGTGAACCGCTCTGTCAGACAGGTAGAGCTCTATAATACAGGTGAACTGCTGTCATACAGGTAGAGCTCTGTACTACAGGTGAACTGCTGTCATACAGGTAGAGCTCTGTAATATAGGTGAACTGATCTGTCGTACAGGTAGAGCTCTGTAATACAGGTGAACCGCTCTGTCATACAGGTAGAGCTCTGTAATACAGGTGAACTGATCTGTCGTACAGGTAGAGCTCTGTAATACAGGTGAACCGCTCTGTCATACAGGTAGAGCTCTGTACTACAGGTGAACTGCTGTCATACAGGTAGAGCTCTGTAATATAGGTGAACTGCTCTGTCGTACGGGTAGAGCTCTGTAATATAGGTGAACTGATCTGTCGTACAGGTAGAGCTCTGTACTACAGGTGAACTGCTGTCATACAGGTAGAGCTCTGTAATATAGGTGAACTGCTCTGTCGTACGGGTAGAGCTCTGTAATATAGGTGAACTGATCTGTCGTACAGGTAGAGCTCTGTACTACAGGTGAACTGCTGTCATACAGGTAGAGCTCTGTAATATAGGTGAACTGCTCTGTCATACAGTTAGAGCTCTGTAATATAGTTGAACTGCTCTGTCATACAGGTAGAGCTCTGTAATATAGTTGAACTGCTCTGTCGTACAGGTAGAGCTCTGTAATATAGTTGAACTGCTCTGTCATACAGGTAGAGCTCTGTAATATAGTTGAACTGCTCTGTCATACAGGTAGAGCTCTGTAATATAGTTGAACTGCTCTGTCGTACAGGTAGAGCTCTGTACTACAGGTGAACTGCTGTCATACAGGTAGAGCTCTGTAATATAGGTGAACCACTCTGTCATACAAGTTGAGCTCTGTAATACAGTATAGGTGAACTGTTTTGTCATATCGGCAAACCGGTCTGCCATACAGGGAACCATTTTCACAGAATAAACGCTTTCACGAGAGGGTAAATGAGGTCGTTATGTAAGCAAGCCAGACCTAATATGACTCATATTAGGTGTACCAGTGTCATGTAAGGCAAAGCAGACTGTCATAGAAGGTGAACCACTGTTGTCTAGGAAGCTGAAAATTGTCATCTACTGTGCAGCCAACTGTCATACAGGGTGAATAACTGACAAATGGAGTATAGTAGTCTGTCATATACTGTAGGGTGAACCACTGTCATCTAGTGTGTAAACAGTCTCTCCTGACCTAATTCTGACAGATAATTACATCACAGGTAACTAACACCTATGCACAGATATGGGAATAAAAAAAAGAACCTCTATATCTCAAAATATTACCTCAATTACTTAACCTCAAGGTGAACTAATTATGAGAGTCTTTACCCTCCCCCCACAAGAAAAATTAATAAATATGCAATTAGAGTTGTACTTATTGGTAGCGTACAGATGACTTGTATGTCTCCACCTGCTTGAAATATTAAGTTATCATGTTAAAAATATTTCATTGGTACAGAGAACATTTAATTTTTGAGACAGTATTTGTTTTAATACATAGTCATTATTTTTTTTTTCTTTTAATGTGCCGGGATTGTTTAGTATCACTGAAGGAGGAGGAATTCAATTAACTAGGGTCATGGGAGCTAATCACCTACGATATATAACCTGGACTTAAGGTTTAGGTGTGTGTGTGGGTCAAAGGCAGTATGGTTATGGAAGCTCCCACTACTACAGTCTTGACTCCACATGAACACCAACTCTGCCACCAACTTTGTTTTTTCTACATCTGATACTACAACTGACACAACCCAAACAGGTTAAGAATCTTGATTGTACAAGGCCATCTTTATAAATGTTTAAATAACTTACAAGCAATTACTTTAACAATCTAGATCATTGAAAGCCCAGTTCACAGATATTAACATCAAACAAACTCAAATAGCTTACGACAACTTGGTATCAAAGTATCATAAAGCTTGGTTGTTAAGGATTCTATGTGGGAAGCATTCAAATCGATGACTCAGATCTTCGTAAGAATTGCAGGTATACAAAGATAACCTATGGGAGATAGTCTACTAACCACTGTGTACGGGGTCCCTTCTCTGTAGAAGAAAATCGTCTGGCATTATCTAAATAAAATATTAAAAGTGCCATCCCCGTAGCGAAGGGATTAAGAAGATAAAAAAAAAATGGAGGCAATAACTGATGTCAGATACAAATTCGAAACCTTCATCCAGATAAAGTAGCATCGGTTCAGTACTGTATTTTGGATATTTATTGATGTTTATATCAATTACTTTTTTACATTATTCAAAGGAGGATCTTCACATATTATTAAATTCTTATGTTGTATTTTGACTTTGATTTTCTTGTTTATGTATAAAGGAAAATAATTCATAAATAATATATAGAATTTGAGAGCAATGCATTGACACTATTACCGAAGTATATAAACTTTATGCACAGATATATGCATTTCCGCACTGTACTGTATATGACTAACGGTAGTTGTGAATGATAGACGGTTACACTTTACACGTACAGTCATCCACTAAAGTTCTATAGCTTCTCCTGAACCACGAAGCCCGAGATTCCGATTCGTGGACCCGAAGCATTTATGGACAAAATACCTCCAATATTTTCCATTATACCAAGGCGTCATAACCTTTGACACCATCTCATTATAAATCGACATTCCATCAGATAGTTCGACAGACTTGCAGATATTACACCGACAGATTACCAAAATACATAGATATGAATATGGGGGTCTTACTGTATTCGAACCCTAAGTTCTCAAAGTCTTCTCGCTGTACGGCATTCCGTTTAGATATAGTTACCGTGTATATTTTGTAATATTATCAGTGTTATTAATATTTGCCTTACTGATTCACATATTTTTATAAAATGTCTGTACAGACACACTTTGTCTCACTGTTATCAAGCGTGTCTCGAGTATTATTTCATTGATATTCCTTTTTATGAAACTGATTCGAATGATACTTAATTGTTTCGAGTTTTGAACTTTCTTCAAAATAAACTGAAAAGTGTGAGTGTCAAGTGCAGAAAGGTGTAATGCATCAATTATCTACTGCTTCGGATTCACGATTCTGAATCTCGGGGTTCATGGTTCAGGATGAGAAGCGACAGGACTTTTGTGGCCGACTGTATACAGGTAGAAAATTTCCATCCTTTGAATTTTAATGATATCTTAGAATAAACAAGGACTGCGTCTGGTTTGGTGAGGTGTAACATCACATACGCTGTATAACATACTGGTGAATCTTACGTTACTTGTGCTATTTAATGTTTGTCCGAAGTGGCAAGAATAAAATCATATTCATATTTGTCCAGTTTACAAGAGCTTATTAGCGTGATAGTTGATACAGAGTTATAACACGACACTAGTGAATCATTATTCTTATACCTGCATGTAACGTACAGCTGTACAGTACAGTACAGGTATATAGTATGTCATGATTGAAGCCTATAATGATTACTAATATTAAACTATCACAAATAAGACCCACTCCAGTCAAAGATTATATTATCACAGGAATAAATGTTCTTGTTAGTGTATTCCTATGTCAGGGTATCATTATAAACAAAATATTGATGAATAAGTGAAAATTTTGGTTCATATAAGTAAAATTCTCGGTAATGTGGTAAAAGGTAAATCGAGTCAATTTCTTCTTATTACAATAATTCCCATCGAGAGGAAGTACTTGATGCTACTAATTATTCTTAATTAAAATGATAACCTTTCATTTTCATGTTTTAAAAATCAGACGACTAAAGAGGATATTTATATAATTAACCCTCTCTATCCTTAGCTTGATCACCAACACCATTATATCACCTCAAACACCAGTCATAAAAATAATTATACATATAGCCAAACGGTTGATAATCCAGGAATTACTTAGCAAATTTATAAAAGACTCATCAACAACCAAGACTGAATTTGAGACGAAGACTGAAAGTTACATAATAACTGGCAAATTTGGCTCTAAATTCAACTTTTTATTCTATTGATCTTAACTCTGAACCTTTTGAGATTGACTTATAGTTAATACTGTAGAGGGTGTTTATTTTTGTTTTTAATTATAGTTTGTTTGCTAATATTTTGAAGAACAGAAGGAATGCTTAGTATGGCTTTTATCCTAAACCGTTATGTTTGTGTGTCCATCTTACTCCAGAGGTAAACGAAGCATCAGTAATTTGCTAATACTTGCAAACAAATGCAATCAAAATATCAAACAAAAGACAAGCGGCAAAAATTTATTCTAATAAAAGCTAAAATTTTGTGAGGGATATGAAGCCAACTAAAACAACTTGCACTGGTCATAACAGAGACAACTTAAAAGATGTAAAGTTTAATAATCAAAATTTTTGGGGAATTTATTCTTGTGATAAAGTGTTGCGTCATCACAATACACTGACTTAAGATAGAAAATTTAATTACTGCATTATTTATATTAGATTATTTCAGTGTGGTGATATTGTGTCAACCTGGAACATGCAGTAATTTGTTTGTTTAATTTTATATTAATATGAGTGACTCTTGATAGGCTGGTTATAAGCCGAGGTCAGTTACACCAAAAAAAAAAATTCTCTACGTTTGAAAATAAATGCACTGAACTATTTTGATGTGTGATATTAATCTCAGTTAAAATATTATTTTACTGTGATTGGAGAAATGTAGTTGATTTTATATCTTTATTGAATAGAGCTTTTTAGTTTTGGCTGAGAACGCTATTGTAATTATTTATATATACAATACTTGTATAGAGCAAGTGTCTTTTGTAATGACTCGGGCATCAGGTGTTGGGAAGACGATGTTTTCTGGGTCATTAATAAGCTAAAAATACAGTATTATATTAATGGGTAATAACCAAGGAATTATTTACGTGCCAAACTACACTCAGGATATAACACTATGGAGTATTAACAACTAAAATAACAGTCAATAATAAGCAAGAATAGACAAGTTCTTCTACAAGACTTTTATCTAGATTTTCTTTACTGTTTAGTTAGGTGACTCAGATTTTTATACATTAATATGAAAAACGAACTATGTTTCTGTAGGAACTAATGTATTTATGTGATCCCTTACTACATAATATAAAACACAACAGATGAAGTTACTATAGTGTTTTATATAGACAACTATATCTTTGCTGTTGTCAAATGATCATAAATATTACCTAGCTTGACTTATAAGTTATTAAATCATATCTAAAAATTTATGAAAAATATTCAGTTTGCATTTAAATGTTTTAGATGTCAAAATTACTTGTCCAACCATTCACTAACAGAACAAAATGATGCACAAAAAATTATATACAGTAAATTATTCATATCACTTAAAGCAAAAGGACTGAGGACATTTTGAAAGTGTTTCTGTACAGCTCAGCTCCCAAGAAAAAATTCCACTGACAAGTAAATTTAATTCTCAAATTTTAATAGTGTGATATATATTTATAACCTGATATTGTGCATTAACCTATACCATAATATAGAAATATAGATAATTACAGTTGTTAAAATTATTCACATACAACATATAAATTCCCTATAAATAGCTACTTCTGCTGGGTAAGTTATAAGACGGTGGTGGTGGTGGTAGTACACGAGAACTGTACTGTACTATCTCACAGCGAGTTATTACTGTACTGTCATCTATATCATTATTATATACAAAATAACTAAACAATTACTGTGCTAGCCTCCTGTGTCTTGTCTGGCCTAAATAAGAAGAATGACACTAAAGTGGTTACAGGAACTATGCACTACGGTGACTCATGATATAATAGATGATCATTAGTGTGACGCGTATTATTAACTCCCTAGTAAAGCGTCAATATATCTTCTGCAACACTAAACTGAAGCCCCCACTTATGCCTCCAGCACTGTCAGCATTATTAATAAGCAGATGACTGTTTGATTACTATGAGGTGAGAGAAGCACTGAATACTGTACTCCTATCATTATAATCAGCAATTTAATCTCACTAGATATTTCAGGCTTTACTGTGAGGTTCAGGATCCACTATCTACATCACCCACTTTGATGAATACAATTTTAATATACTGTACAGTATTAAGAGGCATTTGCAGTAGTGCTTTGAAGTACTTATACTTTTACGATATACACATACAGTATATATATATATATATATATATATATATATATATATATATATATATATATATATATATATATATATATATATATATATATATATAACTACAATATAATTAAAGCGTCCAGTACTCTACAGTGCGCTGTATACCTATATCTTGTAAAGCCTTATACTTGAGAAGCTTACACAACTTTACACTGTTAATATTTTAATCTGCCAAAGTTTACGGTTGACTCACCATCCGTAGCTGTGGACACTTTTTCTAACAAATGACAAAAAATAACATGAGTGTTAAAATTAATAGAGCACAATGACATGTGATGACACTATGTGAACATTAGCAACACATGAGATATTATTATAGCCATAAGAACAACTGTGTTTCAGGACTCACTCACCTTCTATTTGCTGTTTCACTTCATTAATTTGTGTTTCTATGGTGTTTTTCAACTCTGAAATGGAGGAAATTATATTACAATATGATCATTAACTTGGAATTATTCGTAGATTTTAGCTTAAAAGTCTTCAAATATTAACACGATGATTACATTGTGTGAAAAATAATTAATTTTGTTACTTTTCCAAGGTTTTGTTTTATTTTGTAATCTAAATTAATTGACAATCCTCTATTTTCACATCCTACAAATACTTATTAATGATGGTCAAGTAAGCATTATCTAACAGCAGTGTTGAGATATTCTGAACCCCCAAAAATACTTCCCAGGACAGTCATAGTAGGTTATTATTTTGACGTGGGTGAGAAGGTCTTTCAGTGTGGGATTATTTTGATGTATATATATCTGTAAGGAACTATTGTAAAACTAGACAGTATTTATGTGTAATAATGTATGGTAACAGTGATGATGATGTGGTAACTGATGGTAACAGAGGTAAATATAATTGGTAGTGATGGTGTTTATGATTATTGTTAATGGTGGTGTTTATTATGGTGGCGATGGTAATGGGAACTGCAATGGTTGTGATGATAGTCAATGCGGGTTCCACCACCTCCACCTCCTACTACTTCTTCACCTTCACCACCAAACCCTGTTATGTGAGGCACTAAGGGAAGGTCTTAGGGGATGAACGTGTGGACTGAGACCTTCTTATGTTTAGGGAACTTTGCATGTAGGTTGTGAATTATCTTGATATATTTACAAGGTTTTTTATCTCTCTCTCTCTCTCTCATCAGTCAACTTTCTTCTACATTCTCAAAAATTTCCCGAGACTGAATTAAATACGCCAAAGAAAGTATTAAACTCCAGGGGAAAGTAGTATATTCCATAGAAAGTATTACATTTAATGGAGTATTACACTGGAGAAAGTGAATATCTTTCTACGAATATATATAAGAAAAGAAAGATTTAAATATTTGTAAATGATAAGAAAGAATAATACTCTTTAGTAATATTTCTTCGTATTAAAAAATTAAACAGGTGGACTGTGGGTAAACAACTGGAGTGATACATGAACAACAGACAGGATGTTATTTTTGAGAAACTATATATATAAAAGTTAGCGAAAGGATTGATTTGTATTCAGAAAATAAAGAGAGAAAGTTGGAGAAAAAAAAACTAGAACAATGAAAAAATACTCCGTGAAAATATTATAATGTTTACAAAAATTTATCCCCGGAGTGAAAAGGATAAACGATATTCAATAAACAGGGAATAAATTAGTATATCTTATAACAAAAATATGAAGAAATTAACCGGTCACTAATATCTGTTGAAATATAGGAGTGGCTTATAGCATGTAGCACTAACGTTGCATGACACGGTTGATGATCACTAAACTGTGGTTGAAAGGTTAACAATACGTAAAAGTATTTCACCTTAAGATATTTTTAAATTTAACTTATAGCTGAACTTAAGCTGCCCTGTGATTGGCTGGAGTTAAGAGCCTGGGGCCAATTTAAAAGCTGTTTTGAACTTGGTGCGGTAAGTAATTATGTTACAGTGAGCTCTGGTAAATGAGAACACTGGATAAACCGAACCTTATCCGGCCAAATGAGGAAAAAAAACACTATAATTATCACTATAATTGAATCCATAATTTGTCATGTATATAAGCATATAATTTGGACCTCATTGTAACTCCGTATGACTCTTCCCTAATTAGTCCGGTTGATCGGGAGTTACTCTGGCACTAATATCTTAACCATGACAAAAGCGTGTCGAAAATTTTAAAGCAGCCTGTGACGACTCTCCTGTAAGATTGCTATGATGTGTTCAAGTTCTACTTGGTTCCTGACGGCTCAAGGAAACACAGTCTTCACAGATTCAGTTTACTGGGAGAGGTCTGTACACAGTGCACAGTGGTGAAGCAGGAAACAATCTGTCTCACACTCTGTACAGTGGTGCATTAGGAAACAATCTGTCTCACACTCTGTACAGTGGTGCATTAGGAAACAATCTGTCTCACAGGGTCACAAAACCTCCTGCTATGCCATTTAACTACTCAGATATCCACTTTCATTCACACCGCCAGGTGGCAGCACTCAAGCACACGCTCATTCCCGCCACACAGTGGTTCAATCGCTCGGGCTCGTTCGCCTTACATAAAAACCACACATAATGCAGACTATTAGTTTATATTAAGTCTGGGCCTTTGTTAAAGCTTATAGGCAAATTGACTTAGTAGTCTCGTTGAAATGTCTGGTTGACTTTATTTTATTATTGTATATGGATAACAGTGTGTGTGTGTGTGTGTGTGTGTGTGTGTGTGTGTGTGTGTGTGTGTGTAGCCACCATAGACACCACATTCGAACATGCACTTTAATTCAGTATTCAACCTTGGCCTCCTCTCCATTTCTATATAGGAGAAACTCAAGAAATGACAAACGACCTGACCATTTTATCCTTCTTGGTCAAATATTTCACTCGTCTATAGGTCATGGTCTATGTATCTATGAACCTTTTTTTAATATTTTTACGACAAATATCATTTAAGATTTCTCGCTTCATATCCTCAGTGTGTATTGACTCAATCCATTCGCGATCTCGGGTTTTTTTAATAGTAAGTGAGGCAGAACCTTTTATGACCGTGTACACGAGTCACTGATAGCTCGCTCACAGCCTAATGTAGATGGTGACGTGATGCAGAGAGTAAGTGCTGACAGATGGTGAGGGCTGAGAGTTTAGTCAGATGGTTGGGGGACTGATTGGTGGTGGGGACTGGTTGGTGGTGGGGGGACCGGTTGGTGGTGGTGGGGGGACTGGTTGGTGGTGGTGGGGGACTGGTTGGTGGTGGTGGGGACTGGTTGGTGGTGGGGATCGGTAGGTGGTGGGGAGGGACTGATTGGTGGTGGGGGAGATTGGTAGGTGGTGGGGGGACTGGTTGGTGGTGGGGATTGGTAGGTGGTGGGGAGGACTGGTTGGTGGTGGGGAGATTGGTAGGTGGTGGCAAGGGCTAAGGTTTGACAAGCAATGAAAGATTGCATGTAGTGGCAGGTGGTGGTAAATGGGGGAGGAGTGGCAGGTGTGGCAGATGGTAGAAAGTGGTGCGTGCTGGAAGTTGGTGGCAGGTGATGGTTAGTGGATGATAGATGGTGAGGGCTGAAAGTTAATGACGAGTGGTGGTTCGTGGTTAGTATTGGTAGGTGGCAGCAGGCTGCGAGGGATAGCAGGTAGTAGCAGGTGGTGGCACGAGGTGTGGGTTGGCAGACGGTAAGGGGATGCCAGGTGGTAACAGCTAGTATAAGAGCCGAAAGGTTCTGTAAATCAGTGAGAGGTGGTGGAGCAGATGGTGGGACTAGGCAGGTGGTGAGTACTAGGCTGGTGGCGGCAGGTGGTAAAAGCCTTAGTGAGGGAGAGGCGCACAGGTGTTGAAGGGTTAACAAGAGCTAGAAATAGAATACCTGTGTCTGAATTTCCTCTCCAAAAATATTCAATGATTTTTTCTCCCTATAAAAAAAGATCCCCCCCTCCCAAAAATCCTCTATAAAACTCAAGCGTAAACAGAACACTTTTAAGTGATCATCTCTCTGTAAAAGCTTAACTGAGACACTTAAACGCCGACTATCACCAGTAAAGGGAATAATCTAAGGTAAGAATCCCTAAGGCGCTGCAGTGTCGCCGACTCAAGGAGCTGTTTGCTTGCTCGTCACGTCACTCGCGAGGTCACTACTTAAACACGAGTTACATTCTTCCTTAGTTGAGGGACGAAGTTTCTTGAGAGTTAGTGGAATTGCATGTAAGATGGAGAGGAGGAGGAGGAGGAGGAGGAGGAGGAGGAGGAGGAGGAGGAGAGGAGGAGGAGGAGGAGGAGGAGGAGGAGGAGGAGGAGGAGGACTACAAAAGAGCAGGATGAGTGAATGAAAGGAAAGATTCATAGAGGAGGAGGAGGAGGAGGAGGAGGAGGAGGAGAAGGAGTTGAAAGAAAGAAGGATGTGGGTAAAATGAAAAATAGTATAGAATGAAATAGAACAAGAAGAAGAGAAGTAAGAGGAGGCAAAGCAATGAAAACCATTGAAGGGCAGAAGATTGTGATAGGGAATGATACCAGAAGAGATAAAGAGAGATTAAAGAAGGTTAGATATGGCAATAAGTGATAATCGAGGAATAAGACAATAACGGAATGAAAACAGAACAATAAGGAAATTGATAAATGATAAAGAAAGCTCATGAAAAGGAAAGAGGAGAAAGAATAAACTGAATACACACAAGGAAGAGAAAGAGAGGCCATTACACCAAGAACAAAATCGATAGGAATGGAATGTGGAAATGCGATAAATAAATAAAGAAAGAGAGAGAGAGAGAGAGAGAGAGAGAGAGAGAGAGAGAGAGAGAGAGAGAGAGAGAGAGCAGTAAATTTATACCCAATCAACACATAAAAGGTCTACAATAAGAGCTACGGACGAGTCCCATCAAGCAAGAGAAGAGAGGGACTGTAAGTAGAGGAGGAGGGGGGGAGGGGGGAGGAGGAAAGGAGAGAGAATAGAATGGAAGGTGAGGACAGGAAGAGGAAAGGTGTAGGGGAGGGAGGAAGGAAAGGGTAGGGGAGGAGGAAGGGGAGGGAGGGAAGGGGGGGAGGGGAGGGGTCGGGAGGGGGGAAAGAGCAGGGAAGGGAGGAAGGTGTAGGGAGGGGGGGAGGGAGGGGAGGGGTAGGGAGTGGGAGGGAAGGGGTAGGGAAAGGGTAGGGAGGGAGAGGGAAAGGGTAGGGAGTGGGAGGGAAGAGGTAGGGAGGGATGGGGTGGGGAGGGAGAGGGAAGGGGTAGGAGTAACACACACATATATATTTCACGGAATTAGTTAGAATTAATGACCTGTTTTGACCATTTGTCTGAGTCGGGCGATAAGTCAGAGCTCCGGAAGTCAGGACCCGATAATGGATGTAAACCTGAAATTGTTTCTCGAGAGTGGGCGTGGGTGAACACGTCCAGCTTGATCGAGGAATACTTTAAAGGTCCTACTTAAAAGGGAACTGGGCAAGAGGTCCAGCTCGAACAAGGAGTAATGACGATTAGAGGTCTTACTTGAGCGAGGACTAGTATAGTGGTCCTCTTCGGGTAAGGGTAACTATTAGGGAGATCCTGATTGAGTACAGACAAGTTAAGAATGTCGACCGAGAGAGAGAGAGAGAGAGAGAGATTCTCCTTTGCGTGGGGGTGAATGTAGAGTTCCTATTAACCAGGGGGTGAATGTAGAGTTCCTATTAACCAGGAGGTGAATGTAGAGTTCCTATTAACCAGGGGGTGAATGTAGAGTTCCTATTAACCAGGGGGTGAATGTAGAGTTCCTATTAACCAGGGGGTGAATGTAGAGTTCCTATTAACCAGGGGGTGAATGTAGAGTTCCTATTAACCAGGAGGTGAATGTAGAGTTCCTATTAACCAGGGAGTCAATGTAGAGTTCCTATTTACCAGGGGGTGAATGTAGAGTTCCTATTAACCAGGGGGTGAATGTAGAGTTCCTATTAACCAGGAGGTGAATGTAGAGTTCCTATTAACCAGGGGGTGAATGTAGAGTTCCTATTAACCAGGGGGTGAATGTAGAGTTCCTATTAACCAGGAGGTGAATGTAGAGTTCCTATTAACCATTAGGTGAATGTAGAGTTCTATTAACCAGGGGGTGAATGTAGAGTTCCTATTAACCAGGGGGTGAATGTAGAGTTCCTATTAACCAGTCACTGCTGTATAATACCAGATATCACATCAATCATTACATAATTAGCCGAGTGGCATCGTGAGGCCGTGATTAATCTGAGCAGGTTGGCAGATCTAGAGGACTGGCCAGATTATCGGGCAGACTGGAGAGGACCTGTCTGCCAGAGACCTCAGACAGCTTCGGATTAATTGCATTGCGAGGTTGGCAGACTCGTTGTGGACGGTTAGTTATGTGTTGAAGACCGGGCGAAGAGTGATCTAATGACCTGACTGTTACACGCTGACGGTCTACAGGAGGAACAGGGGTAAGTTGAGATCCATTGTATTGACTGTTGAGAACCAATTAGACTGTGTAGGAGGTGATGGAGTGCTAAACATCTATTGTACCGAGTCATGACGATCTATTGTACACAGTAAGATCTATCGTAGTAATATCTGTTCACTGGCTATAACAGATGTTTTTCCCTTTCAAGCACTCCTCCGCGTATCCCAGAATTGGCGAAGAAAAAACAATCACAGGTTTCTCATTGACTGTAATCTTCATCTGAATAAAATTAATTACAAATTTACAATATCCTGGTATTCTATTGAACTTTTTGTTTATTGCATTATGCTTCAGTTTGGTCTGTTAAGTAATTCATTATAAATAAAAAAAAACTATTTTACTTTTATTCAAGTTTTATAAATCCATCAACATTTTCAATTGGCATTTAATTTGTAAAACTCCACTATAAAAATAATCCATGTAAAATTGTAAATGTATATGTACTAATATGGAAAAAATAAAGGATTTTCAGTATTATATGCATATTATTTGGAATGCATTTTTTGAGGCAGACAATCTTGGAAAGGAGGGGGGAATGACATTCTGACATATGGTGAAAGGGGTGCATGGGGCAAACAAGGTTGAGAACCACTGGTATAGCGTTTATGTTACTGTAGGGAGGAAGGGAACGCCCGATCACTGTTCAATGTTTGTGGTAGCAGTGGTAGTTAGTGGTAGTAGGCGGAGGTGGTAGAGTGATGATAGCCAGTTGCCAGATTCTAATACCCAAACCTGAATTTATATAAAGGACTTAATCTCAACAAAGTCTGGTGTGTGTGTGTGTGTGAGAGAGAGAGAGAGAGAGAGAGAGAGAGAGAGAGAGAGAGAGAGATTAGTTGTGGGGGTGGTCGTTGTGAGACATTATTCCACTGATAATTTCACCTGAGAAGAGACTACCAATTAAGTCTTGCGAGTTGTTTCTTACCTTAACATAACCTCTCTCTCTCTCTCTCTCTCTCTCCACTGCCATCGTCACCACCAGCTACAACCACTACCACTGGCTACCTCACTCTCACCACCGACTACCGGCTACTACCATGACCGGCTACCATCACGACCACAACCGGCTACCACCTACTTTCTGATAACAGTGAGAGTGGTTATGGTGGTAGTAGCAGGTGATGGTAATAGTATTAGTGACATAAATGATGGTAGTGACAGTGTGGCCAGTATTAGGTATTAAGTGAGTGTTGATTCAATACTGCTATAGTGACTGTCAGTATTAATATTGCCACTGTGGGACTGGCAGTATTGTTGTTGTCATGACTCACTGCTACTATCCACGAACCGGGTGAGGGCGAGGCTACTGTACGCATGTTTTATGTGTGTGTGTGTGTGTGTGTGTGTGTGTGTGTGCGCTTGTTAGTTACTATACGTGTGTTTGTTTATTACCACGTGTAAAAGCTTGTAGGTGAAAATCCGTGAAACTAACCTCCCTCTCGCTACCAGTCAGTTACAAGGGTCAACAAACAAACCCACTTGTTAACACTGCAAGTTTTATCAAAGACTATAAGATAAGCAGAATTTTGTATGACCTGACAACCAAGAGTCACTATTTGATAACAGGCCACAGTGTATGAATATAACTATACTTTAACTCTTTCTTACAATCATTATATACTCCGCTGTGACAGGTAAGAAGTAAACTATTTATTCTAACACCTTGTACAGTATATACATCATAGTACAGTACACCAATATGTAAATTTCGCGCGAGAATAACAAAGTACAGTCAGGGGGTGAAAAAAATAAAACCCTGAATTTTCTTCTTCCAGGACAGACGACGATGATTACGTTTCTGGTAAAGATATCGGGTGAAGTTTCCTGGGAAAAATATCGACGAGTTATCTCTAATTATACTTTATATTGATCAAGTATTGTTTGGTTGTTACTGAGAGATATATCGACGTCGTTCTCATGTATTATTCCTGGAGGACGAGCTAAGAGACATATCTAATGGACACAGTGTAAAGGCTGGACAATAGTTACATCCTTGAGTGATGAATCTTGTTAATGATTAGAGACGGTGTGTGTGTGTGTGTGTGTGTGTGTGTGTGAGTGACTGTATGTGGCTGCGTGACTGTGTGTATGCGTGACTGTGTATGCGTGACTGTATGCGTGTGTGTGTGTAAATGTGTATGCGTGACTGTATGTGGCTGCGTGACTGTGTGTATGCGTGACTGTATGTGGCTGCATGACTGTGTGTATGCGTGACTGTATGCGTGTGTGTGTGTGAACCCAATCCTCCAAAAAAGTAAGACATATGAATCAAGTTTGGGGTAAGTAAACATATCACATCAGGGCCTAAGGTGAGGTCAATAAACAGTATTTCTATCCAGTCAATAATGATGAAAGTTATGGCCTCTTGGATTTTACAGCGAGCAGTCACGTTTTGGGGGTCACATTTTGTTGGAATTATTCACACACATCTCTCTCTCTCTCTCTCTCTCTCTCTCTCTCTCTCTCTCTCTCTCTCTCATATATGCACCACATCAATCCTTTTATATATTCTTCATTCTGGTAAATCCAATGAGACTTATTCTATCAGATACTCGGTAAATAAAAACATACCCAGTATAGCTAGTGTGTGTGTGTGTGTGTGCCATATGTGCATCAAAAAGTGCGTGTGTGTGTGTGTGTGTGTGTGTGTAGTGGTGTTAGGCTTCATGGATTTCCCAGGTTGTGTGGGCAGGGGGGCAGGTTGCACAGTGTACATTCATGGTAAGCGTGTTGAGATGTGATGGCGTGTTGCACTAACGAACCCAGATGGTGTGTGTGTGTGTAGACTGTGTATGTGCCTGTGTCCGTGTGCACATGAAAAATGAACATAATTTCAAGTATAAGACACACATTACTGTTGCTCCTTTTCACCTGTCCCTCCTTGTCACCTCCTCCTCTTCCTTGTCACCCTCCTCCTCCTCCTCTCCTCTGTATCACCTCCTCCTCCTCCTCCTCCTTGTCACCCTCCTCCTCCTCCTCCTCCTCCTCCTCCTCCTCCTCGTCTCTCATACTCACTCGTGAATTCATCCTGATCTTCGGCCTCGGCTTCAGCTGCAAGTTCCTCAGGCGTTTTCTTCTTCCTCATGAGTGGGTTGTCTGGCATGGCAGGTTCCTCTGGCACGAACTCCTCCTTCTTCTTGATGTTGTACTGTAAGACGAGGTCAAGGTCAGTCGGCGGATACGAACACTATCACCACAACACAACAAGATGGTGGTTAATAAAGTGATAAACAGGACGAAATATAAATCTAGTAACTAATTCTCATGGAAATAAATTCTAAAAGGAATTTCTTGAAGGTGTTGAAACACACACGGCATAAATTCTGAAACTGGTGATACGTAACATAGGGGATCTGATCACTTGGGGGGGGGGGGTGGATACCTGGATGTAAATAGGTAGATTATGTCAGGTAGGTCGTTAATGAAGTCTGGTTATGGTGAATATTGAAGGATAATAACGAAGGATGGATGGATGGGTAGGTAGATGGATGGACGGATGGATGGATGGATGAAGATGATAAAACAAACATAAGGTGAGTACTGAAGAAAAGAGGTCATCACCCCCGAGAATGAACTACGAAGATGATAACAATGACGACAATAATGGTTATGATGGCAGCTTACCATTTTTTACCCTACCTCCAGCTGCTCACGCTAGTACAGTAAAAGTTCATCCTGTAAACAATAATTCCTGGTGTCTGTTTAAACTGTCGCGATTTATTTTTTGTGTGAATACGTCGACTCTCCTCGTTAAAACTCCGCAGCATGTGTGTGTGTGGCAGTGAGATCATGACTATATGTATACTTGAATATGAATTAAGTATATTAGATATCATCCAGAAAGTTCAATTTATAAAGATGAAAGTGAAAATGAAAACGAACAATGTAGTGAAATATATAATAAACTAAACGCCCGTGTTTAAATATTGTGTCATAAAACGTTTCCACGAACTAAATTAATTTCTCGTCATGAAGGTTTATCAAGAAGAATAATTTAGCGGTAATTTGGAAAGATAAAATGGAAATTGGTGACAAAAAAGAAAATTTTGAATACAAAGAGCTAAAATATATGAAGGGATTTACAGTTGGTGCAAAAAAATATTTAACCTATAGGAAATTTTATCAAAGAGCGGACGTCGTCACTCTTATAGCTGTAAAACAAAAAAAGAGAATATTTAGTCAAATCAGAATTAAATTTAGTCAAATGAAAGTTGAAAATAGTCAAACGAGAATAGCAAATCAGTCAAACGAGTCCAAAATCAGTTAAACGAGGATAAAAAACCAGTCACGCGAGAGTGAAAAAGTCAAAATAGAGTAAAAAAGTCAAATGAGAGTAAAAAATCAGTCAACCGAACGTAAGTCAGTCAAATGAGAGAACAAAATATCTTACCTTGATAAACATCGAAATATAACAATAAAGACGCTACATTAAGTTGCTCCTATGTGAAGATAAACAATGGGCCTTACGTAAGCCTGGTACACACACACACACACACAAAACGTAAACACCTAGAAAAAGTGCAAAAGAGGGCATGCAAGATTATTCTCTCCCCTTCCTACTCCACATATCAAGAAGCGCTCAACACACTGACCCTTTCGACTCTCACTGACCATCATCACGACCTCATCTGCAAATTTGGTAAGAAGCTTCTACACCATCCTCGACACCGGCTCCTACTACCACCTGAGATCCCTAGCCCGAGAATTGCTGTTCGACACCACAACCGCATCCAGCCCATACGTGCACGAACTGATCGCTATAAGAACAGCCCAGTCCCAACCATTGTAAAATTATCAATAACTTGTAATAAACCAGTGTATTCACTCCCAGTAAACACTACTTCTTGCACTGTCACTATGTTGAAATGAACTGTAGTTTGAGCTTTTCCCCATCTAGTTATTATATATCTTATTTGTGTCACTTATGTTGCTTGTATATTATTTGTAATTCGAAACCCATTCCCCAAATATGTAACTGTATATTTTCAGCCTTCTGGCTGCCAAGCTCTTTCAATAAACCGTTAATTATTATTATTATTATTTAGGACACGGAAACCTACACACAGTATAGTTTGTCACGGTCGAGTCAACACACACAGCTCGCACATCACACAGCCCGACCAATAGCAAGTCTCCGTGGTCTCCGTGTGTTTCCTACGAGGCTTTAGCATGTGTTTAGTGACCATAAATTGAAGTTAATTATATGAAACTATGATGCCATCTGTCTAGGGATTATCTAAATTTTAGGGATTATGAAACGGTGAGTATATGTCATGTATAGAGATGATCTGTGCTATGTGTAGGGATTATATACCTCTGTGCTATGTACTTCCTCCACAAAAGGATCTATAATTAGTGAAGGATTATATACAGCTCCTCCCCGACTTACGATGGGGTTAGGGACCCAAATCCAAGTCGTAACTGTTAAATCTAACAGTTGTAATTTATCTTTAAGAAATGAAAGTAGGTCTTTCACAGGTACTCTAGTGAACAGTGAATTTACATCAAATTGATATAGTTATGCGTAACTGACAATGTGTTTAGAGCAAATGGTAAGTTCTACAAGCAAACATTTGGCATGAGCATGGGTAATTGTCTTTCTGCTCCTCGTGCCTGTATTTATATGGAGTTTTTTGAGGCTAGATTACTACCCAATATTGTGGACTTTATTCCTCCATGGTATAGATATGTAGATGATGTTCTTTGTCCTTGGCCTAGAAACAGTGACCCATCGTAATTTTTAGACAAGCTTTATGATATTGTCCCAAGTATCACATTCAAAATTGAAAGAGAAATAAATGGATCCCTTCCATTCCTTGATATGCTTATCATGAGAAATGGCCAAAACTACAAATTTAAGGTATACAGAAAGCCCACACAGGTAGACAGTTTCATTCACTTTTTATCGAATCACCTGGAGTCTACCAAAATGTCAGTTTTTTCTGCTATGTTCCTAAGATGTCTGCGTATTTGTGACGCTGAATTTATTGACGATGAATTGAAACACATTCGTTCCATTGCACAAAAACTTGGGTACCCTTCTGTGTTTGTTGATCGTTGTTTTAAAAGCGCTAAAAAATCCTTTCATTCCTCTCAAACCAGACAAGTTCCTACACTTAAGAATATTTTGACTGCCCTATCGTAATGAATTTGTCAAGTTAGTTCGGTCCCTCAAACTACTAAATATTAATGTTGTTTTCAAGTATGACTCAACCATTACCAATATGTTAATAAAAAATAGCCCAAGTTTAAATGTAAATGGAAGTGATTATTGTATTCCATGTAGCAAATGTAATGGTAATTATGTAGGACAGACAGGAAAAACATCGCAGCTCAGAATCAGACAACATAAGTACAATATCAGAACAGCATCTGAAAGCAGTGCCCTGTTCGTTCATGTTAGGAATAATAATCATCCCATCGCTTGGGAAAAAAGCTTAGAAGTATTCAGATCATCTTGTGTCACAGAAAGACTTCTGGTTGAAGCTAGTTTGATTAAGGAATTAAAATCAATAAACCTTAGTGATGGTCAGTTCAAAACTGATATGTTACATAAATTTATTTGTCAGTGGCCCAAGGTTAAAAATGCTTTGAAAACCTTGGATCTAGATGTAGGATAGTTATTTAGTGGGTCCCTTATTTATATATATATATATATATATATATATATATATATATATATATATATATATATATATATATATATATATATATATATATATATATATATATATATATATATATATATATATATATATATACTCGTGGTATTATAAGGTATAGCCACGAATACCTTCTGGTTATCACAAATTTAAGTCGTAAGAAATGTTTGTAAATCCCTCGTGAGACCATAAAGTTTGATAAATAAATCTTATAAAATGATTAATAAATAAATTGTATGAAAGTTCTAAAGTTGTATAAGTTAATCAAATTCAGTTTCTTGTTTCCCACTTGCATTTACTGAATCTTCGTCTCTTTCATTTGTCCTCTCATTGTTTTTTTTTTCTATCGTAAAGAGAGGAAAAATAAATGAAACACATTATACACATTTTGCTAGGAATAAACTCCATAACCTTATGCAACGTCAAACAAAATTACATCACCTTAGAATCGATAATGGAGTTTGAGTCGCATTAAAAAGGGTGTTATGACTCCGGGTTAAGCTTCTGGCCGGTGTTTACCTCCCGCGGAGCTGGCGCCCGCCTCGCGTAATGAAACAGTGTTGCCATAACCTCGACTCTTTCAATTCCCCTCTTTGACATCCATTACCCACACCCACATACCGACAATCACAAAAACATAATTACTTTTTTACATTCATTCATAAATGTATGAAATAAATCTGAAAAATAATAAAAGAGATTTCAAATGATATGAAGATGGAAAAAGATAAAAAAATAGCTATGACATGATGTAAGCGGGGAGAAGATTTACTTGAAGCATGATGTGGTAAGACTGGTTTTTAAACCCTGGCGGTTCCTGCAGTCAGATTCATTTTATTTGTTCATATGGCAGCTTTAAAACGTTCCCGTGAATCTCAGATATTCCATTATGATGATTTTTTTTACACTGATTAATGTTTTACGATGGAGTTTACCCCTATAGGACTTAAACCAAAAAAAAGTGAGAGTTTCCTATTTACTTCAACGATACATCTACTGAGTGTGAAATCTAATATACTATAGGAATAGCCGTGTGTCTGTCTGTCTGTCTGCGTGTCTGTTCTGGGCAGCCAAAACGGCACAATTGTTTTTCATCAAACTTGGTGGAAAAATCGCAAAACAATCGTAGAGTGGAACAAACCTGGTCCCATGTCGATGGTTTCTTTAGGAAGGCATTAATTAACCATTTTATTTACGATGGAAAACCACGCAAGTCTACGAACTTGGTGCACCCTCATTCGCTGTACGCTAGCCAAGCACGAGCGTTCAAATTTTCACTGGGCACGAAGGTGCCCGCGATCACTTGTAACAACTATAACATACAACAAAACATATTCTTTAATCAGGAAGAACAATATGAGTTCTTTTATAACTAACTAAGGTTTATATTCAGGCGTATACGTATATTATATGCTTGTAATACCTACAAGTTACTGCAACACACACACACACACACACACACACACACACACACACACACACACACACACACACACACACACACAGAATTTCGTTTTCTAATAAATGTAGTCTTATTCACGTTTTCTGTTAGGCATTTTCTTGCATTTTGATATAACACAAATCAAGATGTTAGCCTGAAGGAATGAAGACTAGACATCACCTGGCCAAGACATGTTCAGTTGCATGTCTTGTGATGTAACTTGGATGGCTGTAATGTGATAATATTGGTGTGGAAAATAGGCGTCTGTATGGCTATTTTAAATGTAGTTTGGGTGGCTATATTTTAAATAATATGGGTGGTTATTTTATACAGGGTATATCATATAGGTGACTAAATTTAAAGTAATATGGATGACTACCTTATTTTATTGTGGATGGCTATTTTAATGTATAACATAGTTCTAATTTTAATATAATCAAAATGCTATTTTATATGAAATGTAGATGATTGATTTTAACGAAATACGATTTGTTCTGAGTGAAATAAATAGTTTTATTTCAAAGATAATAAGGAGGTTTTATCTGAATGTATTTAGTGTGGTATTCATAAAGAAATATAGGCAAGCTCTATTTAATATAATATGGATGACTATTTAATATCAGCCAATTCATTAAGTCAATACAGTAATATGTCGACCTTATTTGTTGATTATGTAAAATACTTGGAATAGTCGAGAGAGCCACATATATTACCTTTTATTTTAGCCGCCAGAAATATAAAATAAAAGTCATAATTTGTTTCAATATTGTTGGGAGAATATAGATCATGGTATTGCCATGTTAATTCCTAAATCTGATTATTGCAATGCAATTGACGGAATTGTGATGCTGCAATAAGAGTTTCTTTCATCGAGTATAATATATTGTTCCCGGGTGTCCCTTCAGTTAGGTTCTCTTTCATATATGATTTCTTGATTGTTGGAGAAAGTTG
This sequence comes from Homarus americanus, assembly GCF_018991925.1. NCBI lineage: Eukaryota > Metazoa > Arthropoda > Malacostraca > Decapoda > Nephropidae > Homarus > Homarus americanus. The sequence continues at coordinate 44,831 of NW_024718513.1, forward strand.
AAGTATAAAACCCCGTAAAATTATTGTTACTTTGCAATTTGAAACGCTTCTTGAAATTCTGATATATTCTCCAGTGCATCGTCATATGCTGATATGCCTGCTTGGTAGTATTCAAATGTACACAATACATGTACTGTAATCATAAGATATCTGTAGAAGTAAATATTAAATTACGTCATTTTGAAATTCTGGCAGCTGTCTGCACGAAAGTGTTCCCATATAATTTTATGCACAAAATATATAATAGTGCATACCAATACCTGCGGTCGATTGCACCAAACGTACCTAAACGAGTGAACTAACACTGCTCACAGAATCAGAAACCACATCGATCCCATGGGTAATGATACTTTTTGGAGGGGACTGTATGCTGCTCTAAATTCTTATAAAAACGTCCTCGTTTCAAGAGGGAGACAGACACACAGAGAGGGATTACTGTACTTACTTACTGATTCAATTTAGCATTTGTGTCGTGTTTCACTTATTCTACATCGTTTACTCAGGAAAAAAATACGAGAAAAAAAGATGGCAATGAATGATTGTGTGTAATTACTTGCATTGATAGGCCTATATCTCCTTGTCACTTTAGACAACTACCAGACGGGGTGATTAAGTTGGAAGGGGTGGTGAGGGTGGTAGGGGCGGTAGGAGGGACTTAGAGGGTGGAGGAGGTAACGAAACACTGGTGATAGTTGGAACACGTAACAAGAGACCTCATCCTGATATAAGGTGATGATGGTCAGGTGGAATAACGCGTGAAGCTGTAATCCCTATACAGTCTTAATTCTATAACAAAATAAGCAAATAATAAAAGTGTAGTGTAGATCCTCGGCGCTTTTGTTTGATCTATGTTACTGTAACATTCCTGTACCATTAAACAATTAAAGACAAAATACAAGAGTAAATACAGAAAGCAAATCTGTTTTTGTGTTTGTAATTTCCGTTGAATTTATATCCTGTACTGTCCTTACTTTCTCACTCACACTCAAACTGAATACAATACCCTCACACACCTTTGGGGAAGTCATAAGACACATTATTTCTCCACAAACTACATTCCACGTTTCAATTACCACAACTACGTCTATTTCCTCTTCTGTAAGTAAAACATAAACACTTCTACGTGTTTTACACTTAAAAAAAAAGAAATAAGTGAAAAATAACCTGTCGTAAAATCACGGGCCTTTGACTTTGAGGTCTTTAGTTTGTTGTTTCCCTAACTTGTGGGTGGGGGGAGGGGGGGGGGGCTGGGGGGGAGTTATGTCTTTGATGAACACTCGTAAGACATCCAGGAACTAATATTTTTGTGTGTTATCTTAAAACTCTCTCTCTCTCTCTCTCTCTCTCTCTCTCTCTCTCTCTCACACACACCAATTAAATATTCGTCAAAAAATCTGTAAAAAAAAGTACTGCCACTTTTTCAGGCAAGAGACCACCACCACACCTTGCTTCAGGTCACGTGGACAGTCGAGTCTTCATTGTTTTTCTTTTATTCTTTCCAGACAGATCAAGTTTGTCCCCCTGGCTTGTAATTCCCCATCAACCTTTAAGTGTTTTATAGACGAGGTCCTTCCCTCTTCCCTCTGTCCAATATGTTCCCTTTAACTCCATTTCTTTCTTTCTCTTACGTTGTGCTTCGTCTTCATTTTCGTCGTCTTCTCCTTCCTATCTTCTCTCTACATTCCTCCTCCTCCATAGCTTCCCCCAAGGTCTCCTCTCTTCCTCTGCCTTTCCTCATATCTTCCTCCAAGCTTCTTCTTTCTCCTCTTCCTCCTCCTACTTCCTCCTCTTCCTCCTCCTACTTCCTCCTCTTTCCCCCATCATCAATGAACGAGTCTTCCAATTTATTCTCCATTTTTCATTTTTACCTTTAATCTTAAATCTCTTTATTAAATCTGCTTTTCCCCTAAATCTTCCCTCCACTCCTTTACTCCCCCCATCAACGCCTCTCAAATTCCCCAAACCTCCTCTTTACACCTTACACTTCCCACCAATTCCCCCTACACGTTCCCCCATCTTTCCCTCACCTTCCCCTCCACCACCCTATATTCTCTTGCACATTCCCTTTACACACTCCACCCCACCTCCTCTCACACCATTCCATCCACCACCCCCTCCATTCTAGGTGACAGAAGGGAGGGGTCAGGGGGCCATAATATTCACCACTACTCACATAAACAGGATATCATCGGCTTTATTACAGCAGGAATTACCAAGAGCTCTTTACTACAATGTGGTCGCCGTGCCTGTCACCGTGGCAACGAGCAGTCAGATACAGCAGTATTGTACTTCCCTGCCATGCATGCTCAGTGGGGAAGATTACAACAACGATAAGTAACGCTCACGATTCATGTTGTAGCTATCATGCTCAGGAATGGTGGCAGGATAGTGACAGGTGAAGCTCTCGTCCATGTATCGTAGCTAAGGCGATAAATTCCCCCCACCCTCTCCCCTGACACCTACCCTCTTTTGGTGGAGTACCGTGTTGTTTGTTTCAGCACGCACCCTGGGCTAATTTTAGAGCGGAGATGGATTGTGGTTTTTACAGAGTCATGCATGGCGCGCACACACACACACACACACACACACACACACACACACACACACACATAGTTCTCGCGTCCCTCCCTGGGCTTGATAACGAGGCGACACAGCCAACAACGAGAACTATTTAAAGCGGCCGTGACGGACACTAGCTGGTCAATAACTGAACCAGCTGGAGACGAGGAGGTGATAAATAGACAGATGGTTACGTTTAAATTACACACTTCAATAACCATCTATTAAAATTACAGGTAATACGTGTTACCTGTCGTGTCTAATACGTCATACATAATGTTGTTATTGTTGTTATTCTTCTCATCTCATTTATCTCTATCATAATATAAATCGAATGTAAACTCATGTGCAATATGTATTTATATATTAATAGGAATATAATGAATAGATATTTAGCATGAATAAGATTGGGTAAAAATGAAGAAAAATTAATTATATTATGTAAAAAGAGAAAACATTTGTAGACATTGACTTAAACTAACGCAACGCAGAGTAGTGAAATAATAATTGAACGAAATGTAAAGAAAAATACGACAAGAATGAACTATAACGAGTGAAAAAAGATAACAGATTTTCACAAGGAATTCAGCAACACAGACGAGGACAAGGCCACCACAAGCAACACTTACAAGGACAAGGCCACCACAAGCAACACACAGACGAGGACGAGACCACCACAAGCAACACACAGTCGAGAACGAGGCCACCACAAGCAACACAGACGAGGAAGAGGCCACCACAAGCAACACGGACGAGACCATCACAAGCAACACAGACGAGGACAAGGCCACCACAAGCAACACAGTCGAGAACGAGGCCACCACAAGCAACACAGACGAGGACAAGGCCACACAGCAACGAGGACGAGACTCACCACAAGCAACACAGTCGAGAACGAGGCCACCACACGCAACACACAGACGAGAACGAGACCATCACAAGCAACACAGACGAGGACAAGAACGCAACACAGACGACAACGAGACCATCACAAGCAACACAGACGAGAACAAGCAACACTTATAACAACGTAAACTTTCTCGCTAAAGGAGAATTTTTTTGTAAGACTTTGTAATAAGGAAATATGAGTCTAATGTGAGATGCAGAAGTTGTTCGTCGTCTAGTGTTGAGGTTGTCTGTCTGTCTATCCTGTCTGTCTCTTTGTCTGTGTCTGTCTATCTGTCTTTCTCTTTCCTTCTATCCGTCTTTCTCTCTCTTACCTGTCCCTCTCTCTCACTTGTCTGTTTCTCTTTCCTCCTCCTCCTCCTCTCTCTCTCTCTCTCTCTCTAAAATATTCACTATCTACCTGGCTAACACCTTTACCTATCACAATCTATCTACATCATCATCATCATCATCAACAAACTTCAGAGTTGAGTAGCTGTAGTAATAATGACACAAGTTATTTGGTATAGCAATAATGATAAAATTCGATGATTGTGATAAACTTTACATGAGAATAAATTTTTACAAATATAGCTTCCATTTCGTAATTAAACGTTTAATAACCGGAAGAATATATAGCATGTAATTACGAATGTGTTTATTTTTAATTACAGGTATGGCAATATATCAATAATTACATAACAGGTGTGAAAATCTTATCTTCTTTATGTTACAGTACCTCACTTGTATTAAAAACTACAATCATACTTTAATTATCGCACAGGTAATTATTACACAGGTAGATTGAGTCTAATTAACCCATCAGGTTCTCCTTAACACCGGGGGAGGGGGTCTACCGTTATGAATTATTACCCCGTTAATGAGTTAAGTGACTAGATAACGCAGGTAAGTGTCAAGTACAGGTGTAGTTAATGGTATTACTTGACCAGTGTAGGATATCTATTTGAGGTGTTAAGAGAAAATTTATTGAAATACACTAAAATCAAACACAATTTAATGTAAATATAAATATAAATATATATATATATATATATATATATATATATATATATATATATATATATATATATACATATATATATATATATATATATATTTTTTTTTTATAATTGAAAAGTAAAAGATAAATTTAATATATGAGTTTATTTATATTTGTTTATTAAATTAGGTTCATATATCAAGGTTACAATGGACAGAACATCCAGGTTACAGTAAGGTTTGGGAGTTTTATTTACAGGTCGTGTTGGTCTGGAGGTTATGAACGTCCCACGATCATTAGTCAAGTGTCTGTCTGTCTGTCTTTTATATTTCAATGTCTTTCTTCTTTCTCTTGTTGTCTCTCCTTTTCTGCTTCGGTATTGAGTGAGTGAGTGAGTGTGTGTAATAATAATAATAATAATAATAATAATAATAATAATAATAATAATAATAATAATAATAATAAACGGTTTATTAATAGAGTTGCAGCCGGTGGCTGAAAATATACAGACTTACATTTGATTTAGGCATAAATATATAATATGCATTGAATACATTTACAGGGCTGTACAGTACATAAATCAGGAGTTGTTTATTATTTTAACAATAGATGGGATGGTGCTGTTCTTATATCTATCGGTGCGGGCTCTTATGGGCTGAATTTTGTTGTAGTGGCGGACTGCGCGAGTTGGGTGGGGGGCTGCAGGTGGCAGGAGGTGGCGATGACGAGGGTTGTGCAGTAGTCCACTGCCAAACCTTTCCAGTGCTTGGTGGTGGAGGTCACTGAGGGATGGCATTTCCAGGGTGGAGAGAGCGTTGGTGTGTGTGTGTGTGTGTGTGTGTGTTTCTATGCATATTCAGGTATGGTCCAACGAATTCAATTGCATACAGCTGTGCACATTAGCCGAGGTATACACGCCCACAGAGAGAGAGAGAGAGAGAGAGAGGTGTGACCCGACTCAACGCTCTATATCCAGAAAGCAAAAAAATGAGTCATAATTTAACCTTATAGTTTAGTGTAATGTCTTTATATAACAATATGGCGGACTAATAAATCACAGAAGTAATATTCCTGGCGGCAGTTTTACCAGAGTCATGAACATTATATCTACGATTAAATGTAACTTATTATGCTTACAAAAATAATGGTTCTCTCCCCGTCTCTCTCTCTCTCTCTTTCTCTCGCTTGATTAGTTTTCAAGATATTTTCACTTGAGCGAATACCTTTAGTGAGACTCGAATTTATATGTTATATCACCTGAAAAATGAACACACACACACACACACACACACATGGACACTTTGATCGTTCATGCATTTTCTTTTAGATAATTTCATGAAAGGGAAAACATTTACTCTGACTCCAGCTTTTAGTTAAATGAATAAACTTCATCTCTCTTCTTGCATAAACCAATTACTAAACCAATTAAATGAATGTTTTTCTTCGTTTATGTACTGATGGTAATGTGATAAATTAAACACACACATACACACACTATCTTGACCTATCCGGCGCTGCTCCAGAGGTCAACCAACTGTAATGTTGGCCCACTCCCCAACTACCTCACCTCAACCCCTCCTCCCCACTGGAATAGCAGCAAGTTCTCGCCACAAGGAGTAAAAATAACGTTAAACAGTGCGGTCCCATAAACCCAACAACAAGCAGTGATGTGTTAATCTGTTCACGATACGAAGATTTGAGTAAGTGAGGTCCTGTGACACGTGTCCCCATGATGACTTCGAGTAGTGAATGAGTTGCTACATCGTTTTCTTTCTCTAATGAACTTTTTCACTAAACCTTCGGCGCCTGACGGATGGGTGAGGGAGTGTTAGTTTATGCCTCTGAAACCGGGTCAGTTCAAGGCTGAAAATAATGATCGTGCGAGTTTCTGAGGATTGCGGCAGTGTGAGGCTATGAAGATTCCCAACAGCGAGCCCCTATTCCCCCATCCCTCCCTCTCCCAACACCTATCCTTCCACCCCCTCCCCTGCCACACCCAAGACCCAACTATGCAATATAGATGCAGATCCCTCGCCTGCCTCCTCCTCCTCCTAGCATTCTTCCCTTTCACTTAACCACACGCCAACCCCAGTCACCCTCTTCATCCTTCCGTCAACCACATGCCAACATCAGTCACCTCCCCGTCAACCACACGCCAACCTCAGTCACCCTCCTCATCCTTCCGTCAACCACATGCCAACATCAGTCACCTCCCCGTCAACCACACGCCAACCTCAGTCACCCTCCTCATCCTTCCGTCAACCACATGCCAACATCAGTCACCTTCCCGTCAACCACACGCCAACCTCAGTCACCCTCCTCATCCTTCCGTCAACCACATGCCAACATCAGTCACCCTTCCGTCAACCACAAATCAACCTCAGTCACCCTCCTCACCCTTCCGTCAAACACAACTCCCATCACCTGAACCCCACCCATCTGTCCCATATTTTCCACCTCATAACAACCTCAGCCAACCTTCCTATCCCGTTCCATCAACCGTCAACTATACACACACCATAGCCTAGTCTTCTTCCACCACTTTCTCTCCCTTCCCTTCCTTTCCCTTCCCCCTTTCCGCCAGCAAGAGGGGCTCAACCTATCGACCAGCTACCTTCTCTCTCACACAGTCTGAAGAAAAGATCCTGATTGCTTTTCCTGTTTTTTTTTTTCGCTTTCTCACTGTACCCTACACATTCCTCTTGTTCTTCTTTGCCACACTTACATAGTACTCGGCACCCAACACCCCTCCCCTCCCTCCCTCTTCTTCTTCGCCTTAATCACATAAAACCCCAAAACACAACCATCTTCCTCCTCACCAGCCTCCTCGCCCACACTACATTCAGCGATACATCCAGCCACAATGCACCTCGTCACTTGTCACCCTTATAGACCAAACATTACCTCCACACAGGTAATCAGTCTCTTTATCCTCTTTCGGCATAGTTACCTCCTCCATCTATTTACTATAGGTCTATCTCTCACACGCCCCATTTCCTCCCTTCCAAACTCATTCTAAAGTCTTCCTCTTTCTCTTCTTGCTCCTCCTCCTCTTCCTTCTTATCCCTTCACGTTATTCCCTAATCCATTCCTTCACTCAGCCTACAGCGGTTACATCCTGAGCTCTAGTCCTGGCCTGAAATATAGGTAGGAACGATGCTATCCAGTATGACCCTACTTAACATCTCATTAGGTTTCCTCTGGTTACTCCTGTTTCCTCCTGTACTAGCACTGGGAAAGTCCATTACAAAGCAACTAAGAACAGAACCAACCACCTGAACGACTAGTAACTAACAATCTTGGTCGTATAAAGTAACATGAAAGAAGATAGTGTGAATGAGGTCTTATTAAGTCACCAAGACAACTCAGCCTCACACCAGCATCTGACAACATCCGAGAATCATACCAGTGATGTGTAATTTCGAGGCCCATTGAGAGGATTGTGAAAAGTTTGGGACGGTGATGATCAGGAGGAGGCGCTAAAAGTGTGTGTGTGTGTGTGTGGAGGAAGAGGAGGGGGAGGAGGAGGAGGAGAAGAAAGAGGAGGAGGAAGAGAAGAAAAATGAGTAGGAGGAGGAAAGGAAGGGCAAATAAATAGAATAAAAATAATATAAAATGGTAGGAATAAACGAAAGAAAAAAACAGAAAACTAAAACAAAAATACGAAGAGAAAAACAGAAAACTAACAACTGTGATAAAAACATAAACATTAAAATAAAAACACAACAGAAACAAAATGTTACAAAAATGAGACACAATGTTGAGAAATAACAAGAACAATATACTGAGACATCATATCATGGTGAGAGAGAATTATACAGTATATATTAGGGGTAAAATAGGCAACAAAAATGGGTAAATAAAACAAACAGTAAACAATGAGAAATAGAAAAAAGGTGATAAAATAATACTCATAGTAAAGTAAGAGAGTAAAGAATATTAAAAGTGGAAAAAATAAAAATAAAAAAAGCTTAGAACAACATAAATATCAAGAGAAAAAAGTGAGAGAGAAAACTGGAAACAAATAAACAAACGTGAAAAATTGAATTACATACGAGAGAGAGAGAGAGAGAGAGAGAGAGAGAGAGAGAGAGAGAGAGCAAACAAAACCAGAGTTAAAAATATCAACATTTTTAGAGGTTGGGTCTATTGTATTAAAATTATGAGGCGAGTGACACGAGAAAAAAAAATTATAATGAAAAAAAAAATTATATGATCTTGTTGGATGTAATTCCCGAGTTCATGAATAATATACCTTGGAGGGACACCTTAGGTTGTTTTTGTTGTCTCACATGGTTAATTTCACAGGTACCTGGATCCACACACACCTGAGAGCCCCCCCCCCCCAACCCCGACCCTCACATCATGGGAGGTCAAATTGAACGATATAAATCCATAAATTGTGATGAGTAAGATCAATGTGGCGATAAGGTAACTCTCGATCGTTGTTTCATAATGTGTGGTGTCGACATCTTTCTGTGTCCGGTGTCCAGGAGAAAAGAAACTCAAGACGGGGTATGTAGGGAGGGAGGTGGGGGGAGGGAGGATGGAGGGGTAGGGAAGAAGGGAGGTGGTGGAGAAGGGATGTGGAGGAGAAGGGAGGTGGACGAGGGAGTTGGGAGTAGAAGGGAGGTGGGGGAGGGGGAGGAGATAGAAAAGGGGGGAAAGGTAGGGTCTATTTTCGGTTACCGTTAATTACCTCAGGAATTTTCACTTCACTATCCACCGCCCCTTCTCCCACTTCCAATTGCGGCCCTAAATTGTTGGCCTCCGTGGGTTGCCGTAGGGATCCTTATCACGACCCACGACCCACTCCTGCTTACGGAGACAAAGAGCATTACAAGGTCGAGAGGACATCGTTGTTTTAGACTACCAGGGATCCACCACTACGCTTCTCCCGCCTGCGGTGACAAATGTACTGGGAAAAAAAAAAACCCAAAGGAGAGACAGTATCTTCATAGGTGCCGCACGATCCTCCAGAAGGGTGTCAGTGGAGAGACGAGCGACGGGGAGGTAATGAGGGGAGTCTTGTGTACTTTTTGTCTGGTCCACGTCAGTCTGTCTGTGTCTTTATCTCTCTCTGTCCTGGTGTCCGTCTATATGGAAATATCTCTCATCTATTTTTTTATATTTTTAACTCACTCTCTCTCTCTCTCTCTCTCTCTCTCTCTTTTTACCCGCCATTTGCTCGTTTCCAACACAACACACATTCCCTACTCCACTTTACCCCTCATATCTCTCTCTTCACCTCCACTTGCAGCCCTCCCCCCGTTACACTCACCATCATTCACCCTCCCTCCTTCATTCTTCTTCTCCTTTTCCCCCTCACCATCGCTACCCTCTGCCAATACTCGACCAGTCAGGACCCTATATCGCCTAATGGTGCCAGACCTAAATCAGGGATCCCTCACTGGGCCATACGTCTGCCCCCCGCCGAAATTCCAGGGTCTTTGGGTCGTACCTCACGGAATTTCAATCGAGATCTCATATGCTCAACTTTTGTGAGGTTTTGTGAGGAGGGGGTGTCTGGTTGATGAATGGCGTTGGTCTTCTCTCTCTTTCTCTATCTCTCTCTGTTTGTCCGTTTTATGTGATTATCATTCCATCTGACTTTCCAATTATCTTTAAGTCTTACGATTTCTCTGTTTCTATCGTATTTTGCTCCAATGATGTGATGTTCATTAATTGTCTATATAAAGTTTACCAACATGATTATTCTTATGTAAAAAAATAAAACAATTGTTTCAAAAAAAATAATCGACATATATTGAAATTATCAGTACGGTGCAATGATCCTTAAGACTCACGATACATATATAACTAGACTATATGACAGTACTCCTGGATGAAGTCTTCCCCCCTAGACCTCCACATTCTCCTCCTACCTTAAGCCTCGCCTATGCCTTCAGTACCCCCCAAACTTCATCTACTAATATGGAAACTTATGTCTTCCTGGGACCATTCTTGTCACTTGGAATCCAATCTAAGAGTCTCCTTGGCCCTCTTTTGGTCTGTTGCTCTCACGGTATGGTCAGTCTACCACCATTTCATTACCTTGAGGAAATATCTGGAGATTTTAACTCAACCACTTTCTTTTGCCTTTTCATCCACACTTCTTATGGTTATTGGTCATCATGCCATAATTCTTGGAGTAATCTGGTGTTCCTATAATATCCGTTATATCTCATCCATATATTTACTTCCTCAGCAACACGGTAGTGACTCAAGTAAATTCCACAAAGTAATAAAAACCTCCTTCACCGACACTGAACGACTTGGGAACTTTCTCCAATACTGTTGTAAGGAGTTGTGTGAGATGGTGTCAGCTTGCCGGTATGTCCTCTCTCAATTTCAATAATTTTCACAATCGTTGTATATCATGTTGGAAGAGATACCATTCTTGTATATATATAAAAAAAAAAAATAATAATAATGTAAGTTCCATCGATTTACTAGTTTTACAAGGCATTTACAACAGACACTTGCATTGTATATCATGTTTGAAGAGATACCATTGCTGTAAATAATAATAATAATGCAAGTTCCTTCGATTTACTAGTTTTACAAGTCATTTACAACAGATACTTGGAGTTATTGAGTCAAGAGCCTCTTCACAGACGGTAAACATGAAACACAATGGCAACTCATACTCAACAAGTCTATGGAATATTTCTTTGAGTGTGGATGATCTTTACCCTGAAGTCTGTTCGTAAGTACTTTGGTGAAGGCAAAAATATGTACAGGTATATGTGATGAAGGCTAATAATTGTTCGGTAGTTAAAATTATTCCTTTATCTAATTTTAATTTAGAATAAAGAATACAAAATTGTATTAGTCTATTTCTCTAGTACGTGTCTGTTAAATACAACTCATTATAATTCGTCTCATTACAATGTCAACAAGTGTTCTAGTTCTCGCCAGGTTTTTTTTCCCCCGTTATTCATATGTTTGATAGCTTGAGCCTCTTCTTGCACACACACACACAAACGCACACATACAAACACGACACAAAGATACACTCACGCACATACACACACGACACAAAGATACACTCACGCACACACCTAATTTGTCACCACTTGCTCTCATCGGATACCTGATTATGTAAGGATTTTTGTTTTGTTTTATTATTCAACTCTAAAGTATCCCTTGAGCTTCTTGTAGTTGTCCCTCCAGGTGAAGATTTACAGTAGGGATATAACTGTCGTGTGTGTAATAATAATAATAATAAACGGTTTATTAATAGAGTTGCAGTAGGTGGCTGAAAATATACAGACTTACATTTGATTTAGACATAATGATATGATATGCATTGAATACATTTACAGGGCTGTACAGTACATAAATCAGGAGTTGTTTATTATTTTAACAATAGATGGGATGGTGCTGTTCTTATATCTATCAGTGCAGGCTCTTATGGGCTGAATTTTGTTGTAGTGGCGAACTGCGCGAGTTGGGTGGGGGGCTGCAGGTGGCAGGAGGTGGCGATGACGAGGGTGGTGCAGTAGTCCACTGCCAAACCTTTCCAGTGCTTGGTGGTGGAGGTCACTGAGGGATGGCATTTCCAGGGTGGAGAGAGCGTTGTTGTAGCCGGAGTAGTCTGCGCCCAGCATGATTCTGCAGGCCCTTTTGTGTACCTTCTCTAGCTGACGTTGTTGGGTGGAGTTGAGAGAACACGACCAGGCTGGTGACGCATACGTTAGTTTGGGGAGAATAAAGGCGTTGTAGATGGTCCTCAGCTCTGGCGTGGGTGTCCCAAGTGACCTAAGTCGTCGTAGCATGTAGAGACGGTGTGTGTGTGTGTGTGTGTGTGTGTGTGTGTATTTGTCTTTGTCTGTCCGTAAAATTGTGTAAGAAAAAGGAGATAGGTTTGGTAGTGGTTGTTGTAGTTGTATTGGATGATATGGGTAAAACACACACACACACACACACACACACACACACACACACACACACACACATCATCAACATTTGTTTTCCATGGTGAATGTTGCTTCGCTTTCTATTCAAAATAAATAAATTCTTGTTTATTATTTTCAAAAGCATAATTGTAAAGCTGGACATTTTCCCTGGAGCCTCTACACATAGTTTGAACACAACCAAGTTTTCTCTCTGCGTCACGACACTCGCCGGCGGGGTGTAAGTATATCTGGGTAGAGAAGTAAAGTGTTGTCATTATACATCATTATATGTCTGTGTTGCTGAAGAAATATTGAAATACATATCATGAATCCTGACAGCGGGGTTTAAATGATATATCTATGTATTTATGTAAGTATATGTGTTACAGTATAGGTATTTCTGAAACACATTTACAGAAAGGGATTGGCTGTAGTGTTCATACTTAACATAAGCTTACGGAAGTGCTGAATAACTGAAAAAGAAGCTTAATACTCGGCTTTATACGCTTTAATTGCATGACGTTTATACCAGGTTGATATTGTAGCCACCAGCTTAAAATAAATAACTTGTCAACAATTTTATATTTTTTTTTCTCTTAATCTAGGATAAATAAAAATGAGAATAATATATATATATATATATTTACTTACAAATTTAAAGACGTTGACGATTAGAGTGTATGTGTGTGTATGTGTGTGTGTGTGTGTGTATGTGTGTGTGTGTGTGTGTGTGTGTGTGTATATGTGTGTGTGTGTGTGTGTATTAGTATGTGTGTTATATAAATTTAACACCCTATAAGCATCGTATTCAAAATCTCCCATCAGTATTCTCGGCTGTAAGAACGATATATTATGTACAATAAATCCCAGTCGGACAGCCGTGATATATGGCTGGCCAGACTTGAATACAGTTCCGACAGACAAGCTTGAAATCTTTATGGAATCGACATTGGATTTACATAGACACCGATGGAGGCTGAGGTGGACGGTGGATCATAAGTCAGGCGCTTCTGATCAACACAAAAGAAAAACATGGATTCTTAGGTTTAATATTCACACACACACACACACACGTACATGGACCTTTGCACTATAAGAGAGAGAGATTACCTCACCTACCGCCGCCGCTGCTCAATAATAATGTACAACACAACACCATCAAGGGTATATTATTAAAGAGGTCACAGCCAGAGGAGACGATTACGTTGATTACTTAAGTCTCTGGTGGCGACATAAATAAGGTGAGGAAACACACACACACACACACACACACACACACACACAATTCAACATATTCATATACATACATACAATATACAGTATATCCTTTACATATATATATATAATTCATAAGGTATACTTCCTATGTATATATTTCCTTATAAATGTTACCCGACGGATATAACTCCTGGGAGATACATTATTCCTCCCCAGAATATATTACAGGAGATATATTTCATAGCAGATGTGTTTTATAGGGAGTATAATCTCGGCTGAAATGAATATCCAAGCAAAGAATATTTCATGAGGGATCATTTTTTTTCCCTCTCTCTGACCCTCGTTGTCTTCCACTTCTCTTTATCCATTTTGTTCTGTCGATATATCTGTATCTATACCCGTCTCTCTTCGCCCCTTCTCCACGTCCCTCACCTTCTTCCTCCTCCTCCTCCTCACCTCCCTCCCCTCCTCACGTCCCTCCCCTCCTCACGTCCCTCCCCTCCTCACCTTCTCCCTCCTCACGCCCCTCACCTCCCTCCTCACCTCCTCCCCCTCCCCTCACCTCACCTTCCTCCCTCCTCACGCCCCTCACCTCTCTCTCCCCTCCTCACCTCTCTCTCCCCTCCCTCACCTCATCGTCAAAACATGGAGCCGTCAGAACGCGGATCTTGATATAACGACTACATTCAAATTTTCGCTTGAGACAAATCCTCTCACTAGGACGAGATCATAGAGATTCCCCAAGTACTGGTGACCCCTTCTTCACTATCACAGCCTGTAACCTGTACTATTCTTGCCCTGTAACTATCCTGTAACCTGTATTATCGAAGTCCTGAATTACCGTATAGCCAACTCCTAGACGAGCCTGTAGCATCCACTATGAGTCTTTATTGCTGCTTAACTTGTACTACTCACAACCTTTAAGCCTCAGTTATTCAGATATAGTTAATCCTACATTAGCCTGTATGCTGTATTCTACAATGTTCCTTCCTTATATCAACCTGTAATCTGTAATAATTTAACCCATAACCAAGCTGTAATCTATTCTCTCCAACAAAAAAACAAAAAACAACGCTCCCTAAACCCAAAGACAAAACAACATCAAAAATATCACAACCAGGCTGTCTTGATAACACCATGTTCCAGACCTCCACTAAAAACAAGATCATATAGATAATCAGCTACTCGTCTCAGCGTCATCTTCACCAAATGCTCTTGTTCTCGCTTCCTGGAAAGGCTGGAAGAAACTGAGAATACTTTTAAGGCGTTGTAAAATGGTGAGTCTGGGAGGTTTGGCCGCTGGATGGTGTATCTCATCGAAATTCCGAAAGACCTGATATCCGAGAGAGCATACTAAGCTGGATATTTGGGGAGGTATTCTGCTAGGATGGAAATTTGGGTAGGTATGGCTACTATAGAGTTATACGGTGCACTACCTATGGAAGATTTAACTATTGGAAGGGTATGATGGGAGATGAGGTGAGTTTTGGAAGGTCTGGATGCTGGAAGAGCGTATAAGAAGACCGAATTCTGTAGTATCTTGCCATCAGAAAGGAACGCTAGGGGAAATTCTTTAAGATTTGGTCATTATAAAGAGCAGAAGGTGGGAGTTATGGATGATGCTGTTACCGAGAGAATATAAAAGGTGTGAATCTTGGAAGATCTAGGCTATAGAAGGTGTACTCTGGAGGGGCTCTGGAAGATCTGACAGCTTGATGCTCGAAGTAAGTCGGTGATCTGGATATTGTGGTCATTAAGGCGGGTAGTTCTAGATGATGGGACTATTAGCAGACCACTAGAAGACGAAATTCTAGAAAATCTGATGCAACGAAGCAGCATTTTGGGAGATGTGGCTGGCCTCTGGATGGCCGTTGTAGAGAGAAGTTCTTGTAGGTCTGGATATTAGATCGACCTCGGTGGACGATAACTCTGCTAGGAAGCTGCCGCGGCAACGAGCCAGCAGCGACGCCGACCCGCAAACGAATGGCCTGCAGGAAATTGCTATGTCTCCCTTCCGCTTTTATCACACATCAACCATTTCGAATGTTACAGTGCAGCCAAAAGAACACCTCCACGCTATACGTAATGTGCTTTTAAGATCTTTCCCTTGTTGAACAGTGTTTATACCGGCATAGTTTTGATTACATGAGAGAAATACAATGTACTTTGCACTGGAAATCGGGAAGCTGAAGCAGAACGAACGGAAATGGTCTAGTGAGCGAAAGTTTGTGTGTTATCTCCCATTAGGCGGGAAGGTTCACAGTTGGACACTGGCCAAACTAAAAACATAAAAATCCAAGGCTATGTATTTTTGGGGAGGCTCAGAATAAAACGGTTGGATTCCACAGTTCGAATAGCCGAGATTCTCAACCAACAGAAAAAAACCTGTGAACTTCCACTGTGAGTTGGTCAGATCCAAACACTAATCATTTTAAAAGTGCAGTTACTTTTCTAGGTCAACAGCATTAACCATATCCCTAACGTGCATTCTACTTGACTAATGGCAGTGCAGTAGGTCCCATCACCAGCCTGGAGGTTTTTCTTGGCTAATATCTTGACCCTCATAAAAAGTCTCACGTTCTTCTTAGCCAATACGGAGTGGGGGTGAGAATACCTTATCCCCCTTATCCTTGGCCAGGGGCTATCAGGGTTCATGGGGCTCTCAGGGTTCATGGGTCTCTCAGGGTTCATGGGGCTCACAGGGTTCATGGGGCTCTCAGGGTTCATGGGTCTCTCAGGGTTCATGGGGCTCTCAGGGTTCATGGGGCTTTCAGGGTTCTTGGAGCTCTCAGGGATTAACTTGGCATGACATTTCAAGGAATAACCCAGACTATGTTATCGAGATTTGTCCGACGCTCAGTAGCAACACGGAGGGGATTAAGTAAGACGGGGATGCCAACGTTCCGAGATAGCGAGAGACTGATGGTGGTGGGAAGGGACTCCGTCGTTGATGAAGGGATACACTTAAGGGCAGCGCACGAACAAGTAAAGAGATCTATTATGTCTAATGCATCCTGGATGGGCTTTAAGTAATTCAATTTCTATCCTACCGAGGCAGGAGAGTGTGCTAAGTGTAGGCGTGTGGGGAGATGGGGGAAATTCATACGAAGTACAAGACGTAAAGCTGAGAAACAACAGATCGTAAAGTTGTGGAATAGCACATTATGTTCCGGAACGAGTCCACATTTACTCTCTCTATAACGTGGAAATAATGTCTTAAAATTACGTTTTGTAGGTCATATATAATTTTGTGAACTGGAAGAATATTCAACGACTGGCGTTTGTAAAGTATTTCTTGTGGCACCTAATGTTGTTTCGACGCGTCATCTTAGCAGCGCCATTGACTGTTTCCGTAATTGAGACTCCTAGCGACATTACACTCTGGTGGGTACAGTATATGACATCTTATTCATCCTAAGTTCCGTATTTCCTTCCCATTGTCAGCAAGAGATACAGATATTAATGGTCCATGTTAGTGTTTCCTTAGAGTTTCTGGGAAAGGATACTTGGTTGCCGAAGGATTTAGCAAAACAGTAATGTTAATGACCACACAAATAGGAGAACAGTGAAGGGCAGAACGAAAATCAAAGAAACTGGAAGAGATGAAAAAGAGAGATAAGACATTGTCAAAACCCAAGGTGAAAACATCCTTGGTTAAGAGTCATAAAAAAGATCAACTTCCCGAAACTTACGCACAACCCTCTCAACTTCCCCCCAAACACCTCAGATCACGAGCAAATGATACGACAAAGTGGGTTCCATCACTCATAAATTCCCTTACGACCTTCCTCCCAGCAGCCAGGAACAAAAAAACAAAAAAAAAACACACAAATATAATGTGTTTCCCCGACGGAAGATTTTGGTAATCGATTCCTCTCGGTCGGGTTCGATGGCCTGCGACGGAAAATTACATTCTGATGCTTTTTGCGAGTGATGGCGCGGGGATTATATTACTGCTGATGTTTTCTCGGTATTATGCTCTCTCTCTCTCTCTCTCTCTCTCTTATTCTCAGCATACACATTAGTTTAACGTACTTATCAGCTGGAGTTATATGCTACAATAATCCACTACTTTAAGATGTTAACATAGAAGCATCATAATAACAGTGATGCGTGAGTTTCTTCTTAACTTTTCACATATTACTTCTAACTCTCTTTAACTATCAAATCCAATACTTATATCTTACAATTTTCCCAGCATTTTTTTTTCGGGGATTCCTTCATCAGCCGTATTTTCCCAAAACCAATTCCTTAATTTGTCTAGCATTACGTATTTAACCATTATTTGATATATTTACTAGTTTTAATTACTGCTAATGAGTGTTTGTATTAACCTGGGATACAAGCTTAAAGACCATAGTTATTAAAAGGTAGTAATAACGTCCCTTACTGTGTTATCGTTGTATTAGTTATATCCTCCCTGTGATCACCTCTTGCCTCACCTGGCCCCACCTCCTCACACGCTCATTATCGGGAACTACGTCATTTATATTTTCACGATTTTTATTTATTACTGTTCGATGCTTGTCTTGTGTTACGGGTCTTTTACATTCCTCTTGTGTGTGTGTGTGTGTGTGTGTGTGTGTGTGTGTGTATACAGTATAGTTGTGCTTGAATGTGTATTTGAAGACACACACACACACACACACACACACACACACGTCACTTCCCATCCCACCCCTTCTCTTCCCTATACTCTCCTTCTCGACATTTTCATTCTCTATATCTCCTCGCAACTCTATAATATTTTACATACATTTTATTCTTCCCCTCCACCTCTCTTCTCACCCTTCTCTTCCTTTTCCTCTACTTTCCTCTCCCCCTCTCCTCCTCCTCCTCCCTAAGCCACGCCTCACAGCCTGCCGTCATCCCGTGTGCATCTCGCGTGCATTAATGAGAGGCGAAAGTAGTCGTGTTTTTCCTGGCTTGGATTACCTAAGCCTGAGCCATGAGGTCTCTGGGTATTTACTGCCTCGTGCATTGCCTTTGTTCACTCTCCAGGCTAATGCAGTGTCGCCCCTCAGCCTCATGAACACAATTCAAGGGATTTTTTTCTCGACATTTATGGCTGAATAACTTACGTCCTCTCGCTTGACATTCATGCAACATTTTCGAGGGCTTTTGTGTGTTGAGTTTCACTGTGACATTACCTCAGGGATTTGGGCATCAAAAAAAAACTTTGATGACAAAAATTTGGCGGGTGTTTGTTTGTTTAGGTCCTGACTATAATGAATGTTTGTTAAAGTTACTTGTGAAATGGCGTGCAGAGTTTCTAATATTTAAGCCTAGAATAGTTTTTATTTTGTACTCGATTTTAAAAGTTTTTAATATTTTTTTTCTTTTTTTTTAATAGACGTCCAGTGAGGGATGGTCACTTCCCTTACTGTAACAGAGAAAGAATATCCAATGTTGTTAAAAACCCAAGACGCTACTCTCTTCAACGTTGACTTTCCTCTTTATACATATACATAATTCAATCTATCTCTATTTATTTATATCGTTTTGTTAATAGCTACTAGTCGTCGACATTCAAAGCCTCGTTTGGTAGTCGCTTAGTCGCTGTCAGGTGGACGAATGGGTGCTGTAGGCCTCACAGTCTTCATCCCACACACCTGCTGTTAGTGTCAGCTGAGAGAGAGAGAGAGAGAGAGAGAGAGAGAGAGAGAGAGAGAGAGAGAGAGAGACCATCAACACTTTTCATCAAGGTAATGTACTGTGGCACATTCTGGAGAGCCCAAGACTCCACCATCACAACTTCAAGTATCACAGTCAAGTACCCAAGTCTGCACCACCACAACCATCAACCTCACAACAACTAACATTACGGTACAAACGATCATTAACTCCGGTATCAAAGTCTCCAGTTATTCCTTACATAGAAACAAAAGAATATCGATACTCGTAACTTCTGACATCTATATACCTGTGCTAATTACCACCATCTTAACCACAGCAGCTCTACAACACCTTAAGCATTTACCTGTACAAAATCATTAACTTCAGTCTCCCGTAAGATCCATTAGCGTCATAATATAAAAAAAAAAAGAGGAAACGGGTCTTATGCTTGACGGTCAGTTAGAGGCAGTGTGGATACAGTACACTGCAGGTTAATCTTTCTTTCGGCACACAAGAAGGCACTGCACTTGAACTACCCTCTCTTCCCTTCAACATCAAATTGAGGCATCCATCCACAGCTGGGTGGACTGGGAGTGCTCCAACCTCGAACCATCTACCCATAAGGACAAAAACTACCAGTTAAAACAAACCGCATCACAAAAAAAAAGTTAACACTACCACAGCTTCTCTTCATACCACAATACAGCGCACCATTAACCCCATAACTGAAAGGTTCCAATAACCTAACCTAACTTCAGTATCAACAGGACCAATAACCCTCAACATCAAAACCTTTAAGAGAGCCATCTGCTGGATTTATCTATGCCACCATGTCTCTGTTTATAGCACAAGTTTTGACACATATTCAGAAGAGTTTTGCCCCGGTGTCGATTATGTGTCAGAGGCAGGCGACACCCACACTACCTCACCCAACAAGGATACCGCGTTCTTGTTATGTACACACGGGACAGAGAGAAAGGGTTCATGTGATGCTGTATTTTTCAAAGCTCTGTATCACCGCTTGTATCTGTACCTGGCGGTCTCTCGCTTCTAAATAAATAAATGGTATAATTAATTTGATTACGAGGGAATGTGTTTTGTGGTTTAGTGTTATTAGTAATTAATTGTGGGATTATTTGGGTCGTAGATATACAGTATTTGTTTGTTTGTGTGTGTGTGTGTCTCTCTCTGTGTGTGTGTGTGTGTGTGTGTGTGTGTGTGTGTAATAATAATAAAGCGAAGAACCTCAACATATAATGAAAAAGACTCAAATCATTATGTCACAGTGGAAAATTTGGAGTCACTCAGGTTTCCCATAAGGTGACATAGTTCAGTTTCATGCAACACTCGGCACACCTTATCCACTCCCATTTAGACAGGTACAGGTAACACGAGAATAAAATATCCCACGAACGGCTTAAAATTTTCCTGTACCAAATAGCATAAGAATGGAACAGTGACTTGCATAGGGTAAACAATATTCATAAGTAACAATAATGTCTTGGATACGTGGATATGTTTACCTGGTGTGGCATTTATACCTGTAGTTAATGAGTTTACAGGTGTATAGCATCACTTTACCTGACTCCTATATATTAAACTGGTTGACTAGACGCCGATAATCACCTAGATATAAACACAATATACGAAATGTTGTATTATATACAGTATATCATCATGCCATATACCTGTTCTCCCAGATGATATAATTACGTGTTTTTTGATGTTATGGATGATTAAATTTTGACTCATTAATAATAATTCCTTTTAATAATTTACACACGTCAACTGCAAATATTTGGGAGGCCAAGTTCATATAGGCGGAACCAAAAAAGTTACGATGGAGTTTTTATTTATTTTTTGGTAAACATTAATGGATAAAAAGTTGGGAGAGCATTATGTACAAACTATTCACTTTTTAATTATTTCATTACCTATCATTTTAATTTTTCCTTCAAGTTTTGTTCAGTTCTAATATTTTTTTCTTCCATCTTTCGCTGTAATTTTTCTCGTGTATTAATGTAGTCATATTTTAACGTTAGAGGAACTTATATACTCAAGTTTCAGAAATCAAATGTGTCAAAAACTTAAAAACAGACGTGGGTTAGGTTAGGTTAGGTCATAAAAGGTCAGGTTAGGTCAGGTTAGGTCAGGTTAGGTTAGGTTACAGTCGTCTGCTTTAAGTTTTGGTACTATGTTCTGCCTAACTACCTGTAAGAGTAATTACCCTATCGACCTTAACTACGATTACCCTAACTCTTACTAAATAACTGCCCTAAGCCTTAACTACAATCAGATCAATTATCTTTAGATATTAAAAGCCAATGCCCTCTAATGATCACAACAATATCAACTACCTCGACTCAAATTATCAGAAGTCTTAACTACCTTTACAAACCATTAAACAGCCTCAGAGTTAACTACCATCAGGTTCGTTTACTCTTCCACAATCTACTAAATGACCAACACCAGATTGAATTACTCTTAACTCCACATTCATCATCTTATCTAACAACCTCAATTACAACTAACTGCTCTATCAAAAATAACCAAACTACTTGACCCAACATGTTAAATTACCTCAACCTAAATTTATCGACAACTCTAACCACCAATCCTAAACAATCCACCGATCCTTAACAACCATCTACCAATCCACAACCACCATCTACCAATCCTTAACAATCTCCTACCAATCCACCAATCCTGAACAATCTCCTACCAATCCACCAATCCTTAACAATCTCCTACCAATCCACCAATCCTTAACAATCTCCTACCAATCCACCAATCCTTAACAATCTCCTACCAATCCATCGATCCTTAACAACCATCTACCAATCCTGAATCACCAGCAACAATCAACCAAATCCTACCATTACTTATGACACAAAACTAGATTTAATTACTAAGGATCTTTAACTAACTACTTACAGCATAATTACCACCACCCCTAATCACCTCAATCCTCAACTAGTGTATCAAGACACACTAACGAGGGCGTTGGTTAACAGGCGAGTGATTTCCATTGGATGTAACGAGAGATCTCAGGTGCGGCACAGGTGGACAGACTGATGAGGAGCAATCTGCCAGGTAATGGATGCTTTAAGAGGTGTTGAGAGAGGGGAAGGGGGCGAGTGAGTAGAAGAGGAACAGTGTGAATAAGGAACAGGATGAAAGAAGAAGAAGTAGTAGTAGTAGTCAAAGAAGAACAAGAATGAGAAGAGGAGGAGAGAAGGAAGAGATGAAGGAGAAGGAGAAGAAAGAGAAAGAGGTGGAAAAGAAGGAGGTGGAGGAGGAAGAGGAGGAGGAGGAGGAGGAGGAGGAGGAGGAGGAGGAGGAAGAAGAGGAAGAGGAAGAAAAAGATAAGAAGACGAGAAGAAGATAAGAAGAAGAAAAATATGAAGAAGAAGAAGAAACAGGAAAAAATAATCGACATTTTCTTCATCATCCAGACATTTTCCACCCGGGTGAACGAGTCAACAATAATAATAATACCTTGAAGAGGAATTCGAGTGTAAATAAAATCCTTTTCTAAAACACATAAAGGTTCAGAGAGCAATCTTTTGTTTATAGACTTACGAAAGTTTATTGACACCATAAGCTTTAAACCAGACTACATTATTCTCCTTATCTTTATCGTCACTCTATAGTCTCCACAAGGGAATTTTTTTTTTTACCTCATGTGAAAAGAATATTACCAGCTGTAACAAACGAAAACAAAGGAGTCAGTGGTAATAGACCATCTCCAACACAATGTATCATCAATCATTGTGTCCGCCATTATTAAAAACCAAAAAAAAAAATGACTTTATTACGTCATAGTGAAACGCCAGGTGAACCCAAAAACTCATTGTCGACCCTTTGATCTTTTAAAACAGTATTGGAACAAAACAAAAGGTGACGGACGTGGCTGCCACCTTCATAATGACCTTTTGTTCAGCTGTGTTGACACTGTCCCAGCCAGCCTCCCTTCCTCCCCCCCTCCTCCTCTCTCCCTGCACCACCTTCGATCCGGGGCAAGAGTGTTACATCGATTTAGCTTTTAAGTGAAATATATTATAAAGATTCAGATGCCTCTAGCTAACGTTACATGTCTTTAGTTTCTCGTTCATCTGTAAGGCAAATACACATACTTACCCAGACGTTACATTGTGAAATTTTTGCGTTGAGGAGTATGATATCTTCACATTTTCTTTTGTATTGTAAAAAAAAAAAAAAACAGAATTCGCGATGTGATATATTGAAGAAATACACACAAGGTAGTCGTCTCTTGGCCTCACATGAATTGACACACTCACAAAAAGGTTCATGTCTATATTACACAACCACACGAAGAATGAATGATGTGTGAAATATCTGTCTTGCATAATATTTCAGCATCTCTATATCAAAGTATCTATTATACACCTTTAGCCTACGCACTGGAGACATATAAAAGATAACACAAAGATAACTAAAATTAAATGATAATCACGTCACCACTATTACCCATAGTTACCCAAGTATGGTAAAAAAAAAAAGTTGGTCGCCAAAAATCTATTTTAACAGATAACCTAAAAACTATAATCTTTGATAGTCCTTTTTTTATCCACTGTGTTGTATTTAAGCGAGAATTTCACTACATTAAAACTTCTTCCATCTACGTGAAAAATACTGTAAATTGAAAAATAAACTTGATTTTTCCTGTGACATTTTTGGGGAAGTTTCATCCTCTTTAGCTGGTATTCAAGCAAAACCGAGATAGGACTGAAAAATAATCAAATAGGTAATGGATAAATATACTGAAGAATGGATAAACAGCTACACAGACCAAGAGATACATAGAGAGACAAGATTCAGGCCAGGATGCTTGTGGCAGGCTATGTATTTATCTTGAGAGGCTATGTGTCAGTATTTTCGAATTGATCTCCGCCAACAGCTGACTGATGATCACACCATGTGTCTTCTTCACCTAAATCCTTCTTTAAACACACACACACACACACACACACACACACACACACACACACACACACACACACACACACCATTTAATTTTTGTATACGTATATTTGAAAACTATAAATGCCTGAATCTTTAAAAACATATATGTACATTATATGATAAACTCCTTAAACAGCTGAACGTCTGATAACCAAAACACACGGACCTCTAATAATATAAACACTTGAATAACAAAAGAGTTTAGTTTATATATGCGTGTGTCTTCTTGAAACTATATACAGTCGATCCTCAGTACTTAGAAATACATGGTTACCTGAAACTATACATAATTACAATTCCAAGATACGCTAATTACGTGTTTATTGACATGGATGCCTTTACTCTATAGTCAACCAATATGTGAATTAATATGAGGGTTAGACAGTCTTACCCATATTTACACTTCTTCAAAACTGTGCAGTGGGGAATATTTTTTTCTTTTACTCTTAGAAAATAAATCATAAACCAGACCGGAAAAAAAATAAAAAGGGGTAAGGAAGGTCGACTTTAAATTACTGATACTATGAATAAAAAAAAATACAACAATCGTTTATTCTATGCAACCGTAAGAAAATAGCAAACTACATTACATTCAATATCAAGAAGATTAAAATAGAAGTCGGGGAAACAGACAGCACTAGATAATATTAACAAGGTCCTGGTATTTACAGGACCTTAAGCTCTCATGTTCATCTTTGACGTAGAAATTTCAGGCAGGTAAATATTGATCTTTTTGTCGAGTGCTGACACGTGTCCTGCTGAAGTCTCGTTAGAATGACAATATCGACACAAGAATTATATTGTGACTTTCATGTTGATTCAGCTGCGAGACACAAACAATAGAAGTCTCTGTCCATGGCTGTTAGGACTGACAATAACTGCTCGACTCGTTACGTTAACACACACCTGGACACTCGTTACGTTAACAAACACCTGGGGAGGTACGGGCGAGGGTTACACATTGACCCACGGGTGATGGAACCAAAATACACAACCAAACGCATACTACTGTTCTGTGCCGACCTACTCCAGCAAGGTGAAGTCTTATGAACTGTGGCGGATGATATTTGTGCTGAGGAAAAGTTAGAAATGCCAATATTTGGGAAACTCTTAAACTCCTAAAAATATATATCAAAAGGGGGGGAGGGGAGGGGTGGGGTTCTTTATATTCTTCGGGGAGCTGAAACACTGAAGTTCTCAACAGAAAAAATGGTACAGCAGAAAGCAGAGGTTGAGTGACTCGACACCAAACGAAAACGCACAATAAATCACTCCCCCATGACTCACTAAACGTACCAACAACTGACGTCTTACAAAAAAAAATAATACTCCTAAAATTTTGATACCGAGACAGTTAAAAAAAAAGAAAAAAACACGAAAAAAACATTACTTAATCAACGTCGCAGGGTTGATTAGCTCATCAATGACGTCACAGGCGGCTGAATATTGGTCGGCTGCGTTAAAAGCACGCCGCTGATTAGTCAAACAACGTCCCAGAGAATACACGTTGATTGGTCGAGCCCGAAGCGGACGTTGATTGGCTGGCCAACTTGCGTAATGTCACTGCCTCACGCGAGGAACTGTGTCCGTCACTAACAAATGACTTTTTCTTGACACCAGTTGTCAATTACAACCCAGATGACGATCACCCAAAATTAACACGGCCAAATATCAAAGAAAGACACTAATTATATGAGACAGGAAACTACAGGTGTGGACGATGCAGCAGAGGTAATGAGGAAGAAACCTTGATTAAGAGAAAGATCTTAAGGGTAATGTTATTGATGAAGACAGAGCAGGTAAGGGCGCCGCAGCAGCTGATGGCGACGATGTGGGGTGTGGGGTGTGGGTGGTGAGGTGAGGGTGTGGAGTGTGGGGTGTGGGTGGTGGGGTGTGAGTGTGGCGGAACGTTCGGTCAACACGGGTGATAAACAAGGCTTCAATCACAGCCCAACAAACGTTCATCATATATGCAGAATCGTGCCACATCCAAATTAATGATTTTGGTGCGAGATGACAGTGCTACCAGGACGTGTTACTATGGTCGTTTAATCATACGTTACCCATACCGATAGTCGCCCTTATCACCAGAAATATTATTATACCCACGATATTAAGAAGATTTTAGGTTCTATTTTCATTCGGGTTAAAATACTGAACATGACATTTTTGTTTACATGACCAACATAACAAACTTGTATTCAGTCTCAGATTTTCACTAATTTTCTTCACAATTCTCTAATTTATTTTCAGATGTTCCAATAATCACAAAAATATAACATCAATATAATGGAATTTAAGTCAATATGATTTATGTGTATCTGTCTATTGTATCACTTATCAGTAATTTTCAAGTTTGGCACCACAGTTGTTCCTCTATGTAGGCACCATACCATTAGAGGCACTACCCCCCAAAATAGTAATGGCAACGTAAAATGAGAGGCGTTAGTACTCCCCACACCTCCCCCTCCAAAAAAAAAAAATCAATAAATAAAAAAGTTCCCTCATGTGTTGCCAGAATTGACCAAAAATTCCTCACATACCCTTAAAGTCATCCAAGATACTCCTCTTTATTACTACAGCAACATAACTTAAGAAGATTATAACTTTTCCCGTTGTGAGAATAAATAAATATGTCAAGAGTGGCAGAACGAGGAGCTATCACCGGTACTACAATAGATTGCCTCCCCTTCCCCAACTCAAATCAGGGACCATTTCACAGCTGGATCACCTTGGGGCGCATCGGACACACACACACACGAGTCATAAAGTCTTTAAGAGAGGAAGGCAAACGTTGTAGCCACTTTACCACTGCACCTTAGAATGACAGTATACACTTTTTCTCCCCTTAAATACACAAAATCTCAAATGTCCCACAAAAGTTACATTGAAAAGCGATGATATATGAACAAGAACAAGTATTAACAAAATTTTGCCGTGAAAAATCGAAGAAAAGATGGTGTGAAAAATCGGAAAAAAATTTGCAAAATTATGCATATGACGAATCGACGTAATGCCAGGGGAAAAATTACCTTCTATATGTGCAAAGGATCCTGGTTCGCCTCTCAAGCAACACATTTGGTGAATTTCCAGTCAGACATTTCATCTTTCTCATATATTATTTTCAATTTTTATTTCTGCTAATTTTCAATCTAACCTCTCGCCTTTATTCTCAAGTGATGTAATTTTTTGGGGATGGTTAATATTCAAATTGGCATCACATTTATTTTTTTCCATAATTGTTATTTTTATTTCTTTTTTTTCTTACCCGGGATTTAAAATTATTGTTAGAGTAAACATAAGTCGAAATTTATTACGGTTTGTTAGTTTGTCTTATATTTATATTAATTACGGTGAGTCTCTCTCTCTCTCTCTCTCTCTCTCTCTCTCTCTCTCTCTCTCTCTTCATGGGAAATCTTTGCTCCAGCTCCTAATTTCTATCACCCCTACCACCACCTCCCCCTCTTCCCCTACCTCTCCTCCTCTCTCCCCTACCATCACACTACTCCTCTCCCTCCACCTCCCACCACCACCACCTTTCCACTCCTCTCTCCCTTCTCACCACCTCCTCTCCTCTCATCAACCAGCAGGGGTGAGGTGACTCACACAGAGGCACCTTCCCGAGCCTTTCTCTTATCTCTGGAGTTTAATTGCTGGACCTCAACTCCGCCCCCCTGGTTGTGGTGGAGTGTGGCGTTTCTCTCACTCACTCTCTCTCTCTCTCTCTCTCTCTCTCTCTCTCTCTCTCTCTCTCTCTCTCTCTCCCTCTCTCTCTCTCTCTCTCTCTCTCTCTCTCTCTGCTAGCCACAATTATTTCTTTCTTTATTCCTAACGTTGTGATATACCTTGAGGCGGACATCAATACAGTATACAATAAGTGCTCTTGTGGGTGTGTTGATGATGGTGTGGTGGATGTGGTGAGGGTGTGGTGGTGAAGGTGTGGTGGTGGTGAAGGTGTGGTGGTGGTGAAGGTGTGGTGGTGGTGTGGTGATGAAGGTGTGGTAGTGAAGGTGTGGTGGTGATAAATGTGATGAGGATGTGATGGTGGTGGTAAAGATGTGTTTGTGGTGGTCTTGGTGTGGTGGTGAGGGTGATGAATATGTGCTGGGTGGTGATGAATGTGGTGGTGTAATGGTGGTGACAATGGTGAGATGGCGTTTTTATTTTTTCTGGGGGCATGTGGCGCTGTTCATCTTCAACCACTATCTCTCATCCACACTTTTCTCACCCGGGTTGTTCATCCACACTTTTCTCACCCGGGTCCAACAACAACACAGAACTGGTAAAAATACATAATAATGGTACCACATCATCCTTGAGGCCCTGGTGAGGAGGCTGAGGGGATGTGGCTGTGGGGTGAGGGTGTGGTGGTGAGGGTGTGGTGGTGGTGAGGGTGAAGGAGTGAGGGTGTGGTGGTGGTGAAGGAGTGAGGGTGTGGTGGTGGGGTGAGGTTGAAGGAGTGAGGGTGTGGTGGTGGTGAAGGAGTGAGGGTGTGGTGGTGGTGAGGGTGAAGGAGTGAGGGTGTGGTGGTGAGGGTGAAGGAAAGAGGGTGTGGTGGTGGTGGAAGGAGTGAGGTGTGGTGGTGAGAAGGGATGGAGTGGTGAAGGAAGAGGTGTGGTGGAGGTGAGGGTGTGGTGGTGGGGTGGGGTTGAAGGAGGTGGGGGTGAGGGTGTGGTGGTGGTGAGGAGTGTGAGGGTGGTGGTGGTGGGGATGGGGTGGGAAGGGAGTGGGGGTGGGGTGGGGTGGGGGTTGAGAGGTGAGGGTGTAGTGGTGGTGGGTGAGGCTGAAGGAGTGGGGGTGAGTTGAAGGATGGAGGGTGTGGTGGTGGAAAAGTGAGGGTGTGGTGGTAAAGGGTGAAGGAGTGAGGGTGTGGTGATGGTGGTGAGGGTGAAGGAGTGAGGGTGTGGTGGTGGTGGTGATGAGGGTGAAGGAGTGAGGGTGTGGTGATGAGGGGTGAAGGAGTGAGGGTGGTGGTGGTGGTGGTGAGGCTGAAGGAGTGAGGGTGTGGCGGTGGTGGTGAAGGAGTGAGGGTGTGGTGGTGGTGGTGGTGGTGAGGTTGAAGGTGTGTCAGTTTGCTTCACTATAGCCAAAGGTAAAACATTACAAAAAGAATCCACCAGAAACTAACCTCTTCACGCGCCCTCCATGACAACTGATAATTAAATGAATACGTTTTTGTCAAGCGTCCAAGACCACACTCGGCCGGGTGTCAAGAGGAACACTTCTGTATAACTTATGTCTTGTGTAAAATTAATGAATTATTTATCATGACTTAACACTTAGTAATTGTTGTTGTTGATTTAAACAATGGATTTATTGTTAACTTAAACAACTGGATCTTTAAATTATAAATGTATGAGTTGGTTATTGAAAAATGTGCTGAGCAGTCTACTTATCTCTACCTTCCCTCACTTGTCTTCATGAGAGACCTGGTCAATTCCAACATAGTATTTAGGCCATATTCAAGAACAGTTTTGGGGTGTACAACGTCATTTACGATGACCTTCTTGCCCTGGTCTTTTTCAGCAATATCTCCTTTAACACATGCAACTCTGCACTTTTCGAAGCTTTGGAGGAGTCTCGAAACAAGTTTCCTGGTGGGAATTATTAGCTAGTGCTGTACTCAAAATATCGAAACTTCGAGATCTCTCCAGAGCTTCAAAAAGGTGGTATTCCTGAAACAAGATCAGGGCAAGAAGGTCATCGTAAATGGCGTCGTACACCCCATGACTGTTCTTGAATACAGCAAATTTAATTTTATTATGATAACTTATACATATATATTTCATTAATTGATTGAACAAGTGGTTGTATGTGTCTTGACTACTTTGCTGCTGACTACATCATAACACTAAACAGTTTACCTATCAACACATTTATCTAAGCGATCGAGTCATCACCGTTCATGCCTCGTGTGACGTCATAAGCCACTTGAGTAAGCCAGGCGCTGCAAGTGGGAGTTTATATCTTTTAATTAAATTTTGTCCTCTTAAGTTTTCCCACAAAACTTATTCACAAAAATCTTAATTACGCTCCTCCAGGTCAGCCAGTCATTGTTTTACCCACGGAACCAAAGACTGTGGAGCTGTGAGGTGATGAGGGAGGGCTGTGAGGAGTGAGGGAGGGCTGTGAGGAGTGAGGGAGGGCTGTGAGGAGTGAGGGAGGGCTGTGAGGAGTGATGGAGGGCTGTGAGGAGTGATGGAGGGGAGGGCTGAGGTGGGAGTGAGGAGGGAGGGCTGTGAGGAGGAGAGGGCTGTGGAGGAGGGGAGGGGAGGGCTGTGAGGAGGAGGGAGGGCTGAGGAGGAGGGAGGGCTGTGGAGAGTGAGGGAGGGCAGGCAGGAGGGCAGGGAGGCTGGGGAGGGGCTGTGAGTGAGGGAGGGCTGTGGGAGGAGGAGGGAGGAGGGGAGGAGGAGGGGAGGGCTGTGAAAAGGATGGAAAGCTGTGAGGAGTGAGGGAGGGCTGTGATGCTGGGGAGGAGGAGGGAGGAGTGAGGGGAGGAGGGAGGGCTGGGAGGAGGAGGAGGCTGTGAGGAGGGAGGGAGGGCTGTGGGGAGGAGGAGAGGAGGGCTGGGAGGAGTGAGGGGAGGGGTGTGAGGAGGGCTGGGAGGAGGATGAAGGGCTGTGAGGAGGAGAGAGGGCTGGGGAGGAGGATGGAAAGTCAGGAGGAGGAGGGAGGAAGGGTGGTGAGGAGTGAGGGAGGGCTGTGAGGAGGAGGGCTGTGAGGAGGAGGAGGGCTGTGAGGAGGTGAGGAGAGAGCCTGAGGAGGAGGGGAGGGCTGTGAGGAGGGCTGTGAGAGTGATGAAGGGTTGGGAGGAGGAGAGAGGGCTGTGAGGAGGATGGAAAGTTGTGAGGAGTGAGGAGGGCTGTGAGGGAGTGAGGAGGCTGTGAGGAGGCTGTGAGGAGGTGATGGAGGGCTGCTGAGGAGGATGGAGGGCTGTGAGGAGGATGGAGGGCTGTGAGGAGTGAGGGAGGGCTGTGAGGAGTGATGGAGGGCTGTGAGGAGTGATGGAGGGCTGTGAAAAGTGATGGAGGGTTGTGAGGAGTGAGGAGGGCTGTGAGGAGTGACGCACAAGTGAAGGGGACTGTACATAACACTCCCTCTAATCTCTACCAAAACTATTTATTGTAGGCATATATCTACGAAAATTGGATGACCTGAGGATTAGACACCCCAGTTTTTTCACCTGAAGATTTGACTCCCCAGCTGATTTCACCTGATGGTTAGGTTAGGTTATTATTTGGGTAAAAAAAAATAGATTGAGTGTTTAATCTTCAGGTGATCCAACAGAGACAATTGTTTTCTTGTGCTGAAGGTCGAAGAAACACGTCTCATTACATTAGCTAAGACACAGGCGACCATTAGGGCTTTACTTTATTGTCTCTCTCTGTTCCAAGTTATCTTCTTTATCTCTCCCTAACAGCACGTTGTATCATGTTTATCTCTTCTTAAAAAAAATCATCTCTTTGCCACAATCTTCACAATTTTTCAAAAAAATATTAAAATTTCTATTACTTCCTACTACAGACATCAAGGTCTCTTTAAAACACGTATCTCACCAAACGTGGCCCTTATCTCCCTCCCTGAAATAACAGCAGCGTCTTGGCCCTGAAGGGAAGGAACAGAGTGGCAGTGTCTCCCTTGAGGTGATGGAGAAGGGAGGGGGGGGAAGGTGTGGGGTGGGGGGTGATGATAGTGTGGTGGGTTCTGGGAGGTGATGGAGAAGGGGGGAGGGAGGTGAGGGAGGTGATAGTGTGGTAGGTGGGGAGGTGATGGTGGTGGTGGGAGGTGGTGGGGGAGGAGAAGGTGATGTGGGGGAGGTGATGGTGGTAGGTGGGGGAGGTGATGGTGGTAGGTGGGGTAAGAGCCCCTGTGTCGTTGTCCCCTGCATCATTTACACGTCTTATCACTCATGTTCGATTGACGGCAGAGGCATTATAGTGCTGGGGTGTGAGGTGTGTGTCTTTGTTGTGTAGAGGTGTGTGTGTGTGTGTGTGTGTGTCCGCCATAAGTTTCTGTTCTGGGTATAAAATACGTTGGGTCGGATGGTGTGTGTGGGTGGTTGGCTCGGGTAACTTCGTTCAATACTCGCCCACACCAACTGAGCCCAAGTTTACGTATTAAATTTGTTTCATTACATTATCACTTTGTGTATTTATTAATGCTACAGTTGTCTCTCATGTTATATTGATTGTAGTATGTTTGTATATAAGTAAGGTAGTGGAACTAATGTCAGTCGGGTCATTTGGGTAAAGCTTACGTTTTGGTCAACACGGCTACGATACGTCAGTACTATGGCGGTAGAGAGGTGACGTGGGTGGGAGGCCGGTCCACTGTAGTCAGTTGTCTTAAGCTAAGTAGTATACCCTCTCTTTGGTGTTTTGGGAGTTGGCATTTGACAATTGAGATTTGATATTACTTGATATTGATTTCGTGTGATCTTGTTGGCCTTCAGTCCTTACTCAGCCACTTCCAAACATCTTATTATTATTGTTATTTATTTTATATTGTGTATATATGTGGTGGTGGGAATAAGTTATTAAATGTTCATATATTTATTGACTTGTTTAGGTCTTGACCTGTTAACTTGACCTTTATTGGGTGAACTTGGGATTAATAATATAGTAGGAAAGACTTCAGTGATTTGTGTCATGTAACGATCTACCCTAGGGTCGTAACTGTGTGTGTGTGTGTGTGTGTGTGTGTGTGTGTGTTATATCGACTATACCCAAAACAGAGGGATCATACACAAGACCGACCCATCACAACTAATACTTATATACGAACCGACAAACCTCATGTCTCCTGTAACAAATAACAAACAAAGACTAAGAGTGAGTGACCGTATTTGTGAAAGCTTTGGCGTGATGGCCAGCCGAAGAGGCCATGGTTCAACCACCAATGAAGAGAGTAGTATCGCAGCCATCATTACCAGTCTAACCAATGGGAAGCAATATGTCCCAACATTTCATCACAATAACTGAAAATCATCAAGCAGCTGACGTCATCAGCCCCACAGCCAATAGAAAGTGATTATTATTCATATGTCATCTCCATTCCAACCAATGGGAATCGATCATGCATCATCTTCATTCCAACCAATGGGAAGCTATACACACACAAGCGTTATGAGTATTTCAACCAATAGGGAGAGACCATTACGTACACGTCGTCGGAAGTAAAATTGTGAAAAATGAAAACTAATACTCAAGAACTGGAACGAAAATAAAAAAAAGTATTGTGATTTATTGCGTGATTCCCAATGGCTTAGTGTAAACCAGGGCTGCATCACCACAAGACGACTTACGGCGAGGACACAACACTCAACCAGGACTCCTCAACCCCACACACACATACCTGGACTAATCATTAAGGCACAGTGCTCATACAGAACTAACCATTACAAAAGAACAATACAACAAGATTCTATCCTATATATTTCCATCCTTTTAGACCGACAGAAACACCAAACACCCGGAGGTTGGGGTCCTGCCCCACCCCCTCTCCCCCACCCACTAACCCTTCATTACAATACCTAATTTATTTTACCAACCATTGTTTTAAGCAACGTGTTTACCAATGTTTATTAGCCCGGGATACATTTAATTGATTTATATTGTAATTGCGGATAATATATATATATATATATATATATATATATATATATATATATATATATATATATATATATATATATATATATATATATTTGTTTTAATTCATGAGTTTCAAAGGTACAATGAGTGTTCGAGCTAAAGGCCTATAATGTATATACTAATAATTGCCTTTATCTGAGTCTGTTGATTGGTGGTGTACACATAGTCAGAAAGGTTGTTTATAATTTTGTGTTGGACAATATGACACAGAGGAAGGATTTGGGCAGCCCTACAGGAGTGACAGTGTTTATTTCGAAAGTCCTCGGACACATTATTACAATTACTTTTTTGACTGTGTGTGTGTGTGTGTGTGTGTGTGTGTGTGTGTGTTAGAAACAAAGATGGGGCTGCTCTAGCCACGGTAAGAGTTGGACAAGTCCTCAACAGTGTTTCTCTAGCTCACCTTGGAATTAAAACCTGACTTTAATCCATCTAGGCTGACACTATGGTAACCCATCAGTCCTATCTTGTAATTGACAGCGTGGAGTATGAAAGAGCACACACACAAAGAAAATGGCGACTTCGTATGGCAATATAATATTGATTCTGTACAATGAAGAACCATTTACCCAACAATAATTACAGACAGTAAGCAAACAGACGTATATAATTATGTTCTACGATATGACTTATAATGACGAAAACAAACATTTACAACAAATGACCCGGATGGCTCCGTTTCTAAACGCATTAACGTTTTGTTTACAAAGGTAAATACATAATATTATACATGGACACATACTGAGTTTACCAAAGATAATGAGATTATCTTACCTGAGTCTCCTGTACATATCGGAGTAATATTCACTCACATGTCTGTAAGGATGAAGTGTTTCTTGTTAAGTAACACAACTTGACTTTATGATGTCTTCAGAGTAAGGAACAACTCAACTCACCCAGCTTAACCCAGAAGTCGCCTATCACTACTATGGACCGTCTTACGTCGATCCCCTGAACCCAAACACGGCCCTGACACACACTAACCTACAAAAACAACACGTTGACGCCATGACCTCATGCCCTGGTTCATACCTTCGTGCTCTTCCTCCTCCAGGTGACATAATTGTGCCCCGTTTTTTTTTCTTGACCTGCATTATCCCTGATATCCTGTCGCTCCGGATAATGACACGGAAGCAATCTACCATGACCCACGAGTGACCTCATTTGACCTGCATTTGACCTGCTTCATGATTCTTCTGCCCAAAAGTAACATTCCTTGACCTATATCTGTCTTTGAGGGCCTGTTTCTTACCTACTTCCTCCTCCTGCTCTTGGTCTAATATTGAAATAACCTGATCCATACATGACCTCACTTGACCTACCTTGTCCCTGATACCCTGCCTCATGCCCTCTCGCTCCTCCTCGAGCTTGCGGTGCTTCTCCTTGCGTCTGTCCTCGGCTTCCCTGATGGCTTCCAAACGCTCTCTCTCGGCTTCCTCCTCCTTCTCCTTGTCGCCTTCGTCTCCACCATCACCGCCACCAGGTAACTGGCCTGAGGGAGGAGAAGAGAAAAAATTGTTATTAACACTTGAAGAGGAGGACAGAAATGGAAGCAAGACAGACAGACAGACAGACAGACAGACAGACAGACAGACAGACTGGAGACAAGCGAGGGTTAGATGACAAGGGTGGGGAAGGAAGAAGGGAGAGAGGGATAGGTGATTGATGATGGCAAGCAGTGGATTAGCATATACGTACAGCTAGATCAGAGGAGGTGAGGTAGGAAAGAAGGATACTGAGAGAAAGAGAAGAAAATAAAATAAAAATAAAAGAAATAGAAACATAAATCACGTTAAATGTCAACAGTGTTTTTTTTATTAATTTACCAATGTATTTTTTTTACACATTTCATATTTTTTTTACACCTGTTATTTCGCTTTATTGTATTTTACATCCAATTGTTCCGAGTCTCGCGTAATATTCGTGTTGAATTTGTTCCTCTTCAGTAACAAATACAAATAAACAAACAATTCTGACATGTATCTGATATAGTCAACATCATCACCTATCATTACAATCCCAGGTAAAAGTTTGTGTAATTCGGATTATTTGTATGGTATGATTTAATGGTGCCACCGTGTTGCTTAATTAACTAACACCTGTATAGAGTAATTACTGTTGATAGGACATTGATGATCATTAGTGTTTATTATTGATTGTTGATGATGGCGAAGGAATAGAACAGCTGTCATGGTCCTTTGTTGTATGGTTGATATTACGGCGTTTGGCAATTTTTTTATATTTGGACTTTTGGTAACATACATACATACATACATACATACATACATACATACATACATACATACATACATACATCGCACATATACACGTACACATCACTACTTATATATTATGTAACTTCCTACCTGTTGTATTTTGTATATATAATCTCTGATAATTTAATTGTCTACATTCGTCTCCACTTTGTTCCATTAACTCCTACAT
Organism: Homarus americanus; assembly: GCF_018991925.1. Classification (NCBI taxonomy): domain Eukaryota; kingdom Metazoa; phylum Arthropoda; class Malacostraca; order Decapoda; family Nephropidae; genus Homarus; species Homarus americanus. The sequence goes on from NW_024718513.1 coordinate 81,094, forward strand.
CATTCCTAACATATAAATTAAAACTGTTATGTATCTATTTTCATAAGTTTTATATGATATCGAGTATGTACTGTATATTATATTTTGTCCATGTCTACTGTAAAACCGTTATAAAGTGTCTTGATATATTGTAGTAAATCAAGAGACAAGTTACGATCCTGCATCATTACGTTAAGAGATCAACTCACACACCAACACTCTCACAATCTTTCTTCTGACACCAAAATCGTACAACAGGAAGAGGAGAAACAATTCATCTGGTGTGAAATCAGTGAAGCAGCAACCTGAGAGTCGAGACGTGATCCACCATGCGGCTCCCTTGGTGGTATTCGATTAACTTGATTGCGTCCTGGGCGCTGCTCTTTTGTTTTAATACTCAATTCCCAAAATATATAGATGCGTCTATATTATGGACTTTATACACAAGGAGGCGCAAGTTGTTTATTCGTCTTTTATCGTCGATCTTGGCAGGTTTAAGAGTCGTTGAAATTTATATTAGAAGGTTTGGTAAAGGTTGAGAAATAATGCTGATAAAATGAAGAGAAAAGTGGAAATGGTGTAGCTGGTAATTAAGAGTGGGGAGGGCGCCACACTTCCTCAACTCGTTATCCTCACCCACAACTAAAGCTTCTTCCTCCCTCCACCTTTTTATTATCTATAATAACACTGCTTTATGAAATGTTTTCGATATATAAATTGTTTGATGATTACGTCACTGAACGAAACACCTGACCAAGGAGGCGATAACAGACCCCCACAGACTAAGAAGCGCTGTTCATTAATATTTATAATCTCAGCATTACTCAGGTTTTTGGTTAACCTTTTATTTTAATAGAGTAGAGTAGTAGTAAAGGCGATGTTTGAGTGTACATAATGTTTACAATAACCATCAATAATTACACATTAACAATCACCACAATCCTACAACATACATAAATGTTATATACTTACATTATGTTCCAAGCTAGAGTGACCCCAGCAGCTATCGACCACATACAGTACTGCTCCACCGACCAGTACCCCACCACCTCAACACCTTTGTGCCGTCTAGGAATGCTCTGCCCTTCTCCCTCAGGTTGTGTACTGTGCAAACTCCCTGGGGCTCCCCAACTGAAGCAGTATCGATCCCAATGAGATAAAACAGCACACCAGCACTAGACGGCAGGCAAGGTAAGTCAGTTCGGAGATTCATTCCTGCGACTTAATATCACCACGAGGGTCGAACTTTTGTTAGAGACTGTACTGTACCTCGTAAGCAGTTGGCAGGTCTGTGGAACCTTGTAAAGGGGTAGCCAGTTACACCAATGATTCGCATAATTACTTAGTTTCTCAGTTGATCATTCATTATTGGGTATATGAGTCCGTATTCCACAACTCGGATATTAAGTCCACTGTTTCGATCCATCATTCACTGAACAACTCGAAGCTTTTATTGAGTCAGGTGTACCAAGTGACCAATGTAGTCATGGATAAGCTTTCAATATAATCCGCCAGGTTTCAATATTCATCGACCAAAGCTGGGAAGATTCTTGTTTCTTAGACAGTACAGTACGGGTAGAGCCTATTAACACAGGGCGGACAGAATCACCGTCATCGAGCATAGTCAAGACCACCATAGCTTCACTGGAGGCATAAAAGACCTCGTAATTCTAGTCACTAAGACTCACACCCAGCAGTCAATGGCGACGTAACTTACGACAAATGAGAGAGATATTGTCATAATTCTTTTCACCAAACCAGCACCTGACAAGTTCCACGTCGCGCCGCAGAAGTGTTCAGTTCTACGGTGTGTTTGAGGAAGAAGCAGGAGGAGGGCAATTGAAACTCTCTCCGTATTAACACACTACATTACTGCTGTAGTTTGACCTGACAGGGAGGCAGTTAACTTAATTTGTTGAGGGATGAAACTATTACTATAGTTCCCCCTTGGCTTCCTCTGCTTCAGGAGAGCAATCCTTACCTAGAGGCGACTTTAGGTGTGTAAGTAGTAGTAGTAGTAGTAGTAGTAGTAGTAGTAGTGAAAAGAGAACTATCGATAGAAGCATTACACACATTTGGCTTGTCCCGTTACTTTTTATGAGTACTGCGCCAGATACTAATTGCCTTCGTACGTACCTCTGTCCTAATGTTTACATAAAAAGTAGAAAGATAAGTGTTCGTAATGTGATGAAAAGTTTTGAATGTTCGGCATAAATTTATCCTACTTTGTTTTAGTTTAAGAATGAGGTTAATTGACTTTTGAGGTCAGGTGTTATCAGGTCTATGATTCCATATAAGTGAAAGGTAATGTGATGCTTTTAAACCTCTGGACCTATCGTTAACCATTTGAGTCCTGGAGGGTTAAATCGTCATCCTCAAAGAGATAAAATATCGTCCTCTAAGGTATAAAACATAGTATTCAAAGGGTTAAAATATAGTCCTCAACGGGTTTAAACATCGTCTTCAACGGGTTAAAACATCGTCTTCAAGGGGTTAAGATATTTCAAAGGGTTTTGTGGACCAAGGTCATTCATGAATTGTTAAACCGTAATTTAATATCATTCTTTACCTCACCTTTATTAACTGGACACACTGTCATAAGCCCAGACTGAGGTCTTTATTTTGTGTGTTAGTTCCACTGTGAATATCAAAACCTGAGGTGAAGTTCCCCCTCGTTAGATTAAGTAACGTTCACTGTGGAAAAACCAGTTGATTGCTCTCCCCCCACAAGGGACTTTAAGCACTTATTTACCTGCATTGTGGCACCTGTGTTAGTGTGTGGAATATATATGTACACTTCATTCTATTAATATTTTGTAGGTATTTTTAAGCCAAGACATATTCTGTACTTAAGAAGATACCGTCATGAGTGTCAAGGAAAATCAATACTATTATCACTATGTCGCTAATATCACGTAACATTGATCAATAAAATGGTGGCAGACTTTCATTTTGTACCAAGTGTTGATAGAAACAGACCAACATAAATAGACAACTGTGTATTCTAGTCACGCGCCCGACGAGGAGGAAAAAAAAAAACACCACAAAAAATCGAGAATAGTGAACGTCTGGCTACCTGTACCCAGAATTCCAAAGAGAAATCACCCCCCCGGCCTCCACTGTATCACTTAAATGCTGGATGAAAGTTTCCTCCATATCTGCACACCTAACCTAACCAAACCTGCGCAGCTTTTCTCCCTTGAACCATACTTACAATCCTTCTCTCCCTTGAACCTTACCCGTACACCTTCTCTCCCTTGAAGCTTACCTGTACACCTTTCCCTTGAACTTTGTCTACGCAACTTCTCTCCCTTGAACCTTGCCTGCAAAACTTCTCTCCCTTGAACCTTACCTGCGCGCCTTTCTCCCTTGAAACTTACCTACGTACCTTCTCTCCCTTGACCCTTTACCTGTACACTGAGACCTTTCAAACTTTCCAATTTCGTCTCCATTGTTTATCAATTTTTCCCCATTTTCTTTTTAGTATTTCATGGGATCTAGCCAAAAACTATCCCTATCGCCCTCACTAGCTATTTTGTCTTATAGATCTAGCCAAAAAATATCCCTATCGCCCTTACCAGCTATTTTTTCTTCCAGTACGCCTGGTCACTGACAATTCAATCTGTCAAACTTTAATTGAACTTCTCACCTAGTCTTAAATATTCTTACGTGTTTTGCTTTTCTATTATTCTTTAAGTAAACTTGATATATAAAAAAAACTCAATGTTATATTCTTAATTTGAATATATCACTTGTATATACAATAGCAAGATGAACTAGTTAATTGTGATATGTAAAAAATCTGGGAATTCTTTGGTGATGATTTTGTATATGAATTAGTTCAACAAAGTCACCCTACAGTAACTTAACCTAAGCTAATTAACCTAACCTAACCAAACCTAATCCAACTTAACCAAACCAAATCTAATCTAACCTAACCTAACCAAACCTAGCCTAACCTACTTAACCTAACCTAACCTTCGACTATATCTCCCTCAACCTGCACCCTCCATAAACCTTCCTTCCCCGCCTCTAACATATAATACTCACCCTACCCTATATACTGTAACCTCCCCTGGGTTAAATTCCCCCCTTCCCCCACCCCCCCCACTCTAACATATAGTCTCCCCTGGGTTAGATTTTTCCCCTTCCTATAATTCATTCCCATACTTTATTCCCTTCCCTATAATTTCTCTACCAGTTGCTATATTTTCTCCTATATTTTTTCCTGTATATTTGGTCACTATTATATATCACATCTTGGTAATATATCTCTTGCCCCTTACAGCATATTTTTCACGAGACCAATATCTCTCCCCTTTCCATGACTATATTTCCCCATTCCTCTTATATTTTTCCTCCTCGGGGAAGGAAGGGGTGGTGATAGGTGAGGGAGGAAGGGGGTGGTAATGAGGGAGGGAGGAAGGGGGTGGTAATGGGTAAGGGAGAAAGGAAGGGGGTGGTGATGGGTGAGGAGAAGGAAGGGGTGTGATGGGTGAGGAGGAAGGAAGGGGTGGTGATGGGTGAGGGAGGAAGGGGTGGTGGGGTGAGGGAGAAAGGAAGGGCAAGGGGTGGTGATGGGATGATGATGGGTGAGGAGGAAGGAAGGGGAGGTAATGGGCAAGGGAGAAAGGATCATTAAGCCCCTAGAACTTCCTAGAGGTTAATGTGGATGAGCAGTTTTGTATGGAGTCGACTTAAGCTCCCATCGTCTGCCCAGAGAGTGGGGAGTGGGGGGAGAGTGATGGGAGGGGGAAAGAGAGATATAAGGAGGTGTATGGGGGGGGGAGGATGGGGAGGAGGAGAGGAGGAGGAGGAGGAGGAGGAGGGAGGAGGAGGAAGAGGAAGAAGAGGAGGAGGAGGAGGAAGAGGAAGAAGAGGAGGAGGAGTGTTAATGAGAGATAAAGGGAAAGAATGGGAGAGAGAAGGGATGGGGATAGGGCTGAGATAAGGGAAGAATAAGGCGATAAAAGAATGAGGGAGGGATGGCAGTGTCGGAAAGGATGAGTTCGGTATTAGGGATAAATAAAGGGGAGTGAGGAAGGGAAAGGGTTAGAGCAGAGATTAGAAAAGGGTTTAACGGAATGGGGAGGATAGATTGGAAGGAGGGACGGGGGAGAAAGGTAGATTGGACAAAGGGACGGGGAAGAGGAAGGTAGATTGGACGGAGGGACGGAGAGGAAGGGAGAAAGATTGGACAGTGAGACGGGGGAAAGAGAAGGTAGATTGGACGGAGGGCTGGGGAAAGGAAAGTAGATTGGACAGAGGGACGGAGAGGCAGAAAAACAAAATGAAGAACTGAAATAGGTAGGAAGAAATAACTTAGGTAATTGGGGTAAATGAGAGACATAACACAAACACTCATATAGACTAAACACAACAGATCCTTCAAGATTAAGATTCAGACAGAGAGAGAAAATTTGGAGCCTCCTGGCGTTAAGTGTTGGCCAGGGGTCCTCAGGGATGAAACTTAAGGTCCTTGCCCATTCACGAGTCCTTTGTTGAGTGGGTGTAGGATACTAAGAGAAGAGATTGAAGTGTGTGTGAGAGAGAGAGAGAGAGAGAGAGAGAGAGAGAGAGAGAGAGAGAGAGAGAGAGAGAGAGAGAGAGAGAGAGAGAGAGAGGAAAAACACCACCAACAAAGGGAGTGAAGTCATTTACACGAGAACTTATTGGGGGAACATTGTTTTCGTAAACGTTCCGACGTAAAACTGGGTGGGGGAGGCGTGGCGGGGAATTTGCCAGACATAAAAGGGAAAAAACGTTTCTCTGTTTATTTGACGGCAGCCATGACTCGCATAGCAGGAGGGAGGGCATGGGGGAGAGGGCAGGGAGAGAGGGCAGGAGGGAGAGAGGGCAGGAGGGAGGGAGGGAGGGAGGGAGGGAGGGAAAGAGAGATGGAGAGCTGACTGGCCATACCATTATTCCATTTATTTTTTACGTTTCGTGTTGTTGATGAGGAAGTTTTCACTGATTTTGTTCACATACATGACATTTTTTCCTGTATTTTTGTTATTATCTTTATTTCTGTGACGTCAAATGATACCGAGTATGTTGTTGGTGTGTCTAATGTTGCTGTAATCCTGTTGTGTTGCTCTGATGCTGCTGTGCTGTGTTGTTTTACTGTGAATCTGTTGTGTTGCTGTGCTTTTTCTCTGTTGTGTTGCTGTGATCCTGTTGTGTTGCTGTGATCCTGTTGTGTTGTGTTGCTGTGATCCTGTTGTGTTGTGTTGCTGTGATCCTGTTGTGTTGTGTTGCTGTGATCCTGTTGTGTTGTGTTGCTGTGATCCTGTTGTATTTGTTGTGTTGCTGTGATCCTGTTGTGTTGTGTTGCTGTGATCCTGTTGTGTTGTGTTGCTGTGATCTGTTTGTGTTGTCCATGAATTTTGTGTTGCTGTGATCCTGTTCCTCATCCTACTATTTCCCGAGGTTGCCTTACTCCTCCTCCTCATCTTACACGGTGCCCTATCCCGGACATCCATCCCACTAGAGCCTTTCTCCCAAGTTCACCACCAACATCACCCACCCACCCACCCCGCCACCCACCCACCCCACCCCCCACACCCCCACTCCCACCCCTCCACCCACCCCACCCAAACCCCACCTCACCCCTGCCACCCAGCCCTACCCCACCCACTACCATTACTTTGGCCACGTCATCTGCAGGGGTTCGTGTATTCACTCTCGTTTGCCACCCATTTCCTCCTCAACATCAGTATCTTAGGTAATGTTATGTGTGTGTGTGTGTGTGTGTGTGTGTGTGTGTGTGTGTGTGTGTGTGTGTGTGTGTGTGTGTGTGTGTGTGTGTGTGTGTGTGTGTGTGTGTGTGTGTGTGTATTTACTGAATGCGTCTTAATTTACTTACATAAAAACACGATCTCAGTTACAGAATTAAAATAATAATAATAATAATTACTGAAACAAAACACGTATCAAAACAGCAATCAACATTGTAGCTTTGATGGCTATAATAACATGCCTACGAGTGTTATTTCGCAACACTTATATATAATGTCAAAGGCAATACGACTCACCTAAGTTCACAGCAACATGATGAATGAAACGTTAATACACTGTAAATATATACATCAGGTCTGGTTACACGTAATGTATTTTATTAACACACTGTGTATAAAATCGTCCAGCATTAGCCAAATCAAATGTTAAAAGTGGCATCCCTGTAGTGAAGAGGTTAACTATTTTATATCCTCAGGACCAAGACCTTCCACTTCCATGTGATGTTAACTCTCTCTCTATTAAATTTTGTCACTTTCGGGTGATTATGAGTATTAAGATTCCAATGTAATCAAATGGTAAAAAAAAATATATTAGTTAAATAAATTCTATTCGTTCTTCCAGTGTCTTGATTAGTCAAAGAAAAAAAAAATCGAGAAAAAAAATGTTTGCTAAGAAAAAAAATATTGAACTTTTCGTCGTCTTCTCAAAGTTTATTTATCTGAAAATCTCTGATATTTTTTAATGTTATGTTTGAGCCAATTAAGAGATGATGTCTGTGTATACATTGGGTAGAAAAAAAGGTCTTTAAGGTAAATTGATGGACTACCTGTGTTGAGAGATAGTGATGGTGTCTGTGTTGAGAGATAGTGATGGTGTCTGTGTGTTGAGAGATAGTGATGGTGTCTGTGTTGAGAGATAGTGATGGTGTCTGTGTTGAGAGATAGTGATGGTGTCTGTGTGTTGAGAGATAGTGATGGTGTCTGTGTTGAGAGATAGTGATTGTGCCTGTGTTGAGAGATAGTGATGGTGTCTGTGTGTTGAGAGATAGTGATGGTGTCTGTGTTGAGAGATAGTGATGGTGTCTGTGTTGAGAGATAGTGATGGTGTCTGTTTAGGGATGATCATAATTAGACAAAGGATTAGGAAACGAAGATAATTAACCTAACCTAACCTAACCTAACCTAACCTAACCTGGAAAAGTTTAATCCAACCTAATCTAACCTGAACGGCTGACACCATCTAACCTAACCTAACCTTACGTGGATAATCTTAACCCAACCTAAACAGCCCATTCATGAGCCATCCTATCCTATCTTATCCTATCCTGTCCTATCCTATCCTATCTTATCCTATCCTGTCCTATCCTATCCTATCTTATCCTATCCTGTCCTATCCTATCCTATCTTATCCTATCCTGTCCTATCCTATCCTATCCTAATTTAACTAGACTACCATTCTCTCCGACCCTGTGTTACTCCGCTTCAGGGGCAACAAAGACTAAAGCTGAACACGAAGATAAAAAAACAAAAACAATAAAAATGTAAATATAAAGAAAGAAAAGTTTAAAAGACATTGAAGAAAAATTAAAATGAAATAAAATGGTTAACTTAGAAAGGAAATGAAATAATATGAAGGACGGAATAAAGCGAGAATTGACAAAACAGAAAATAAAAAGAAATGTAGCAAAGGAAAAGAGAAGACAAACGATGATGAAGATAAGACGAAAGGAGGCGATAGTTTTCATAACTATTATTTGTAATGTTTTGGAAAGTTATTTTTTTTATCTTGACTTCGTAAATTTTAGACGTCATCTTTTTCTGTCTCTCTCTTTCAAAATATTTATTGTATCCTCAAGAAAACTGTTCCTTTCCCTGTATATCATCCCTTATTTACACCTGGCGGTATACACCCAAAACATTCCACATTCTGCAGTTATGTGTATGTGTGTGTGAGCGCGATAGTGTATACATGTGTGTGTCAGGGACTTGGGGCCAACAGATCCAGCAGGCACTAACTTGGGCAAGTAAACAGGACTCCCTCACACACACAGTCGCCGGCAGGTGTGTGTTGCACAAGAGGGTCGCCGCGCCAGTCCGTGTGTCGGAACCATTGTCAAACTTTACCCTGCCTGGAGCTTGTTATATATTACTTAGCAGTGCCGCAGTGAGGTGGAGATGGACGAGTGTGTCCTCTCAGGGCTAGAAGGTTGAGAGAGTGTTCCTTTTTCCTGCTGAGAGAGAGAGAGAGAGAGAGAGAGAGAGAGAGCGTATACCATATTTTGCGTCGACCTCATGATAATTCCTCGGCTTCATGTGGGGTTCGAATCTTAGTCGTGAAACATTAGGTGGTTTTGTTTTTTAGGCCAGTGAATCACCTTCCATCTTTCAGCTCAGTAATCACACACACACACACACACACACACACACACACACACACACACACACACACACACACACACACACACACACACACACACACACACACACACACACACACACAGTTATCAATACATTCGAGTCACGAAACTTCAGGATTAGAAACTAGTCAGGCGAGAGACAGACAATGACTTTGGCAGCGAATCGAACATTAATTAAGGGAACACATCGAGGAAAATGGAACGCTAATTAGAACGTCTTTTGGAAACATAGATTGCCACACCAGCATCACGCACCAGGGACATAGTGGCAGCGTCAGGCAATGTCTTCCCCCCCCAACATACCTTCACGTCACTACCAACAACCCTCATAATATATAATTTTGTCTCCCATTTCTCTCTCTCTATATATATATCTCTATCTCTCTATCTCTCATATATTTATTTACGTATCTCTCGTTTCTCCCTATATGATCGTCTCTCTTTCTATCTCTTAGTTTATCATATATTTCATTCCCACGCAAGTTAATTAACTCATTCTATAGGTAATCTATTTTATTTTGTTATCTATCTATCTATCTATCTATCTATCTATCTATCTATCTATCTATCTATCTATCTATCTATCTATATATATCTGTCCGTACATTAAGAATTTTTTATATGAAGAGAAAGCCGTAAAAAATAAAAACGTGGATCATATTTTACAACTATGCAACTAAAATAAGAAGCTTAGCAGAGAGAGAGAGAGAGAGAGAGAGAGAGAGAGAGATTTATTTCACAGGAATTGGAACAAAGAAATCCATAACATAATTAATTACTGGCATTATTTACCATTGGGATAATTAGGTCATTGTCTTTCGTCTAGTTCATATTAAAGGTTAGAGATGACCTCACTACTCTCACGATTCTCTCTGGTTTCAAAATTCTCTCTCTCTCTCTCTCAATAGGGGTGGCACTGGCACTAGAGAATAGGTGCCTCCTCAGTTGGTGTTGGGACAAAGTGAAGGAGGGAGCGAGGGTGAAGGCTTGCAGTAATCCTCAGAACCCAGTCACCTACACAATGGAACCAGGGGCATAACAAACAACCCACTGACAGCCCAATCTCTCTCTCTTCCATCTCCTTCATTCTTTCCCCGATTCCTTCATTTTTACACCAATCACTTCCCCTTCTTTCCTCGCCCCCCCTTCTTTTCCTCCTCTACTATTACTCTCTTATCTTTCCGACTAAATCCCTTCCTCCTCTTCCTTTTCCCCCCTTCCTTGACTCCTTCCCCCTCTTCCCTATTCTCTTATCTTTTCCTCCTCTTCTCTCTCTCTCTCTCTCTTATCTGTCTGTTTGTCTGTCAACCTTCAGAGAGAGAGAGAAAGAGAGAGAGAGAGAGAGAGAGAGTCAACACAGTATAGGTGTCAACTTGCAGTATGATAAGCTGTGTGTGTCCTCGATGTGTATACTATATCTATTCCAGACTCCCACCAGCTTCCTGACAACAACACAACTCCGCCCAACCAGTTTAATAGCGGCTGAGGATTCTGTAAACCAAGGAAATTCTCTGGTACTCGGTTCAAAGCCCAGCGAGAGGAAATGGTGTTGGTTTAGGGGTGACGAGGAGAGAGAGAGAGAGAGAGAGAGAGAGAGAGAGAGAGAGAGAGAGAGAGAGAGAGAGAGACGAGCTTTCCCAGGGGACCAAAAAGGATCGCAAATTAATGTTTACGAATCGTTTCCGTAAGTGAAAGTTGTTGTCATAGAAAACGTGCTCGCCCCACAGCCTGTCACGGGGGTATCTTATTAATTTTTGTGAACTAAGTAACACAAGTCTCTGCTTAATTAGATATTTCTCTCTCAATTTACTCCTCTGTTTTACCTGAAGGTTGAGAGTAAATTAATGTAAATGAAATGGTGCTCTCGGTTTCCTTGGTCGAAGTAAAACACTGACCACAGATTGTTTCTCAAATGCATTGCCACCGGTAAAGGCTCAGGCGGTCATATTAAGTGTTCGTTAAATGCGAGAAAAAAGCAAGTCTATTATATCAAGGGAACGAAGACATCATAGCTGGTGGTAGTGTGTGAGAATTTGTTATATATACGGGTTCTCTTATCTTTATCTCTCATTCTCTTAGTCAGTTTCTCTCTTTTTCATCTCCACTACTATTACCACCACGAGTTTTGATGTTTTATTTCTCTCTAAGACACCCACTTAGGCTGGTGTCTTGTGTGGTGAACCCCGCGTGTACTGAGGCTCTCCACAACCTTCTCTAATTGATAAGTTCTATTACCTTTTATTTCATCAACATATCTCTAACTGTCCTGTACACTGGAGCTTCTTAAAGTTATTTCGTCGTGCTAACAGAGATACACGTTGTTGATAGTGAAAAAAGCGCGGCAAGTTCGTCTCATTTACTACCTACACATGGACTGTTTACCTGACAGTTCCAGGTAAACGTTTATCACAAAGTATTAGTTGATTGTATAACAGCTGTGTGGTGTTTCCTGCCTCCAACAAACATTAATGTAATTACTGACAGTAAGGATTACTTATTCGTTATATTCTGCTGCCACTAGGCAATGTTGTGTTAAGCTTAACACCAAATTTACTCCTGCTAATATTTTCTTGACAATAAGTACAACCTTTGTTCGCAAGCAAAAGCATTTTTCCTTTGCTTGGGGAAGCGACGTTTTCTTTAGTTACAAGAGAGTAACTTCTTCCGTCAACAAACATTCTTTGTACTCTCTCAGTGCACAAAACTAAAAGCCATATTTTCCGTGACAGCAAGAAGCAAGTCTTTCTCTCTCTAGTAGCAACATGAAACATTTTCTGTGACAGTAACGAGCATCGCTTTCTATTCAGGGAGAGACGAGTTTTCTCTAGAATAAGAAAAAGTCTTGTGTGTAAAATAACAACGTTGTTCCTGGAGGAAATTCTATACAGTTTTGGAGTTTTATGGACTATTTCCTTCCCTATGTAAGACTCAGTCTATCAGTCAGTTATTTGAAAGTGAATTGTGTTTACAACTGCAATATTTTCTAGTGAACTTATATTACCAGGTGCTGGTGTTAGGAAGTTTTTTTCAAAATACTGATATAATTTTTTCTTTTTTCGACCAGTCCTCCATTATTTGTAGGAGGGGAGTAAAAAAAAAAACGAAAAAACTTAACCTACCCCCGCAACACAATGACGACACATTTTACCGTTACTACTAAAACTTTCATTTTATTTTTCCGTCCCCAACAAACGATGCACCGTTTCCCTAATTTCTTGCACAGCAGTTTAGGCAGATAACGATACAACTTCCCTGGTTTATATCTTACTATCTCACCATTACACAACTGCCACCATTGTTATGCAAGAATTGTTATGCTCATTCAAGCTGTTTTCCTGTACTACATATTAACTTTGAGAGGTGAAGCTGGTGTTACGTTCGTGTGATTCTTAAAATATAAAAAGGTAAAGGAGGCAAGAGATACTAAGCCTATACCCCCAGCAAGGAGTGTGCAGTGCGCCTCAAAACACTAAAGCTATGTGGCATTACCATACACTTTATGTGGTGATTACAGGGGACTATAAATGTGTTTGTACCTACTGTAATTTACCAGGTCATTCAATACATGAATTACTATTTAATACATGAAAAAATAATTTTATCTCTAATAATTTAAATTGTTGTTGGAATAGTGTACAGTAATTACTAACCTTGTTACGCGTTTAAATACCTTAGTTGTTAAACCGCAGTATGAACATCATATCACTAGCACATCGAGCTTCTTAGTGTAACACATATGAACTACAATACTCTTCATGTGTGGTCATATTTAATACATCACTTTATTAAATACTTACTAAATCTTATTGATGGTTAGCTCGTATAATATTTATTTTGTTGTATAATACTTTCTGCTTTTTACTCAGTCTCTGTTTTCCTTATTCCTGTCACTGATAAGCCACCTCCCTCCCCTATAGTCACCTCAGTCGTTGCTTTGTTGTCACCCAAACTGTCGCTCCGTCACCCAAACTGTCGCTCCGTCACCCAAACTGTCGCTACGTCACTGTCGCTCCGTCACCCAAACTGTCGCTCCGTCACCCAAACTGTCGCTCCGTCACCCAAACTGTCGCTCCGTCTCCACTCTTTCCTTTGCCCACTACTACATCAGTTTATCGTTCTCCATCTAGGCATTAATTTATCAATACATTTTTTCATGTTTTCACTAAAACATTTTTTTTCCCGGGATGGTATACAACATATTATTAATTTTATTATGATTCCAATTTTGTTTTTAATTTTATGTATTCATTTATTAGTTTATTTTAATTATGGTTATTGTTTTTAATAATTGTGCCTTTGATATTTGTTGCTATTATTATTGTTGTTGTTGTTGTTGTTATCAAAGTATTATAACTACATATCTTAATTTTGTAACAACATATATTTTCTGCAATTATTTTTCAGTCATTTTTCTGGTGGTGCAGGAGGGCGGCGCGTCCCTCGGCTGGTGGCCTTGATGAAGGATTTATGAGGGATAGCGAGAGGACTGGCGACACTCTGGCAGGACTTTACTTTTTGGTGACTCACACGACACAACTGAGACAGGGTCGATTATCGCTAGTATGAGAGAGAAAGAGAGAGAGAGAGAGAGAGAGAGAGAGAGAGAGAGAGAGAGACATCATAATGTATATAACAATGCAGCCTCTATTATGATATATTATAATACCTCATTATGACTTCAGCATTACATAATATCAACAGCTATTATCCTCATTCTTAAAAGCAAAACTCTGAATAGCCTAAAGGAACAGCATCCACTACCACCACCATAAACGACAAACAAAACCTTCCGTAACACTTAAAAACATCATTATACACTGCTAACGACCATCACACTCAAACAACAAAATATCATCAACTTTCTCCCTGAGCTTCACTCACTAAGTCCAGACACCGTGTGTAAGGCCAGACAAAGTCACACCAGATCTCCGCTAAGATGAGCTTAGAAGTGTCGGCTTAAGTGTTTAAACCCAAGTTAAGTTTGTAGTGGAGGCGCCGGTGTTGGCGAGGAGGCTAAGCTTTGTATAATGCTGGAAGGCAAGAGGAAGACAATAGACAGCTTTATTTGATGATGTAAGACAAGAGGAAGACAATAGAGAGTTTTATTTGATGATGTAAGACAAGAGGAAGACACCAGGAAGCTTGCTATATAATGCTGCAAGACAGAAGGACGATACCAAGATGCTGTCCTCGATGATGCCAGAGTAGAAGAGAACAATTCAGACAGACAGATGACCATCATGATGATCTGAGCTACAAGTCCCAGACGAAGACTTGTGTTTAGTGGCTTATAGAGACGAACAGAAATAGATGTTTACAGAATCACGTCATTAGTATAACTTTTCATCATTAAGGCAAGTTATTTTTGTTTTCTCTCGCGTGTATCTAACGAAGAGTCTCCTAAACAATAAACTTTAGAAAGAAAACTCAAACAACTAATCAAAGAACAGAAAACAAGAAGACAAAATAACGAAGAAAAAAAATGCTCGCCTTCTGACTTTTAAACTAGTTGTGTCATAAGTTTGGAATAGGAGTCAATATTTGGTTCATAAATGCTACTTAAAAACTGTGGGCCATTTTTATGGTCCAGGGCGACTTGTGTCATCGATAACTTTACGAAGATGCGACTTTTAATTGGCTATCACACACCGACACCTTAGGCGACTTTTGCTGCTACTCGATCAGATGGAAGGAGATTCTGAACCCCCTTTTCTCCTCGGACAGATAGAGACCATTCTGATATAGCTAAGGGCTCGGTGAGTCTGAGGAGAGTGAACTTGTAGATGGTGTTAGATTCTTGCCTGTTTCACACATCCCAGACTACCAGAAGTAATCATATCCGTGTGTAAAGGTGAGGAAGGGTAGGAAGGAAGGGAGGAGAAGGAGGACGGGAGAAAGGAGGAAGGGAAGGATGGTCAGGAACGGGAGGAAGTGGGAGGAAAGAAGGCAAAAGATATCTGCCAGTCGTCTCGTTCCCAAAACATATGATAGGCTAAGTAATATCTTGTCTTATTTCTCTAGATTTTTTTGTCTCTCCATGAGCAAAGAATTTAGTTGTCCCTCTACCATATCACAACACAAGAGCAGTTGGTAGCCCTGACGTACCTCTACCATATCACAACACGAGAGCAGTTGGTAGCCCTGGTATGGTGTGTATCCTGTTGAATTTCACGCTCTCTCACACTCTCCAGCTCTTCCACTCTCCTGCTCACCCTTACTCCCACACTCCAGCTTTCCCACCACACCCCACTCCCACTCTCCCACACACCCCCATCCCACACTCCACCATTTCACTCTTCCACACACCCCCATCCCACACTCCCACTCTCCCCCATCACACAATCCTACTCATCCACACACCACCATCCCACTCATCCACTCCCCTTCCCACTCTCCCACACTCCTCTGACAACAGTAAAAGACACACAGGTGACCAGATAAGCCAGCCATGGAAAAAAGAATGAGAGTGAAGCCAATACGAATTAACTAAAAGACAGGACTAACCATTATTACATTGGGCAGCAGTAACCAGCAGATACAAGCCATCAACTACGAATTAATGACTAAAGATAAATGAAAAAATGAAGTAAGTGAAGTAAAAATTATCAATCAACCAACAACTTGAGTGACTAACCGCAATGGTGAAAATATTGATGAAAACAAGAAATAAAACCCGCCCGTATACCAATAAAATAAGATCCGACAACTCATGGTGCATTAAACAAGCTACAGCAACTGTAAACACCGCTAGTGACATCCCATAGAGCTATAACTTAATATGTACTTCATATGTACACAGCCTAATATAACCACTGGGCTGTGAACTGCACTGTGAAGCCTTGATTACAACTATGTCACGTCCTTTGTGTCTCATCCATCGACATGATCTACAATATATGTGTTTTATGTTATAGCTAAATATAACTCATTAATATAAGTTACAAATTACGAACTGGTTTTATATTTTATGCCTCTCTATAGCAGTAGCCCTTGGAATAGTATTAGTATAACACGTTACTATTAATGGTACGACTGGCAAGGGATTAATGTTTATACACTGTACAGAAAAATACGTCGTGCTGCCTGTATTATATGACTCACTCGTATAAAATAAGAAAATAATTATTCCTACCTTTAATTGCTATCATGAACTATCCTAATCCAGTACATAAACCATTGCTTTAGTTCTAATGAGTAAGATATTGGTATTGGTTTTATTATCGCGTCTTGACCTTGGAAGCTGAGTTAAGGGATAAATCACACTGTTTCTGTTACAATAGTGAACATACAAGTGATAGCGGGCCCTTCGTGCCTGGTGAAAGTATGAACGCTCGTGACAGCGTACAGTGAATGAGGGTGCGCCAAGTCCGTAGACTTGCATAGTTTTCCATCGTAAATAAAATTGTTAATTAATGCCTTCCTAAAGAAACCATCGACATGGGACCAGGTTTGTTCCACTCTACGAATTTTTTTGCGATTTTTCCACCAAGTTTGATGAAAAACGATTGTGCCGTTTCGGCTGGCCAGAACAGACAGACAGACAGACAGACAGACAGACACACACACACACAGACACACGGCTATTCCCTACCAGTTAATTTTCCGTTTAAAACTCCGTTCACAGCATATACATAAACCCCATTTCGTCATGCTTCAAGAACAGTTCCTAAAGAATATATGGTTGGTCTCTCTCTCTCCCGGATACAATCAGCTGCTCACCTACCTCCCCCCCGACCCACACATCCTGCCAGTGAACATTTGATCCAGAGAGAGAGGGAGAGAGAGTCTGTAGTCTCCCTTCACTACAGCACTACAGCAGTTCGTCAACAGTATTAAGACGTCATCGTAACCCTGACCAAGAGTACACTAGAACTACTACAGGAAGGTGAACTATTGGGGTGGGTGGATGGGTGGGAGTGGGTGTGGGGGGGGGGTGGGTGGGTGGGTGGGTGGGTGGTGGGTGTGGGTGGGTGGGTGGGTGGGTGGGTGGGTGGGTTGGTTTGTGGGTGGGATGGTGTGGGTGGGTGGTGGGTGTGGGTGGGTGGGTGGGTGGGTGGGTGTGGGTGGGTGTGGGTAAGCAAAAATAATTTCCTTCACAAATTTTAAAGGTTTGTTATTCCTCAAACAATGGAAAACCAAATATAATCATTAATATTTGTTTATATATTCGCTTAGATTTTTTTTTATCAGACGACTTGTTCACAGTCACGTAGAGTCGATCTTGTGGGCCGTATAAACCAGGAGTTGGCCCTTACAACACTACTGTAAGTCGATAGCGTTATCTTCCCCCCTGAGAAGGAGATATTTTGAGATGGAGAAACCAAACTTTTGTTGTGGCATCGACCTATACCGTAATTAAAAGTCACTTCGCTCGATATCGAAAATATTATAGAACAGGAAAGAAAAAGAAAATAGAAAACGTATAAAAGACAGACAGACAGACAGACAGAGAGAGAGAGAGAGAGAGAGAGAGAGAGAGAGAGAGAGAGAGAGAGAGAGAGAGAGAGAGAGAGAGAGAGAGAGAGAGAGAGAGAGAGAGAGAGGTTCTATTTCATAATACTGTATATGACATGACCTGCCTATTACGGATCAGAATTTACTTACATAAAAACATATAAAATGCAATTAAACCACAAACACAAACAAGGTACAAAATGTATAAAGGAATAATGTTTTGAAAGCAAGAGGTGGGGAGGGGGAGGGTAATTAACTCCAGGTTATGTTTCTGTGTGGTCTGTGTGTTTTCTAACCTTGACTCTACCTTTGTAATCAAAACAGAACTGTACATTATGTAAAGTTCTGGTGACCTGTAGACTCATATAACCCGGGAGGTAAGAGCCATCTACATCGACCCTTAGTTACAGAACCAACCCCCCCCACGAGACTCATAGCTCATATCTACAGAAAACAAGACTTCGTTTACATTCTTATCATCTTACAGTATTTGATAACATCCTGGTATCTATGACCCCCCACATCACCATCCAGATTAGCCACATCCATTTCTTTTCACAGCCATCTACAGTCACCTATCTCTTGAACACCTACGTAAAGACCCACCACCATATATTTCTTTTCACAGTCATCCACATTCACCCATCATCACCCATCTCTTGAACACCCAACTCCAGACACCACCACCATATATTTCTTTTCACAGTCATCCACATTCACCCATCATCACCCATCTCTTGAACACCTAAGCTACCCAGACACCACCACCATATATTTCTTTTCACAGCCATCCACCTTCACCCATCTACCTCCATCATTACCTACGCGTTTTATCACTGTGGAACTCTTCATCCTAAGTGACTTGTGGCATTAGCTGACGATCACATTATTACTCAACCATTTCTTACCTTCCATTAACAACCAAATCGAAAATAATGACATGGATTTCCAAAATAACAACATATGCTCACCCACTATACCCATTTACACATCCCTATCGCCCTCCTTCACTGCTCTGGCTATAAAAGAAACATGTTTACACAGATGAGGTCGTGAGCATTACATTCACTCCTTCACTCATAAATATTAATTTGAGAATTTGCATAGTTCGGGGAGTGTGTATGTCCAGACATGGTAATGAGTTTTTGGTTTTGAATAGCTATATGTCTGGTGGTGTAAAGCTGTATGTCTAGTGGTGTATAGCTGTATGTCTGGTGGTGTATAGCAGTGTGAGGTGTTGTATGGATAGACAGTTCGGTATTGCATGATTTATTGCTCCGTTTGTGAAGAGTTTAGTGTGTTAAGTATGTTTGTCTAAACATGTGGGTTGTATAAAAGTAAATACACTGGTTTTGTGTAGCTAAATAATCAGTATGATGTATCGCTAAGGTTGGTCCTCAGTGGCTAAGTGTTCATTGATGAATACCTTAGCGCTCTATAGTATTATAACTTATACAGTACAGATTGTATATAGCTGAGTACTTGGATGTGAATAGCTCAATATATTGACTGTGTATAACTAAATATTATGGATGTGTGTAACCAAGTGTGTGTGTGTGTGTGTGTGTGTGTGTGTGTGTGTGTGTGTGTGTGTGTGTGTGTGTGTACTGGATGATGAAAAGCACTATGAACTCTTTAAAATAATACAAATTCCATACAGCCGATATTACCAAATCAATCCATTGTCAGAAATACCCAAAGAAAAAATAACCTAGCATCGTTGACCTGCAGACAAACACCGCGGGACGCAGGCGGCCGCTTAGTGGTATGCTTTACATATATACAAGTTATCCCGGCCATCACGCCTCCTGGTCATACTTACACGCATACACCTCTCCGCTCTCCTGGTTTGTATTCATGAATCTGAGTAGCGGCTTTTGGTTCAGCTGCGTCATATACTGCAGTTACGGTTGGAGATGGTCATGGTGGTGGGGTGATGGTGGAAGTAGTGGTGATGGTGGTGGTAGTGGTGATGGTAGTGGAGGTGATGGTGGTGGTTGTGGTAGTGGTGATGGTGGTGGAGGTGATGGTGATGGAGGTGATGATGGTAGTGGTGATGGTAGTGGTGGTGATGGTGGTAATGGTGGTGGTGATGGTAATAGTAGTAGTGGTGGTGGTGGTGGTGGTGGTGGTGGTGGTGGTAGTAGTAGCGTTGGTGAAGATGAATGGTGATGGTGATGGTGGTAGTGGTAGTGGTGGTGGTGGTTGGTGGTTGGTAGTGGTGGACGGTGGTAGTGTTGATAGTGATGTTGGTGGTAGTGATGGAAAAGGTGGTGGTGGTCGTGGTGTGGTGTGGTGGTGATGGTGATGGTGATGGTGGTTGAAAAAATATTCCTACCCAAATTTCACTTCAAGTCATTCATCCATTTTTTTTTATTTACTGATCAGAAACCACGTGGGAGACACACAGACAGACAAACGGACAGACATGGACAATGCTATACACACCCTCCGTACGTCTAGCTGGTCATAACAATATCATGAGATTTATATAATGGAAAGACATCCTCACCCTGTGGCTAAATTCATATAAATCGCTTGTTCTATATACATTTATACTTGACCCTTATCGTGTTGGCTGAACGAACGAACGAACGAACGAACGAACGAACGAACGAACATGCATACATACATACATACATACATACATACATACATACATTACATACATAAAACAAAAGGTGGTGGGTGGTGGGGAGGAGGTGAGGTAGTGTGTGAGGGGGAGGTTGATGGGTGTTGGTGGTGGTGGAGGAGGGGGTGATGAAAGTGAGGGTGGGGGGGTGAAAGTGCTGAGAGTCAATTGGCAAATGACAGTCGAGCTGCTCCTTGAGGTATTAAACTAAACCCCCTGTACTATACGAGAGAGAGAGAGAGAGAATATTTACCACCAGAAAAGCCATACATTCAGATAGAGAAATTATAGTAGGTTCTCCTTCACCGTCTACAGTAGCACCAAGGATATTTCTGTTATATTCATCATCACACTGTTAGGGACACAGCGGTATAACTCACAGTCAAAGGGTATTTACTCTCTACAGTTGAGGATATAAACGCAGTCGAGTGCAGTGCCTACCATGATACTACTTTCTCTTATATCGAAGGCTTAGCATTCAGTGTGCTGTATCCACCCCGCCCTTAAGTTTTTCTGAATAAATACGACCCGAAAGTGTGTGTGTGTAGCTGTCGGGACTGAAATTGGTTCTCAGAGATAGAAGTTGTATACTGGTACAGTGGAAAACAGGGTCTCTAATACTGAGGACACGGTTTCAAAAATTGGTTTTCTGAGATGGCAGGCCTGGGTGGCACAAAAAAAAAAGTTCTTAAAGATAAATATTACCAGTACGAAATATATCAAGGACATTTTAGCAACAAACTTACAAAGATTCATTTTAGACATTAACGATCATATATAAATGACCTTAAATCCGTAATAAAAGTTAGTATCTATAACAAACAGATACAGACACTTTTATTTCAGGATTATTATTTATTATTGATTTATGGTTTAATTTTACATCAATTCGCGAGATAATGAAGGTGCGTGAGTCAGTCCTTGTAGCCAGACACGCAAGCACTTACCTTCTACCTCTCATAATTCTCTCTATCTATCTATCCATCTATCTATCTCTTTTAATCCATCTGTGTGAATAAACAAAAACACACACACACACACACACACACACACACACACACACACACACACACACACACACACACACACACACACACACACACACACACACACACACACACACCATCAGGAATTCTCCTATCTTCCTATGTCTCCCTCTTCCCCTAACTCTCCTTCAAATCAACATTCCCCGCCGGCACCCAATTCACCGCCCCCCACCACACACCCATCCTACCTTTACACACACAACCACTGTGGCGTGTGATTCAAAGATAAATAATAGGGAAATCTTTCCAAACCCGAGAATTTTTTCGTTTCTTTTTCTGATATTAGATTTTTTTTCCTTAAATAATCGAACTAAAGTAAACTTATTAAAAAATATGTTAGTTTTTTTCCATATGATAGGACAAAATTTTATGGAATTTATCTTTTCGTAGTGTTATGTTATTGATGTTATTGTCGTTATCGTCAGTGTTATGTTATTGTCATTATCGTCATTGTTATGTTATTGTCGTTATCGATATTGTTATGTTTATTGTCGTTATCGTCATTGTTATATTGTCGTTATCGTCATTGTTATGTTATTGTCGTTATCGTCAGTGTTATGTTATTGTCGTTATCGTCAGTGTTATGTTATTGTCGTTATCGTCATTGTTATGTTATTGTCGTTATCGTCAGTGTTATGTTATTGTCGTTATCGTCATTGTTATGTTATTGTCGTTATCGTCATTGTTGATTATTAATTTATCATCGTCTGTTATTGTCGTTATTAGTTATCGTATTGTTATGTTATTGTCGTTATCGTCAGTTGTTATGTTATTCGTTATTCATCCATATTGTTATGTTATTGTCGTTATCGTTCATCGTTATTGTTATATTGTCGTTATCGTCATTGTTGTTATGCGTTATCGTTATATATTTTGTCGTTATCGTCGTGTTATGTTATTGTCGTTATCGATATTGTTATGTTATTGTCGTTATCGTCATTGTTATGTTATTGTCGTTATCGTCAGTGTTATGTTATTGTCGTTATCGATATTTAATGTTATTGTCGTTATCGTCATTGTTTATATTTATGTTATTGTCGTTATCGTCAGTGTTATATTGTCGTTATCGTCAGTGTTATGTTATTGTTCGTTATCGTCATTGTTATGTTATTGTCGTTATCGTTATTGTTATGTTATTGTCGTTATCGTCAGTGTTATTGTTATTGTCGTTATCGTCAGTGTTATGTTATTGTCGTTATCATTGTTATGTTATTGTCGTTATCGTCATTGTTATGGTATTGTCGTTATCGTCATTTATGTTATTGTCGTTATCGATATTGTTATGTTATTGTCGTTATCGTCAGTGTTATGTTATTGTCGTTATCGTCATTGTTGTATTGTCGTTATCGTCAGTGTTTATTATTGTCGTTATCGTCATTGTTATGTTATTGTCGTTATCGTCATTGTTATGTTATTGTCGTTATCGTCATTGTTATGTTATTGTCGTTATCGTCATTGTTATGTTATTGTTTATCGATATTGTTATGTTATTGTCGTTATCGTCATTATTTATTTATCGTCATTGTTATGTTATTGTCGTTATCGTCATTGTTATATTATTGTCGTTATCGTCATTGTTATGTTATTGTCGTTATCGATATTGTTATGTTATTGTCGTTATCGTCATTGTTATTATTCTTATCGTCATTGTTATGTTATTGTCGTTATCGTCATTGTTATGTTATTGTCGTTATCGATATTGTTATGTTATTGTCGTTATCGTCATTGTTATGTTATTGTCGTTATCGTCATTGTTATATTATTGTCGTTATCGTCAGTGTTATGTTATTGTCGTTATCGTCAGTGTTATCATTGTCAAAATAACATGAGAAATCTATGTGTTTGTAGTTTTGGATTCGGTTAATATTTCAGGAACACTTTAATTAAGGTATTGCATAAGGTAAACAGGTAAATATCCTTTCTCTACAGGTGAACTGGCGGCCTGAACATGACGCTTGTCTTCTCTAAATGATCGTAAGACTCAAAACTTTTAAACTTTCACATAAATCTTAAAGAACTTTCACATAAATCTTTAAAATTTTCACACCAATCTTTAAAATTATAAATCTTTAAAACTTTATAAAGCTTTAACTTTCACATAAAGCTTTAAAACTTAACTCAAAACCATCAAGTGATATAGGAGCCCAATAAACACACAGAGTAAACAATTTTGCTCGACGTACAGTTTCCATTTTTCCTCCCTAAGGCATTTCAATATTTCCTGGAAAGTAATTCGAACTCCAATTGGTTTTCCATAGAGAAAAACACATCACCAAGGCAACCAATTTATAAAGTAACATCAAAACAACTTAGAGTAAATATCAAGAGAATCTAACACGGGAACTTTACGAATGCAAAGGAGACAAACTTCGCCAAATAAATAAAAAAAGAAAAAAAAAATGGTTATATTCTTGGCAGCTACAATAATCTCAGGCTTCATGTTTGCTCACCTGATAATAGTGAGGGAAGGGAGGGTTGTGAGGGAGAGATGGAGTATAAAAGAGAGGGGAGGGAGAGAGGAAGTGAGGGGGAGTGATTGCTGCGGAGAAATGGAGAGGGAGAGGAGGTGAGAGAGGTTGGAAGAGGAGGAAAGGGAGACGAGGACGAAGAGGAGGAAGAAGAGGATATAATGAAGTTATTTGAGACAGTGAGAGAGAGACAGAGAGACAGAGAGAGAGACAGAGAGACAGAGAGAGAAATAAAGATAGTAGTGATAAGTGTGTGTATGTGTGTGTGTGTGTGTGTGTGTGTGTGTGTGTGTGTGTGTGTGTGTGTGTGTGTGTGTGTGTGTGTGTGTGTGTGTGTGTGTGTGTGTGTGTGTGTGTGTGTGTGTGTGTGTGTGTGTGTGGGCAGGGGTACCCCGAGGGGACTTACGTGGGAGGAATGTTGACAACGGTCGCTTTCTTCACCTGCACGAACAACAGGCAGAGATGTTTGACGTGCGGTTGTTGATGTGGCGATGTTGATGTGGCGATGTTGATGTAGCGATGTTGATGTGACGATGTTAATGTAGCGATGTTGATGTGACGATGTGGCGATGTTGATGTGACGATGTGGCGATGTTGATGTGACGATGTGGCGATGTTGATGTGACGATGTTCGTGGGGATGTGGCGATGTTGATGTGACGATGTTCATGTGGCGATGTTGATGTAGTGAGACTGTTTATATTGAAGTATCCGTTCTTGTGACTTCTGTTATTTTATCCTTTAACCTCTTTCTCTTTCTCTATATTATCATTATTTCTCAATCATATTTTATTCAATGTCTTTGTTTACATTTACACCCAATTTCCTTCTTTATTTCTCTCTTCTCACCTATTCTTTCACCTACTTCCATCTTAGCCAATTAAAACATCAAAATGATCACCAGGCATTGTTTGTCCCCCATCACCAGCCTGTCAGTCTAGCACCTAAAACAACAACAACAAACCTACATTTATCAACAACCGATCGTCAGTGTAGCCAATCCCACAGGAGAACCAACGCCCCACACAGCCCACAGTATAATAATTGCCAGTGTTGTATTCTGGACCACAGTCGAGGCAGGTCCTGATCTTAGACCACAGAAATGACACGGGAACAAGAAGGAAGAAAATAGGCAAGGCAGCGGCTGATGTAGTGAAACGTGGATGGATGACACCGTAGAGTGTTTCGGCTAAATTTTATATTGTACGTGAGGTTTATTCATACTTACATGTGTACGGCTTTTGTATACGCTTACATATAGACGAAACACACAAACACATTTTATACATGTTCGTATGTATGTATGTATGTATGTATGTATGTGAGAGAGAGTCAATGTGTGTATGTCTGCTTAACATGTGGGTATATATATACATGAGTATAAAGACATATCCTATACCCATTTTACACTAAAGTAAACGGTATCTCCTCTCCACATCAAGGCACTTAAACACCGCCAAACACATTCAACATAATCCTTGTAACACATTCACTTTGCCGGGACATCTTCCTTCATCACGCCGCATAACATTAGCTTTTATGAGATTAACTCTAATGCTGTTAAGAAGTGTTATGAATTATTTAAATGTGTGAAATTATGTTTAAAAGTCACTCTTGAATAGTTAGAGTTAATGAGACACCACTCAAGGCTTTATGGTAATATATTGACACTAAGAGACTTCCCCCAGCTGGTAGTTCTCCCCTGAGACTGCACACACGTGTTGTAAATGGTGATGTGTGATGTTTATACACCAAAGAAAACGTAACGATACTGGTGATGTGTGATGTTTATACACTAAAGAAAACGTAACGATACTGGTGATGTGTGATGTTTATACACTAAAGAAAACGTAACGATACTGGTGATGTGTGATGTTTATACACTAAAGAAAACGTAACGATACTGGTGATGTGATGTTTATACACTAAAGAAAACGTAACGATACTGGTGATGTGTGATATTTATACACAAAAAAACGTAACGATACTGGTGATGTGTGATGTTTATACACCAAACAAAATGTAACGATACTGGTGATGCGTGATATTGATACAGTGTGTTGTCGAGTTTACGTTCCTATTAAACTGATTGACAAACGTACCTAGATCACCCACACATGCCATGGTTGACCTTTATCATCTAAACCTTCACAACAAATACAAGGCTAAGAATATGATTTTTTTCTACACTCATATAATAAGAGCAACAATACTAATAATCGGTATTTTCTTCATTAATATTTGTAAAAAGATGAACTGCCTTTCTATTACATCTCTCACTCAAATATAGACCAACTAATGATTTTTCCTCTCTTTTTCTAGCCTATTACAATAAAATTATGAAGTAATATGGCACAGATCATTCGTATTTATATTATTTAATTTGTTAATGTTTCTCACGTGCTCAACATAACTATATAGCTAGATTTTTTTTATGGTGGTGGTGGGGGAGGAGGGGGGGGGGTAGACTTGGTACTGAGAGACCAGACGGCTGCAGCTCTTACAGTGAGAGGAGGAGCAGTTATGGTGCTTCAGACTTCATTGGCTTCCCTTAGGCCTTAGAGGAGACACGAGAATGGTGAAGGAGCAAAACACCAACATTGTCTATCTATACTAGTGGATGTGTACAATGTTGTTTCTCATACCAATCATGTAAACCAAAACAAATAAATTAATCGATTACAGGGAACGTGAAGGAAAGAGCAAGACATTGACTCTAATAAACGAGAAAATCTTTACTATATCTGGTAAAAAAAAATATTCAATCAAAACAGCTTATTGACTCGTGTAAGATGTCAGGAAAATAACATATCCTGTCAAGACACATCAGGAAGTGTAGCTGTTATTATGAGATGTTGATACCAATGGAGTCAAGTTCACTTTCTCTCTCTAAACTTGTCTTTTTCCGTCCATCATCTGTCTGTCTGTCTGTCCTTAAACACCTATTCTAGCTCACAGTGATGAGGTCAAAATAATATGAGGGAGGCAGACATTAAAACCAAGTAGGTCAGGTGGGGTTTGTCGTGTGAATGTGTGTGTGTAGCTCCTAATTAAGATCAGGTAAGCCCAGCCAGCCAGCCATCACCACAACTAACACAAGGTTCCGCTTCGCTGTCCGCATTATAAGACTTTCCTTTTTTTTTTGGTATACCTTGAGTTTAATTTTAATATACCGAAGGTGGGTAAATGAGTCTAGTTTCAATGTACCGATGAAGCTGGAAGAAACAAGTTTGAGTGTACCGAAGGGGTGAGTTGTAGTCTAGTTTCAATGTACCGAAGGGGTGGATTGTAGTCTAGTTTCAATGTGAGGGTGGATTGTAGTCTAGTTTCAATGTACCGAAGGGGTGGTTAGTCTGTTTCAATGTACCGAAGGGTGGATTAGTCTAGTTTCAATGTACCGAAGGGGTGGATTAGTCTAGTTTCAATGTACCGAAAGGTGGATTGTCTAGTTCAATCCGAAGGGTGGATATCTGTTTGAAGGGTAGTGTTACCGAAGGGGTGGATTGTAGTCTAGTTTCAATGTACCGAAGGGGTGTGTAGTCTTTCAATCCAGGGTGGATTGTAGTCTGTTCAATGTACCGAAGGGTGGATTGTAGTCTAGTTTCAATGTACCGAAGGGTGGATTGTAGTCTAGTTTCAATGTACCGAAGGGGTGGATTGTAGTCTAGTTTCAATGTACCGAAGGGGGTGGATTGTAGTCTAGTTTCAATGTACCGAAGGGGTGGATTGTAGTCTAGTTTCAATGTACCGAAGGGGTGGATTGTAGTATAGTTTCAATGTATTAATGGTGGTGAAATGAGGTCCGTTTCAACATACCGAAAAATATTGAAACAAGTCATATTATTCACGGGGGGAATGCATAAGTAGATTTATATTAATTTCTCGTGTAATTTGTTGTATAATGAATGACAAATAGCATGGCGTGTAGCGACAATAATGAAACGTATAACAATGAAGAAAAAATGTACAAGAGAAATTCCGTAGATTATGTAAATGGTGTTTATTATATGATATATAATGAAAAACAATGTATAATGTATAATGCAGGAGGGACATCGTTTAACATAGTGGGGTGCCCAACGGGAAAAAACACATACTATAAATAATGAAGAATCAAAGAGAAACAATGTATAAATGAACAGAGATACAATGAATGATATAAAACCATGTTATATACAGTGAATAATTGCCCTCATATGGTGTATAAAAATATCAAAAGGTGTGATGGTGTGTATTGAATAGTGAACAACGTGTGGTGTATCGTAAATAATGGGCCGTATGTGATTTAAAATGAATAATAGAACAATAGTGAAATGTGATGTAGAATGTATAATGAACACCGTGAATTGTAGAGCGAAATGATGAACCTGATGTGATGTATAATGATACGAATGTGTGGTGCCAAAGGTGCTGTATATGACACACACACACACACACACACACACACACACACACACACACACACACACACACACACACACACACACACACACACACACACACACACACACACACACACACACACACACACACACACACACACACACACACACACACACACACACACACACACACACACACACTGAAACTTTTTAATCTTATGACTTAACCTTTTCTACCTAGCACACAAAAAGGTTCTATCCTCCGGAACACACACTGTAAACAGGTCCGGATCCTCATTAACTAAGGTGAACCACACACAATAAAAGATAGCGAACGAAGGCTTAATGTACCGGCCTCACCCCATTACCTGTGTGAGAGTGAATACCTTAACACACAATAGACTGAAGAAATTATACATAAAAATACAGAGAAATACATAGATAAATTACAGTTACAGAGATAAATAGATCCAGGGATTTCTTTTACACGATGTAATGTTCTGAGTTCTGTCTGAAGTATAAAAGACTGGTTATACTCGCATATTGATAAGTGTGGAGGATATACTAGTTCTTACCCCCGTGTAGAGTGCATGTTAATACCTTAGAATGTCGATTGTTCGGGAGACGTGTGACTTTAAGGTAGAGAACAGCTTTGTGTATTGATGTTTATGACCCGCATATGCTCACACTCACACCGCACATGCACGTATTCACACACACACACACACACACACACACACACACACACACACACACACACACACACACACACACACACACACACACACACCATTTGACAATTCATCATCGTGTATATATAAAAACGCAAGAGAAAAATACAAACATGAAACACAGCAATCACCACAACAATGCAAACCTGGGCTGTGTGAAGGTCACCATGACCCACCTGAGCGTGTGTGTGTGTGTGGTGTGTGTGTTTGTGTGTGTGTGTGTGTGTGTGTGTGTGTGTGTGTGTGTGTGATATGATGTGTGCAGTTTAGCAGTGCACTGGTGTTTGGTGTGCACATCATACTTTGTGTATGATTATGTGTATGTACTTTGCCGTGGTGTATGTCGCTGTGCTTGTGTGGTTCTAACTCTAAGTGGATGACGTATTAGAGAGAGAGAAAAAAAAAAAAAAAAAAGAGAGAGAGAGGTCGTATTTCATATGATACATTAATCGTGACAAAAAAATATATAACAAAACATACAGTAATACCACCAGCTACAATTCAGAGTATACAGAGCACAGGCTGTTAGTGGGTAGTGGCGCTACGTCAGGGAATTAATGTAACCAAAAGCCAACACTGGTTTAGTCAGGAGTCGGCGGGGTGTAGAAAGAGTCATCAAGGCGTGAATGCGGATTTAAGTATTGAGTATAGGTACAGTAATCTTATAGAGGAAGTGCCGTGGAGGACGTGTTTGATCCCATAATACAAATAGAATTAAATCCTACGTATCATTGTTTAATAGATTTACTTATTTGATCAACCTCCTTGACAATAATGCATGCAGAGTTTAATTAATAATAGAGAGATAATCGAGTATTTGATCTTTGATGATAAACCTAAACTTGCATAAGACTTGAAGGAGACTGTTATTATGGTATTATAGTTGAAAAGAGCGTCAGTGTGGGCAGAAAGCGAGGAAAAGTTCATCTGGCGTAGCTCTCATTGTGAAGGGGACAACCTGAGGCCGTTGTTGGCACCCTTGTTGTGGTAGCGACTAATGTGCCAGTGCCAGAAATACCTGAGAACGACTATATATCACTACAAACTATACTAAACCGAGGTATTGCATTCCCACAGGAAGCTATGGCTTAGTCACCACTACATTCCCACAGAGGCTATAGTTGGCAGTCACCACCACATTCCCACAGGGCTATGGCTAGTCGCCGCCACATTCCCACAGAGGCTATACTTAGTCACCATTCCCACAGAGGCTATACTTAGTCACCACAACATTCCCACAGAGGCTATACTTAGTCACCACCACATTCCCACAGAGGCTATAGTTAGTCACCACAACATTCCCACAGAGGCTATACTTAGTCACCACAACATTCCCACAGAGGCTATAGTTAGTCACTTAGAGGCTATAGTTAGTCACCACAACATTCCCACAGAGGCTATACTTAGTCACCACTACATTCCCACAGAGGCTATACTTAGTCACCACAACATTCCCACAGAGCCTGGAAATAATGGCTATTCTTCAAGTGATAATTAAGTTCAACCAAACAAAAACTCTACATAAAGTATATTTTTTTACCCTTCTTCTCTCTCGCTAAGTCGAAATTATAGTCTATAGATAACGGGATATTTATGATAGTTTCTAGACACATCTATAATTCTGTTTTGTTTCAGTATAATGCATAGCACCTCAGGGACGCCATAAACAAGGCCGACACCCAGACCTGGCAGTGGGTGTAAATCAGAGGAGACTTAAATATAGATTAAACGGAGGGTGAGGAGGGCCGAGGTCAGGTCATGAAGCTGGGCCAGATGGCTCCTCCAGGCATCTTTATGATATCAATCTCGAGGCTCAACTTCTCCGCCCACACATTTAGGTAATATAAAGCTTAACACGCCCCCCACCTCCCCCACGCCTCTCTACTTATACACGCCTTTACCTCTTGACTTATACACGCCAATATACTGTAAAGCTGCACAGCTGTACCGCTCGATGCATAACACCTACATGATGTAAAGCTGAGCTTCTCTGTCACCCCCACGCCCTCCTGCATACTGTACATCTGTAACACTCCACGCACACCACACCTGCCCTCACTCCACGCACACCTGCCCTCACTCCACGCACACATGCCCTCACTCCACGCACACATGCCCTCACTCCACACACACACCTGCCTCTCCACACCTGCCCTCCTCCCACACACACATACCCTCCTCCACACCCACATGCCTCACTCCACACCCCATGCCCTCCTCCCACACCACACATACCCTCCTCCCTTTATACCCTCCTCCACACATACCCTCCTCCCACGCACACATACCCTCCTCCCACCCTCCTCCACACACATACCCTCACTCCCTTTATACCCACGTACATACCCTCACCCACATGCATGCCCTCACTCCCACATGCATGAACACCCACATGAGCGATTTTTTCTGTGACTGAAATGTCTGCACGATCTACGTCTGGATGACCTTCACGTGCTTCTATCTCGCGCCCTGGCCCACACACCCACGCCTACACACACCCACGCAGCCACAACCCCACACACCCACGCCTACACACCCACGAGCCCACAAGCCTACACACCCACGCGCCCACACACCCACCTACACACCCAGGCCTGACCTACATGCCCACCCACACACCCGCCTACACACCCAGGCCCACGCCTGAACCCAGCCACGCCCACACACCCGCCTACACACCCACGCGCCCTGGCCTACATCCACGCTCCCACACACGCGCCGGCCCTGCCACGCTGCCACGCCTGCACACCACCCTACACACCCACGCGCCCACAAGCCTTCCTACACATCCACGCTCCCACACACCCACGCCTACACACCCACGCGCCCACAAGCCTACACTCCCACACGACTATACACAGAAGCTCACAATGCTTTACAAGTACCCGAATCATGAATATACAAGACTCTTAATCATTACATGACTCCACGACCACACGAGTCCAATACCACGACTACACACCACCATCAACACCACACTACACCACCACTACACATCCTCAACACCTCACTGCACCACCACCACACACCACACAACACCACCACTACACACCACTACCACCACACACCTTCAATGCCACACAACACCACACCACATACTCAACACTACACACCACACCACAACACCACCATCACTACACACCCTCAACACTACACACCACACCACACCACAACACCACTACACACCACCATCACTACACACCCTCAACGCCACACCACGCCACAACCAGGCTCTTCAATGTTTTCACTTTTATATGACTTCACTTTACTTTCTCGCTTACATAAAACACGAATATGTACTTAACTTTCCTCCCTAGCAACACATTCGTTGATTGCTGAGAGAGAGAGAAGCATCCCATCATTAAAGTTCTCCTGTTCCTTCTTCAGTATCACCCCAACATGCGTTTCCGCAGGTTAAAAAAAAACTTGCACGCTCACCACTAACACCTCTTAACTTCACACACACACACACACACACACACACACACACACACACACACACACACACACACACACACACACACACACACACACACACACACACACACACACACACACACACACACACCTATACCAAACATCACACACACTACCTCACCTAACCACCTACCGCAGCTCACACACTCACTCACCTACACCCCAGCTGACCACACAGCTTGACCGACTCTCTACTGCCAGCCTAGTTGGCCGCTAGTGTCAAAAATTTATATTTCTCGAAACAACAGCTGGCTGGTGTGATAATGGAAGTCCAACGGACTCTCATACAGGACATCATACAACAAATGAATAAGGAGACCATCAGGAAGCTAGAGGAAGCTGACCGGCGTCTTACTGACCAGCTAAGTGAGGTTACAAGAAGCTTGGAATTCTCGCATAACGAAATAAGCAACTTAAAAGCAAAGTTAAACGTTGAAGCTAAAGAGAACCGAACACTAAGGACCCAAGCTCAACAGCTGAGCCAAGAGAACTCCAAGCTTAAAACGGAACTGCCAACAACAGCAGACCGGGTGGACTATGTGGACGACATAGGACGGTGAAACAGCCTCAGGTTTGCCGGAGTCCCCGAAGATCTCCACGAGAACTGAGAGTCATCCCAGTACAAAATTTCACGCCTGCTGAATGAACTTTGAAACTTACTGAAGTCAAGTTTGACCTTGTTCAATGCATTGGGAAACTTTGCGACATTACAGGAGATTTCAACCTTGATCTATTAAAATCAGAAACCGACACCTCCGTATTAGACCTTCTTGCTACTTATCATTCTAAGCTCTTCTTCAACACTATAACCAACCCCACTACAACCAACCCCACTATAACCAAACCCACTAGAGTAACTGCCACCTCTGCCGCTGTGTAGATCATATCTGGACTAACAACACTCCTAACAATCTTGCAAGTGGGATTATTTATAACAATATCTCAGATCACTTCCCAGTTTTTGCCATGTATAAAACAGCTACAAGACCTGAAAGGTCTAGTAGAGTCTCAATAAAATACAGACTACTGTGCCGACAACATACTCATGTTTGAAAAAATTTAATGAATGCTAAGTGGGATCTTGTCTATGCCTCCGACAACCCTAACGTGAACAGCTGCAACTTCTCTTGCATCTTCAATGCTTGCTTTGATAAATGCGTCCTCCTCAAGACAAAGTTTGTAAAAACTGCATCTATCTCCAAACCCTATATTACAAGTGAAATCAAGGCAATGATAAAAGAAAAACATTAACTCCAAAGGAAATTTGCAAAAAAGACCCATAACTTTCAGTGATGCTTACCGAAGTGTTAGAAATAGAGTAACTCGAGCAGTTAGAAATGCCAGGCGTAGCTATTATACAAATAAGCTCCAATCAGCATCAGGCAACAGTAATAAAACCTGAAATATCATCAATTCTATTCAGAACAGGAACACTCAACCTACTACAGCCCCCCTACTCAGCTTTTATGATAAATGATTCAGTTGTAACGGAACCCTCCTTCATTACCAACCACTTCAATGACTATTTTATCAATGTCGGCAAAAATCTTGCAGAAAGCATCCCTATCACCATGGGGAATTTAGAGCCTACCTGCAAAAGAGGCAGCAAAATGAGCTGTTCTTATCCCCTGTCCAATGAGCATCATTAAGAAAGTAGCCCACTTATTACTACCTGTTCTACACATTTGTAACTCCTCCTTCACTAGTGGTGTCTTTCCGGATAAACTGAAAATTGCTAAAGTTCACCCAGCATATAAAAAAATCTGGGGATAAAGGTCTTTTCATGAATTACCGCCCCATATCAGTCCTCCCAGCCTTAAGTAAAATACTGGAGAAGCTAGCATGTAGTAGACTAAACTCCTTCCGCAGTGTCAATAACATACTTACAGACTCTCAGAAGGTCAACTGAGAATGCTCTTCTGTCCTTTACTAATGACATCTTAAACTCTTTTGTTGACAGTCAGTTCACAGTCGAAATATTCCTGGACCTCTCTAAAGCCTTTGAACGTTACGGCATTAGGGGCTTATCCCACAATTGGTTTACTTCATATTTGTCAAACAGGAAGCAGTATGTCAGCTATAATAATCATCAATCTGACTCATCACCAATTTTGTATGGCGTCCCTCAAGGCTCCATTCTCGGTCCTGCACTGTTCTTGTTGTACATAATTGACATAGTCCACCCCAGCACACTCATAAAATACAACTTATTTGCAGACGATATTAATCTCTATGCCAGCAACTCAGACCTCCATTCCTTGATGAAAACTATGAACACTCAATTGATTAAAGTCAGGACCTGGGTAGTACATAATAAACTGACCTTAAACCTCGGAAAAACCCATTACACAATCTCACAGAAGGAAAACCTACCCCCAGATTTGGACCCCCTGTACCTTGGTAATACAGTCCTCAAACGCGAACAAAATACCAAATTCCTTGGGGTTATTGTTGATGAAAAACTTAGCTGGAGAAACCACATACAAGCCATTCACAGTGAAGTCAATAGACAGTGCGGTATCTTGTATCACACTCGTCAGTCACTCACTCTCGCAGCACTGAAATACATCTATTATGATCTTGTTTACCAACACTTGAAACATTGTCACACACTATGGCAGGCCTCTGGCTCTTCAAAAACACAACCCCTGATTACTGCACAAAAGAGAGTTGTGTGGACAATGATCCATTTGAAGAAATAAAATATTATACTAACGAACAATTTGTTGAATTGAAAATGTTAAAATTCGAGGATATTAAGACCTACTGCTGTGCCCTATTTGTTTACAAACCTGTCAATCACTTGGTTGATAATAATTATTTCCAGTTCTGGAATAATAAGAGATACAACTTAAGGCACCAGAGCTACTAAGAGCACCCTCCATGCGCTCCTCTCAGTCCCAGACATCCATAAAATATCACGGTGTGAAGGTGTGGAACAACTTACCCCCAACCATCCGAGCAAAGACTACGCTCCTTTCCTTTAAATCATCTCTTAAAAAATATCTATTGTCTAAGTATTAATATCTTTAATACCTACTTTATATTCCTGCTTTTATTGTACCACCAAAACCGTTTTATCAGAAATTGTCAAGTAGATAGATAGAAATTACCAATGCAATAAATATATTTGCCGACTAGACATGATACTGATGGCTCTGTCCTCTTGTTCCACCTTAATACAACCCGTGTTGCACTGCTTCCCTCCCTTATCATATTCAAGTATATCAACACCACTGTAAAATATGTATATACTTATAAATAAATAAATATATATATATATATATATATATATATATATATATATATATATATATATATATATATATATATATATATATATATATATAACGAAGTGATAACCGTGGTAACATTCTGATATGTTCTTATTACCCCCATGTTATGTGTACTATTCCAGATGATACTAAATGTTACATAATACTTCCTTGAGATAAATGTACAGTATATATCAGGTGCCATGAAGAGAGCTCAGGCTCTCAACCGGCTCAGCCATATTTACAATGTTGATAATGTCTTGAATGTTTAAACAGCTATCAGCAGCCAACTTGCACTCAACTTTTCAACCTCACTACGTTATTATATATTTGATGATAAGGTAAGCAGGTAGGGGACACTCATGTCTCCTGAGTACCCCTATAGATGGTACAGTCACGGAGGTGTAAAGATTTATGAGCTTATTCTCAGGAGAGCTGATGCTGTGAGGTGGTGGTACTACCCAGAGAATATGGTGAACTGGCTGGTAGACGCTCACAGAAGAGGTTGGTGGGGGGGGGGGGCAGATATTTTTGGTTATTATTGATTTCTTCTTCTTCTTATTATTATTGTATTGGATTTATTATTTATTTTATTATTATTATTATTATTATTATTATTATTATTATTATTATTATTATTATTATTATTATTATTATTATTATTATTATTATTATTATCATCATCATTCCCCTTTATTTATCTCTATCACTCCTTTCGATTAATTTACTGTCCACATTTCCTTTCCATTTCCTAAGTTCCACGTGTCCCCATGGCCATTTCCTCCGCCCCTATCTCATTCTCTTGTCCATCTCCCACAACCTTGCCAAGTCCATGTCCAATGTCCTATCTTATTGAGAATCTATGTGGCTGCTTCTCTCTGTTCTCTCTTGTCTGGTTCTCCTCTTTATCTCCTTCTCTTATCCACTCCCTTTCTTCTGATTCCTTCTATTTTCCTTCGCCTCCTCAATGGTTCTTCTCCTCATTTTATTTCCTTATCTAATTTTACTCTCCTCTCTCTCTTATTCTCCTGTTTTTTTCTTTCCCTTCTTTCCCTCCTCCTTCTTCCTTCTCTATCTCTGTTCTCCCCCCTTTCCATATTTCTCTCTTCCTCTCCTATTTCTCTTCTTCCCCCTAAGTTCCCTTTCGTCTGTATCTACACATTTCATTAACTCCTTTCTCCTTCCTTCTACAACTCACATTTATTTCTCCCCTTCTCCTCCTCCCCCTCCTCCTCCTCCTCCTCCTCCTCCCCTCCTCCTCCTCCTCCTCCTCATCATTATCATCATCATCATCATCATCATCATCATCATCATCATCATCATCATCATCATCTTCAATCTTCTCCTTCCACTCGTCCGGCCTCGTAAAAGACGAACATCTCGAGGGAGCTATCATGAACCGGCCTACCTGCGTCAAAACAGCTGAGCGCACTCTTCCTAATTGGTCAGGTAAATTACAAAGGTGAAATAGGGAGTACCAGCTAGCATATCAGATAATACGTTTACGAAATAGGGAGTTCTAGTTGGCAAGCAAGATTAGGTCTCATGTGTAAGTAAAATAAAGAGTATTTACAATGGTTCAGCCAGTGCATTTTCCTCATGATTAAATAACTTAAGAATGCACTAAATTGACTGACTGAAAAGCTTTCAAATCTCGTCCGAAATCAACTTTAAATTTATAATGAACAATTATACTGAACATTTTTTCAAGCGGTAAGTTCATCCATCATCCTTTAACAGACAAAACTAAGTTAGAGAAACAGTTCTACAAGTTATGCCACCTTAATTTGTCACCTAAGTGGTAGTAAGTTAGCGTATCAAGTTAAGATAAGAGTGAAGAATATATTTAATGTTCTTTCAGGTCGTTATTCTATTGTCTTTTAGCTTAAGTCAACTATTTAGATTGGTTCTTATACCTTCACTTACGAATCCGGACGCTGGACACCACGCAACGAAGGGGAAGTAGTGAGGGAGGGAGGGAGGCAACGTGTTCTAATGCGACCGTGGCTTTGACTTCGCCTTTGTCTCTCGGACT
Source organism: Homarus americanus (assembly GCF_018991925.1). NCBI lineage: Eukaryota > Metazoa > Arthropoda > Malacostraca > Decapoda > Nephropidae > Homarus > Homarus americanus. The sequence goes on from NW_024718513.1 coordinate 118,726, forward strand.
CCGGCAGTGAAAGGAGAACTTTATTAAAATTCATAAGACAACGGAGAGTCATGAGATCATAATGCTCTTACTCGACTGATTCAAAGGACCGATATGAATAATAATAATACTTTAAGAGAGAGAAATATAGGCCAAGTCGGGAGTTGGAGTTTGATTATTATAGATCTAATTTATAAATATGGGTGATGTCAAACTACACACACACACACACACACACACACACACACACACACACACACACACTGACACACACACACACACACACACTGGTCACTATACAAATCTTCCCAACATAGAGAAAACACACATGCAAGACTAAAAAATCTGGTAATATCTCACTTTTAATCTCACAATGTATTTCAATTTATCATAGAAAAAAACATCAAAACTCAATTGAAGAAAACACCATCAACGTTTAACTCTGCTTAGGTGATAACACTTCTCGTAATCGGCATTCAACTCAGGGCCGTAAAAACCAATTTAATTAACTACTGACACTTAAAAAAACACATCAGGAAAATTAGAAAACATTAGAAGGCAAGAAACAATCTCAGTTTTAAACAGAATAAACTTGGCTAAGACCATAATTTTCCCAGAATTACGTATGAATCATGACTGTCTGAATGGTGTGTGTGTGTGTGTGTGTGTGTGTGTGTGTGTGTTTGTCTCTCTCTTATTTATTCCTATGATTTATGAGAGAGAGAGAGAGAGAGAGAGATAGATAGATAGATAGATAGATAGATAGATAGATAGATAGATAGATAGATAGATAGATCAAGAGGAGAGATGAATCATGTACTTGAGGTATAAATGCTACCTGCAATTTTCTCACAGTATTTTAGCCTAAGAGCCTGAATACATTAACGTAAGAGCCACTAAAGTAGAAGTTCTGTGAAAATAAAAACACTTTGAAGTCCACAAATGAGACATAAATTATACTTAAGTTTTAATAATTCCTTGCTGGTAGTACTGTTAGACTTTGTTAATGATTTAGCAAAGAACTTTAGAATTAGACAACACGATTTTTGTTTTTCCTGGAGGTAATAAATTGGTATTGTATTAAACTTATGACTGATGGTGTTAACGAAATGGGAGTAAAATAGAGTAGTGGTAGTTAGTGAGCACCAGTTGGGTGAATTCGTGTTGGTACTCAATATTATAATCGTAGTGATGGTTAGAGGAACTTGTTATCACCATTAACTGTGGCTTTAAGTGGTTAAGTTGGTGAAGGTAGAGCAGATCAACAGTCAAATACCAATTCTTAACTCTGCAAAGGCTTTATGGTCAGAGGAATTTGGGTCAATGGAATGAACGCTACAGAAGGACAATTGCTAGTACGGGTCTTGAGACGAATGGCCACCTCCTTCACGGTATATGGAGCGACCGTGGGAAAGCGAGAGAGTTGACCGAGAGATGTGAGAGCTGCAGAGAGTTCACTATCATCGTCGTCTTCTGGTCACTATACACGAGAGAACAAACCTAGTGATCATTAACACCGACTATATATCATACAAACTGACTCTGTTGTTCTGTTTTGTAATAATGTGAAGGACAAATTTCACGACGATAGGGAGTCAGCCATGATGTCAGTCGGAAGTTTACGGTTGAAGACGATGGAAATATATTGTACACTGTGAGTCCATACAGCTATTTGTGTCGTGGTTACTATCTACACTCTTAGTGGTATATTAAATTAAATGGTGTGGCATGGTTTACTATCTTCATTCTAAGTGATATAATTAATTAAATGGTGTGTCGTGGTTTAATATCTTCATTCTAAGTGGTATAATTAATTAAATGAACACACTGGCACAATAGAGACTCGTGGAGAATACATTTTGTCGACTAAGTGAACAATGTATTCTGTGACCTGTTTGCAGAAATACACAAATTTATTCCTCCTGATACTAATGACCTGAGAGAGACATTATCCCAGACTAAGATGTGAGAGCTGAACGAATAGTCACTTCTACCATGGACTAATATACTTAGTCCAAATACTACCAATTATCTTCAGGATCGACCTATACTAACTCCGGGTGACATAGAGGTCGACAAACACTGGCGGGGACTAGTTGAGTAGCATCCAAAGCCTTAGTAGAGTGACTGTCATATAGTGATGCACAAGTTGATGTAGGATGATAAAAGCGGCCAAGTATACTAATGGTTAATCTTATACCCTGAAATGTAACAACTGGTAATAACTAGACACCTGGAATATGAGAATGGAGAGGATGATAATAATAGTATGAAGATAATGATAAACTTTTAATGAAACAAAAATTTTGGGGATACCGATAGTCATTTTAAATATCGTTCAGCAAGGATTACACTGAGTTTTGAAACGTGTATAAATTCCTAGCAGATTATGAGCAGCTTAAGGTATATAGTTTGAGAACATTTATTGTGTTGTCCTATTTCATAAAGTACACACGTGAGCTTGGGTAATCACATTTATTCAACATTGTTTCTCAGTCGGTAAGTCGTGTATCTGATGCTTCTTGGTACATGGTTGAGGTCAATAGATATAGACAAAAAAATAGATAGACCAACACGTAAACAAAATAAAAGAAATATATTTATAGATACATTGACAACTTTAATGGACACATAAAAATGAGTCGGTTCTCATTTAGGTGTCATGAAACCTGTTAAAATTCATGAGCGTGGCGTCACTACTCTATGGTCAGCACTACCTACCTGAGAACATAATTTACCTTGAGTGACGTTACCTGACTCACACTCTCATTATAGAAGGACATGTGGAAACTCTTACCCTTTTTTTTTTCTTACAAGTTGTCGACGTCGCGGTAGGAACTATTAATAACTTCTCTATCTGCGTCACGTATCGCTATCATGTTCTTATCTAAAACACTTACTCGGGGAAAATTATATGAACCATTTTTTTTTAATATTAGTAAACTATGTTGTGGTATGGCGAGACAGCAAGTTAATAAAACACACACACACACACACACACACACACACACACACACACACACACACACACACACACACACACACACACACACAAAGGCGACGCTATACTGTATAAGGAAAGTCTTGCGTAAAAGTAAAAGTTAAAAAAAATAATTCTGAATATATATATACACAGTTTTAGAGGGCTGAAAAAATAGGAAGTTTGTTAAATGTTGTTGACATTACATTAAACGTCGTGCGGTAAATATACTTTGATTTTAATTAAAGTTGTTCTTTGGTGTAGCGTCTCCAGATGTTTTACCTACATATTTCTCACGACCTGGTGTGTGTGTGTGTGTGTGTGTGTGTGTGTGTGTGGGAGGAAGGGAGACAACTTAGGAAAATAAAAACACCCCCTCAAGACTAGAAGAGTGAGGCACCAAAGGACAGTGAGGAGGAAGACAAAACACACCACTAGGAAAAATAGGAACTCTGTCAAGACTCGTGAGAAGGATTCAGAATCTTCACGTCTAAAAGGAGAGTTAGGGAGCAAATGGTGCTGAGAAAGAGGGAGAGAGAAAATAAACTCCCCAGGAAAAAGGGGAACTGTGTGATGTCTTGTTAGGAGGATTCAGAATCTTCAGAACCAGAGAAAGGAAGAGGGAGGAGGGAGGGGAGGAGGAGGAGGAGGAGGAGGAGGAGGAGGAGGAGGAGGAGGAGGAGGTCGTGAGGGTTAACACAGCTAAGAAAATCAGTCCAACAACTAAACTTACTTACACTAGTGAGTCTAACTCCACCTAACTTCCGTTGGTTTTGGTGAAGTCTCGTGTGTGTGTGTGTGTGTGTGTGTGTGTGTGTGTGTGTGTGTGTGTGTGTGTGTGTGTGTGTGTGTGTGTGTGTGTGTGTGTGTGTAGGTTGCCAGGTTACTCAGTAAACAGACAGTGTGTGTCAGCAGCCGCCACATGTATAACAGAGTTCAACTAATGCTGTAGGAATCTTACTCGCTGCTACCTATCCATTAACCTTCACTATCTTCCTATCCTCCTGGTTCTGTCCTCTTGTGTCAGTCCCCGGACGCTGGATAGAAACATTCAGCATCAATTAGCTTCGGTAGTTTAGAAAGCATAAGAGAGTTAGAAGAAAAAGGAGTTACCCGTGAGTGAGTGAAAGCCGAGACACCGTGAACCAACTCTCTACCTGACCACAACATCTCAAGACACGATATACAACCTACAATGTGTTGTTATTCATCGTGTGAGGTATAACCGTTTCTATCTCTTCATCACAACTCGACAAATATAAATGTAAAGTCAGTTAACGTAATTGAAGTCAATTTGTTACAACACGTGAGGTGCATAACAAGAAGTTTAGTATAACAAATGAAGAGTGAACACCAAGAGGATTCATTAACATTAGACATTCATAAATATCACCCTATTAAAGGCTCTACACAGGCCAGTTCTATAAAGGTCACTCACTCACTCACTCACTAAAGTACATGAGTGCTGATGGATGACCGAGGCGGGTTAGGTTATCTTATAAACTTGTTTCCTTTATCTATGCTGCCCCTGAGTCTGTACCAATTCATAAACTTTACGAAAGCTATGAATACCATTATATCTGTGTCACCACAAGACTCAACTCCACAGTCCTTTGTTCTCTGAGGAGTTGACTCGCTAACATTGTACCTGACTGGATGGTGGTGAGAAGGCTGGGATGGGAGTGGTGGTGGGGGCCGGGGGTGGGAGTGGTGATGGGGGGCCGGGGTGGGAGTGGTGATGGGGGTGGGAGTGGAGTGGGGGTGGAGGTGGAGTGGGGTGGAAGTGGTGATGAGTGGGGTGGAGTAGGGGGTGGAAGTGGAGTGGGGGTGGAGTGGGGGGGGGTGGAGGTGGGAGTGGTGTGGGAGTGATGGTTGGAATGGGTGTAGGAGTGGTGGGGGTAGGAGTGGTGGGAGCTTTGGGAGAGTCAGGACATGTTATAAACTTGTGTCCATCATGTACACCGCTGAGGGAGTCGTCTGCCAGCGGTTCACTCACAACTTGTTATCAGCTCAGGTTTTCTTGTGGGTGTGAGTCATGGCCGCCATAATAACTAATACAACTTATTCCTCGTAAATAAAAAGTTGGTTTAAACATCAAGTGCGTGCACACACACACACACACACACACACACACACACACACACACACACACACACACACACACACACACACACACACACACGATATCAAAATTTACTACGAGTAAAAAATTTTATTCCTCAAGTAAGTGAATTTTGACTTGAGAAAAATTTTATTAAAAAAAATTGAACCCTGTGATGTTGAAGCAAACTTTGCGAAAACAAAATTTTAATATACATTTTTTTATTGGGATTTTTCATTAAGTATAATAATTTTGTCTAGTAATTAAAAACAGATTGAAAACTCATAAAAATTAACAAAATATCAACAGCTTGGGGGCAAACCTTATGATACAGAGAATATAAAACTTCCCTACATACATACATACATACTGTACATACATACATACGTACACACATACATACATACATACAGTACATACATACATACATACGTGTACACACACACACACACACACACACACACACACACACCCCACCCACACCCACACACACACACACATACATACATACATACATACATACATACATACATACATACATACATACATACATACATACATACATACATACATACAAATTTACAACTTAAAAGTAAAAACCAAAATATTAAATCGTTCAATATTTCGTTTAAAACGACATAATGGAACACATCAAACGAGTCAGAATTCATTAAAAATAAAACTCAGCGAAGAAAGACTAAACTATTACATAAACTTAACACAGCAAAGTCAGGACGTCAGTGTAGAAAGACTTAACTATTACATAAACTTGACACCACAGAGTCAAGGACAGTGTGAACAGCTCCGGTCTTAGCTGTCAGAAAGCGGACACTATACTTTACCTCTAGCCTGATGTCAAGCTTCAAAGTTGCGTCTCTTTTGAAGCTTCTGAGTCACTGCCTTATGTAAGCCTCAAGAGCTGGAAAAATGGCCGAGTCCTGTGTCTGTGTGATGCCCTTGAGGTAGTCATGTTGTGTACCCGCATCATCCTTTTAACTCTCTCTCTCTCTCTCTCTCTCTCTCTCTCTCTCTCTCCTTATATATATTCTTCTACTTTGTATTTCTGTATCGCTTTTTCTCTTTATCGTCTTCTATCCCAATCTCTCCTCTACATCTGTCTCTTTCTCTTTCTCTCTATATTTATTTCCTTTATCTCTTCTTCTAATTCAGTTTCTCCTTCTCCGTATCTCTCTACCTCTATTTTCTTTCTCTCTATACTGCTATATCATTTCTATCTCTCTTTTCCGATATTTTATTTTGCTTTCTATTCTACTCCTTTATCTATCTATCTGTCTCTTCCTCTTTTTATCTCTCTCTCTTTTTTTCATCTTTCTTCTTATTCTGTCAAATCGATATTGGTTGTGTCATTCTTTTTGTTCCCATGACAAGAAGAGCTTTGGGTTCCTTCACGTTTTATGAATCTACATCACGACCAACATGGCTGTAGTTAGGGTACATGTTGATATTATTTCTACGTTATTGTGTATATGTGTGAGAGAGAGAGAGAGAGAGAGAGAGAGAGAGAGAGAGAGAGAGAGAGAGAGAAGAGAGAGAGAGAGAGGTTTCGGATTCAGAGACTCAAGGTTCATGGATGGGAAAGGGGGGCTTAAAAGATGCTATATTCATTTATACAAAACACACACGTTAAAAGCTCACAAACACGACCTTTTAAGGACTTAGAGCACCTTCTTCACCTCTTACCCTAGCAGTGTGTGTGGCTCCTACCTGGGTACTCTCTCTCTCTCTCTCTCTCTCTCTCTCTCTCTCTCTCTCTCTCTCTCTCTCTCTCTCTCTCTCTCTCTCTCTCTCTCTCTCTCTCTCTCTCTCTCTCTCTCTCTCTCTCTCTCTCTCTCTCTCTCTCTCTCTCATAAGAACATAAGAATGGAGGAAACTGCAGTGGGCCTATTGGTCCATACTTGGCGGTCCCGTTTACACCCAACCCCTATCGCTCATATATCCATCCAACCTATATTTGAAGCTCTCCAGCGTGTTCAAGTTAATGATGATGTTCGGTAACTTGTTCCACTCACCTACTACTCTATTTCCAAACCAGTGATTTGAGTTTTTCGTTCCTGGTTGGATATTTTAAGTGCCTTTGTTATATCGCCTTTGTTTAACCCTGACTTCCATCTATATACCTTTTATATTTCTATTCCTCTTGTACTTACCCTCAATCATCTCAAAGCTTCGTTTATATCACCTGAAGATTAGCATTACCTGTTTATTACACCAAATTATAAAATACCATAACACTATTTGGTTGGCTAGGTGACGTAATGTTAAGCTAGGTTAGGTTAGGTTAGGTTAGGTTATGTTAGGTTAAGTTAGGTGACGTAATGTTAGGCTAGGTTATATTAGGGTCTTGTTGTTATGTTAATTTAGGATTAAGGTGAATCAAGCAGGGGAGTCTAATCATCAGGTAATTCTTTCTAATACAGGTTCGACACCAACTACTTATCACCAGGTCACCTCAACGCTGCCATACTACAGGTCTTATTTTAACTCCTAGTGACTTATGTTTACCTTTTGGGGTTTTTCTCATAAGTTACACAGGTGTGAAATCGGATACGAAGTACAGGTAACAGGTGTGGGGGGGTGGGGAGGAGGAAGGGGGAAGAGAAGGGGGCTGAGGGGGATATGTTCTGGTAGAGATTTATGTCATACTTTTCCTTTTCAGTGGTGTGTGTGTGTGTGTGTGTGTGTGTGTGTGTGTGTGTGTGTGTGTGTGTGTGTGTGTGTGTGTGTGTGTGTGTGTGTGTGTGTGTGTGTGTGTGTGTGTGTATCCTCACACAGGACAATACACTAGTGTTTGATGGTGTACACATTCACAAATATTTAAACAAGATAAACGTCCACTAACAACTTCATATATTTGCCCCCCATTATAAACACACACACACACACACACACACACACACACACACACACACACACACACACACACGCACTCTGTATACAACTTGCCAACCAGCGCCTCACCCTACATCAAGCATAATAAATTCATAGCAAATAATAGAGACGAAACGAACTATTAACACAGAACAGAGAGCCGAGGGAAGAGAATATTAATGGATGTCGTGCCCGAAAAAACACACACACACATCAAATTAATTACAGTTTTATTAAAAGAAATGCAAGAGTCATGTTAACCTCACTGCATGACCGACCACGCCCCCGAGTCCTCACCAACACACACACACACACACACTCTCCTCTCAGCTACTGGAAGAGAGAGAGAGAGAGAGAGAGAGAGAGAGAGAGAGAGAGAGAGAGAGAGAGAGAGAGGTAATTGAGTAATGCAGCAACAGGGAAAGTGAATCAACTCTTCATATTAAACTGAATGGTGTAGCGGAAAAGACAAGTAAAATCCCTTCCTGTATAATATATTTCCATACAGATAACCATAATTAACTTCCTGATTCGAGTTCGGTAAATAAAAAAATATATACTTTTGTCTCTGCTACAGTGAAACACGTAAGACAGACACACTACCATAGCTACAGGGATACATATATGACTTATATATTTCTACAAAGACACATATATATATATATTTATACACCTACGCCACCTATACTCAATCATGCACATATACAGATACAAAAATAATCTAGTGTGTTCAGTAAAGTTAACATAATCTCTAAGCTCATTATTTTAAAGACAATAAATAATAATGATTTTACACAATTCTTACACAATATACTAAGTCTACTTCCCTTACACAAAAACACCACATTTGTTTATCCTGATCAACAATGTAAACAAACCGACTTGGGTAGTATTTTGTTTACATATAATTATCTCTCTATTGTACCTTCGTGTGTAGTTAAGAATGATTAAATGAAACACCTTATTGTTGGAGCCTCACACATCTCCACCAGACAGCACCTCCATAGTGTAAGACCTGTCCTATGGGAGTTGTGGGCTACAAGGGCTTAGGTGTGAGGGCTAAGTGGCAGGTGTGGCTAAGTGGTAGGTGTGGCTAAGTGGTAATAACCCTCGACCTGACGGTGTTCATGTTGTGGGTTGGAATCCTAGACGGTAATGACTGTAAGAGATATATTATAGTTGTGTATTCATCTATATATATATATTAATTTGTGTATATGTGTGTATAAAGATGTAGAGAAGCAAGTATATACACATAACCACACTGTATAAGTAACAAAACATACACACACACACACACACTAAAAATAACCAACGATAAGCTTCTCATGTGACAATAAATATAACTTGGACTGGTCATAATTGCAGGTGGGGGAGGGGGGGGGGTGGAGGATGGAGGGGTGAAAGGGAGTGAGGGAGGATAATGGATAGACGAGGAGAAAAAGAGAATATATGTGTGTGTGTGTGTGTGTGTGTGTGTGTGTGTGTGTGTGTGTGTGTGTGTGTTTATCATATGTGAACTACCTCCGAGTGAAATGGTAATCAAAGTCAGTGACACTGTTTCAGGCATGGGTGTATCAGCGTGTGTCTGGGAGAGGTGAAGACAGTGTAAGATGCTGGAACGGGACAACACACGGGAAGAACCAATCAGAAAAGAGAGAATATGTAGTGCCAAGGTTTAATTGTGTTGTTATGAATAAATCTAAACTATTTGACTTTGTAACTATTTGTACGATGGGTCATTGATAAGATATAATAACCTAACCTAATCCTAACTTAAGCTAACCAAACGGTATCCAGGATAATAAAAACAACAACATGAGAACAGCATTTCCTGACGCACACACACACATAAATGTTTAAATTCAGGCACAGACAGACAGACAGATAGACACACACACATATAAAATGTTCCCCGTGGCTTCATGTAACACAATAACCATCACCATTACTATACGTGGCCACAGTCTCGGTAATGGAGACATGACGTGTTGGTAACGTGAACATAAAATAGTTCAGGTGCATATTGATGAAGGTATACAAGTCACAGGTAACATTCGTATATAATATGACCTCTACCTCCTCTGTAAACCTCCTCTATCCACGACAGGTGAGGCCATGTGACAGGTGAGGCCATGTGACAGGTGAGGCCATGTGACAGGTGAGGCCATGTGACAGGTGAGGCCATGTGACAGGTGAGGCCACGTGACAGGTGAGGCCATGTGACAGGTGAGGCCACGTGACAGGTGAGGCCATGTGACAGGTGAGGTCATGTGACAGGTGTAAGAGGTAAATTGGTTGATCACAGTGAAAATGATATGAAGGAGAGCGAAAAATAAGGCACTTGGAGAGAGGAAATTGGTGGAGATAAGGAGAAGGAAATGATGGAAGGAAATATACGAAGGAAATAGGAAGGAGATTCAATAGATGGGAGATATGAAGGAGGTATGAACAACAGTGAGAGAGAGAGAGAGAGAGAGAGAGGTAACACACAAAACTTATCGAAAGACCAGAGGCAAGAAGGTGTGCCAACCCCTCCTTACCCCCTCCCCCCCCCACCATTACATTGGCACCTCCCCAGCTCACACCCTGCCAACCTCTAGCAAGGGAGGGGAGGAGGGGGGGAAGAGATGGGTGTAGGGGGGGATGTGGTAAACTGTGGTAGTGTGGATATGGAAGAGGAGTAGGATGTGGAGCGATAATGGGAGGGAGAAGGTATGTGAGAGAAAGTAAGTGTGTGTGTGTGTGTGTGTGTGTGTGTGTGTGTGTGTGTGTGTGTGTGTGTGTGTGTGTAAGATAGTGGTGTGTGAGATGTTAGGGGTGTTTGAGACGTGTGGGAGGGATAAAAGTTGGAAGGAAGGTCGGAGGGGAGGAGGAGGAGGGAGGAGGAGGGAGGGAGGAGGGAGGGAGGGGGAGGGAGGAGGAGGGGAGGAGGAGGAGGGAGGAGGAGGGAGGGAGGAGGAGGAGGAGGAGGGAGGAGGGGAGGGAGGGAGGAGGAGGAGGAGGAGGAGGGAGGAGGAGCAGGAGGAGGAGGGAGAGGAAGAGGAGGGAGGAGGAGGGAGGGAGGAGGAGGAGGAGGAGGAGGAGGAGGAGGAGGAGGAGGAGGAGGGAAGAGAGGAAAATAAAAGCATAATCAAGGAGAAGGAACCTTAGCAAGTCTCAAAGAAAGTCAAATGTAAGAGAGAGAAGAAGAGAGACAGATGAAGAGGAAGGAAAAGAAGGAGAAGATAGACTAAGAAAGCGGGTGAGGAAAAGAGCCCAGAAAGGAGTAAGAAGAGAGAGAGAATAAAACAGTAGTGGACAGTTTAGAAAAAAGAAGACCCATTAGCGCATCAAGACAGGAGACGTGTGGATATGAAAGGACAAGACCAACTCCTTCAGGAACGCTAACTTCACGATGTCTTTGGTGGACGTGAAGAAGATAATAGTGAAAAACATTTGTGCCTTGCCCCTTCAATAAAAAACTCTGTGTCTCTCTCTCAAATAATAGCAAGGATCGTTACTGCCAAAATAGAACTCTCTTTCTCTCTCTATATATATATATCTACCTAGGTCAAGAGAGGTGGTCTAAAATGAGGATCAGGTGTGAGATGAAGTATTAAGCCGCAACTGAGTCAATTTATTTTTTTATGGAGAGTTTGGTTGGTCGTGGTCGGATTCCCATGATGTCAAGATTATTATTATTATTATTATTATTATTTTTGTTTTGAAGGAAGAATAATTGTTTTAAGGTTTTTCATTATTTTCATATGTTTTGTTTATCAATTTTTGTTTATTTTTCATTCTTCTTCTTTTTTATTTTTTCTTCGTTGATTTCATCGTTTTTATCTTCCTCTTCGTTGTTTTTTTCATCTTCCATTACTTCGCCGTCTTCCTTTATTGCCGTCTTCTTCTTCTTCTTCTTCTTCTTCTTCTTCTTCTTCCTCTTCTTCTTCGCCGTCTTCCTCTTCCACTTCGTCGTCTTCCTTTATTGCCGTCTTCTTCTTCTTCTTCTTCTTCCTCTTCTTCTTCGCCGTCTTCCTCTTCTTCGCCGTCTTCCTCTTCTTCGCCGTCTTCCTCTTCTTCGCCGTCTTCCTCTTCTTCGCCGTCTTCCTCTTCTTCGCCGTCTTCCTCTTCTTCGTCGTCTTCTTCTTCGTCATTTCCTCGTAGTTTTCTTTTATATTCTTCATCTTCATCTTCTCCTTCTTCTTCACCTCCATCTTTTTCTCTTCCTTCATCTTCTGCTTTTCTTCTTTATCTCCATTACAATCCTCACCTTTTCTTCCGTCATCATCATTCTCCTTTGCTTCTTCTTGTTTATCACACATTAGTCCCCACTTTTAATGAGGTGAATCAGATGGTCTCTCTCTCATTTAAATAACACTAACATGATAATTACGATATTGATAACTACGATAATATCAGGCAACAACTACGGTTCCTGGGCGGGATTCGAACTGGTATCGTTATGAGGTATCTAATCCATTTAGTTGTAATATATATACAGTATATAACTCTGATGTTAACTAAATCCTCAACTTTCTTCTGTAATCTTAAAGCCAGACAAGTAGATGCCTCTTACACCACCAAATGGGGAAGATTTAACATAAGAATCCCTGTAAGAGTCCACGACACGAGCGCCATGACCCACTGTTGTGATATCTAACGAAGCAGAAGCAGGAGCCGAAGCAGGAGCCGAAGCAGGAGCCGTACCCAACCTGGAGATACTCTGTCTCACCAAATATTCCTCTTATTAACATCCACCACATGACTTTTACAGCGTGTAGAGCAATATCAGAGGAATATCCCAGAAAAAATATCTATCTCCTGTTAAGTATGATGAGAGATATCTAGAGGATAGATAATTATTATTATTTATTTTTTAGTTCTCAAAAGGATAAAGGTTCCTAGTTGTAGGTAGTGGAAGGCTTCTCTTTGGTATTTACCTGATGAGAGGTGTGGGAGGTGGGGAGGGCTCGATAGTAGAGAAGAATTAACAATTGGGGGAGAAAGAAGTGGTGGGAGGAAGAAAGGAGATGTGGAGGAGGATGTAGAGGGTGAAGAAAAGTGTTTGGGGGAAGAGAATTGGTGGTGGGAAGATGGAGGAGGAAGTGGGAGGGAGATGTGGGGGTGGGGTAGGAGGGAATGAAACAAACAGATATCTCTATTTTTTGTCTCTTAAACTTTGAGGGGAATTTTACAATTTTTCCAAGGAGCAAGACGGCGGGAGTCTGGGAAGTCTTGTATGTAAACCCACCAAACTTCGCCCAGGAGCATCAGGTAAGTAAACCAACTGTATGACACAGGAGTAGGATTTTTAGCTTCCAGGTGGGGGAGGGTGGGAAGAGAGGGGTGACGCAGGAGGGAGGAGAGAGGGTGAGTGGTGGTAGAAGGAGGGAAGGGAGGCTAGAGCAGTGGGGTAAGGAGACCGTAGGACGTATGTATAAGGTAATGAGGTGGTGGAAAAAATGGGAGCAGGCAGAAAGAAAGGACTTGAGAAGGAGAGAGAAGAATTGGGAGGGAAGGAGAACAGTGGCAGGGACAGGGAGGGCACAACACGCATTGCCTGGGGAGAATTTATGATGAGGGTCATAGAGAGTGAGGCGATTTGTGGGGAGAAAGCACGAGTGTTAACCTCATAAAATAAACTGGAGGAGGAGAGAGAGAGAAAGCGAGACTCTCTCTCTCTCTCTCTCGCTCTCTCTCTCTACGTAAACTTATAAGAACAAAATTTATAGACGCAGATAAAGAAGTAAATTATGAAGAAAAAAAGAAGATTGATAAGTATTATATTTACGTAGTTATTCACCTATTCAAGCATATCCCTTCTTTCCCTATCCATCTATCCACTTATCCATCGATCCCTATCTACTTGTAATTACCTTCCGTTTATTTACATGGGGATGAAGAAGCTATTAGGGAGAGAACACGACCGGGGACCTCAAGTGGGGGTAACGGGTGTGAGGGAAGCAATTCTTTATGTCTCTCGTGAGGGTTAGGAGGGAGACGAGGCTGCCTGGTGATAAGGAGGAGGAGGAGGGAGAGGAAGGGTAGGAGGGGAAGGAAGAAGAGGAGGAGGAAGAGGAGGGAGAGGAAGGTTAGGAGTGGAAGGAAGAAGAGAAGAGGAGGAGGAGGAGAATAAATGAAAAAAAGGAGATAAAGTCAATGTGGTAGTGAGAGAATGAAAGAAGAAGATGAAGTAGAGAAGATGATGAAAGGGAAATATAAGAAAACAGAAGAAGGAAGAGAAGAAGAAAAAAGGAACAAGGGAAAATGAGGAGTTTTAGCAATGGAGAAGTAGGAGGAGGAGGAAGAGGAAGAGGAAGAGGAGGAGGAGGAGGAGGAGGAGGAGGATCAGGAGGAGGAGAAGGAGGAGGACGAAGAGGATCTAAAAGAAGACACAGAAGAAAGAGAAGCTAATAACTCAACAACAAATACTAATAAAAAACAAGAACCAGAAGAAAGAATAAAATTCAGTAAAACTACACACACAAAAATTACTAAAAAAATGGTAAAATGTAGAAAAAAATAATAAAATATTATATATATATATATATATATATATATATATATATATATATATATATATATATATATATATATATATATATATATATATATATATATATATATATATATATATATGTTTACCTGAACATCTCTCTCTCTCTCTCAGCTTTAAATTAAGAAGGAGGCGTACCGTAAGAGCTGGTTGAATCCTATTGCCTGTGACTGACACTCTCCAGCCAACTTCCAATAACAAACTTTATGAATGAATAGCTTTCGGTATATCAGTTAGCAGTCGTCACCACAGCTGCACAATATTACAATTTTCGTCCCACAAACCACAACTTTCCTATGGTATTTTGGTATAACATATTGCATATACTGTCCACAACACCATTTTACTTGCCAAAAGTTGATTGAATTATGTTGTATTTCAATGGTGGTTATCAACATCAGCTTGTTTTTTTTTTCATCTGTTAAACTCATCAGGACTGTCTCACTGTAACTAACTTTCAACTCCACCATAGTTTCATATTAATATAAGTTACTGAATTACTCTAATATTAAATTTATCTCTGAACCTGTGTAGTGATCCCCCCCCCTCGGTTGTATACATCAAATGCTCAACTAGATCATAACTTTGGATGTCAAGGAATTTCTGAATAGGTCTGGATATATCAGCTGCAGAACCAATTGTATTGCTAATTTCACAGTTGGTGTCTTACTCTGACGGGCATCAGGTGAGTAACTCTGAGAAGACCGAATGAGTCATCAATACTCCGCCTCTTCTCGTGAGACGAAATAAATTGATAGAAAATAAATACACAAACAAGAACGGATTATACACTTACCATTGATGACGACACAATCAATATATACACATATGGATGATATATACACACAGTAAACGAGTAGATAGATATGTAGACAGAGTACATATATGTGTATAGACAGACACATGTAAGATAAGGTATATTACCATCACCCACACCAGTCCCAGGTGGATAGAGACTTCACTTACCTGTAAAAGAGAGAAAACAAATACTATTGTTAGACATATTCATAAGACATAACATTTAATGAGTAAGAAATTTATGCTCGTAAAAATGGAATGCGGAGTTGTTGTTCTTGTTGCTGTTGTTTTTTTTTATTATTATTATCCCGTAAGTAGCAACGAGAGTGGAGAGCTTAAGAGACACATTCAGAGTCCGTGAGACGTGAAATGTTGCATAGGAAGGCAGTCTAGGTAAAGATTTTAATGATGGGTTAAACCGGATTTCGTCTCGATATCTGAGGGAAGATTTATATTCAGTGTGTAATTCCCGTCCCCAAAATGTAAGGTTATATCTTATTGTCTTTATTTATTCAGTGATAATAAAGAGGTATGTAATTCTCTCCGTGAATCTCTTAATATTTACGACAATGTGTACAAACTGTGGATGATCTGACTTTTACACTCACTATTCGGAAAAAAATACGTTTTTTTTTCTTTTGTTTTGGATTATTTATATTTATATTTAGTATAGTATTTTGTTCTGAAAGATCTAATATATTAACTCAAGTTTCTAACGTTACAAATACCGACCCAAAATAAGGATATTTTTGTTTTTCGTTAGAGAAGAACTCTGCCTTAATGAGCAGAACTTTCACAACCTCTGTCTTGTGTTAAAGAGAATCAGAACCTTTATCTTGTGTTAAAGAGAATCAGAACCTTTATCTTGTGTCAGTGAGAATCAGAACCCCTGTCTTGTGTCAGTGAGAATCAGAACCCTCGTCTTGTGTCAGTGAGAATCAGAACCTCCTCAACACCACCCCCGAGAAGATGTTATTATCGTTTATACTTTTTGTAAGGACCTTTGTACAAAATTTCCCTCTTGGTAAATTTACGAAGTTCATTTTGTCTGGGAGTTCCTTGTTGACCAGTTGAGTGGCGTTTTCCATTAATGTCAGAGAGGATGAAACGTTTCTCCTCTCCTTCCGTTTTCTTTGCCCCTCACGTTTTCTTCTTCATTTATTGCTGTTAAACGTTTTGTCTGACCCTTCCAGTTTTCTTCTATTTACGAAATATCATACACATATATATATATAAAGAAGATAGAATTACAACTTGAAACGCGATATAATAAGTTAACTGTCAATTGTATATCTTGTTATGAATGTGATTTTATTGGTAGTCATTCAGCAGGCCGATTTATTATCCAATTATTTCTCTCGATACAAAAATACTCAAATGTGGAAAAATCCGAGTTTGTATATAAATTAAACACAAAAGTTGTTTCCAGTATACTTGATATTTAGTTTGTAAGTGATACCACAAAATAAACCAGAACGTTGAAGTGTGTGTGTGTGTGTGTGTGTGTGTGTGTGTGTGTGTGTGTGTGTGTGTGTGTGTGTGTGTGTGTGTGTGTGTGTGTGTGTGTGTGTGTGTGTGTAGTGTGTGCAGTGTGTGTGTGTGTGTGTGTGTGTGTAGACTACGACGACGATGTTCAATGCATTTATATATACACTACATACTCGTCACCAGCCTTTATGCTGTATTCATAAGACACAAACATGCATGCTTACATGCCTATGTATACGTCGTACACATACATACAGTATATGCTTACATACGTACTATCACCTCAAATAGTTCGCGTCTCCTTCCGAACGAGTCAGTATCAAAACTAAATGAACTAATGCAGCACCAGCAGTGTTGGGACCCTGAACTACACACACCTGTGAGTATTCTTGGTTATAATGTCCCTTATATGAGGATGTTATACAATTTTTTTTTTCTAACATTCCGTTCTGAATGCAATACGGTTGTAAAAAATATGTTCAAACAAATGATTCCTCTCTCTCTCTCTCTCCGGGTGAAGATGGCATATTACTGAAGCTCTTGGGGAAGAATGCCATTTTAATACATATGAAAATTATGCTTTTGATCATTATGACAACACACTAATTTCAATATAGTTTACCTGGATATCGATAACATATTTATACGTGAATCTGTATTACATAAAAAATATTATGTAACAAATACAAAGGCGCTTCTTTTTCACTTTAAAGGCGCGATATAAGTCCATTATGCACGGGATACAACGAACAAGTATTGTAATATATAGTCAAAGCAGATGTCCAAGTGACATCTTATCGTCCACCACCAGCTAAATCTCTCCCGGCGGCGGGAGTGTATTGAACTGTTTCACGCCCCTTGTTTACTAAAAGGTTGGATCACTTGTTTTAATATGAATTTACACATCTTAGTGTGGTGGTCTGACCCCCATATACGAGTGACAGACGCGGGGGCTCGGAGCACTGCACACAGCTCGTCCCCAACTAGGGAATGAGCAGTTATCCAAACTATAGTGACCGGGTAATGGCATCAACAACCTCAGTGTAATGAGAAGTGCACCTGGCGGCCAAAACTATGGACTTGATGATGGCGCGATAATAAATGTGCCCGGTGGAGTTATGGTCTTCGGTTTGTGCAGTGTGTAATGAATAGCACCAACCATGACACCTTCAATATGGCACCTTACCAGATGTGCTTTCTAAAGAAGCAAGTGTTTACAAGACCAGGAGGGTGAACAGCTGAAGTTAATGTCTAGAATTTTATAGCTTGAATGTTATACGTAGTGCCCCATTCTATCTCTATGTTAATAAACGTCTACTTTTGGAGGGGAAATAGTATGACAAGAAAATGTGGACAGTTGTCTGTTTCAGTTTGGGTGACAGCAGTCGAGCCTGACGAGAGCCGGACCTTTTTATTTACATTATCATTTGTACGGCGATTTCTTCCATATCTTGTGTGAGTGTAGATAAAACATATTTATCAACTTATGTCTTTGTAATCTATCAGCGGTAACTGGTGAAACACATCAAGACCACGACCCCAAACACACACACACACACACACACATCATCCCCCCGACCCCTTCCTCACACATCCTGGGAAGTGGAGAATGGTACCATCCGTCAGGCAACAACTGAAGGTATCAAGAACCACCCACTGGGATGGGCGAGGGAGAGGTTGAGGGTGATGGGTTGTGGGAGGATGGAAGGGGGAATCCACGCCCTTCCCAGTCAGTGGTTCTTGATACCTTCCGTTGTTGCCTGACGGATGGTACCATTCTCCACTTCCCAGGGCGGGTGAGGAGGGGGGTACATCACAATGCTTCACCAGCATTTCACACAAAAAACTCTCAGAACTTCCAGTCCTCTGATGTTATTTTTTCCAACAGAGACGAGAAATCCATGATTCTCGAGGAATGTTAGAGAAAGAATAAATAACAGAAACAGAGAGGATAAAACTATAAGTACATCAAACACCGAGCTCCAACATGAAAAGAATTCCAGTCCCCTCCAGGACAGTCTTTGATCCCATTCTAATTTTATAAGCCACCCTCCCCCAGCTGTTAATTAAATAAGCGTTACATATTTGTACATTTCAAGGTGAAAAGAACACAACAACACTATTGCTACTCCATGTTAAACAAACGCCTGGGGAAATTTACAAATGTCTCAAGTTTTTTTTGGAGGGTATAAATAAACAAAAAAATATGAGGGAGGGGGAGGGGTAGGGGGGAGGGGGAGGGGTAGGGGGAGATTCCAAAATTAATTAAATACGTCAAGAGTGAAGACTGGTGGGATGAAGTTATCATTCTGGAGGGAGAATTTCTTCTTCCTCTTCCTCCTTGACGTGTCTTCTCGTGTTTCCTTCTACCGTGTCTTCTTCCGGTCTCTTTATTATCTACGTTTCTTGTATGGTAGATAGTTCCATCCCCTCTATTCCCCCTATCCATTTCCCCATTAGTCTATATCCCCCTTGTCCCTACACCCATTTCCTACCATTACCTCCCCTCTCCCCCAAGTAATTTGCATGTCCTCTTCTTTATTCCTTTCCATATCCTCACTTTGCCAGCTTTACTCTCCCCTTTCCCTCCCGTCCCCTCACCGAGCTTGTGGTGTATGCGAGGAAGTGAGAAAGGAAGGAAGAGGAAAGAGGGGGAAAGAAAGAGTAAATTCCTCCTTTCCTCCTCTTTCCCTTATCAATCATGTGAGATGAGAAAGAAGGAAGTGAAGGAGGAGAAATAGGAGGAAAGGAGAAGCGGAAAGAAGAAAAGGGACGGAGGGGGGAAGAGGTGGGAGAGGAATGTGAGAAAGCGAACCGTGAGAATTGAAAGGGAGTTTTAATGAATTGTTGACTGATAAACGCCACACTGTTGCCTCGGGTACTGATGAAGTGTGTGTGTGTGTGTGTGTGTGTGTGTGTGTGTGTGTGTAATAATAATAATAATAATAATTAACGGTTTATTGAAAAAGTTCTGCAGCCCGAAGGCTGAAAATATACATTGGACATAAATGACTTATTACATACATTGGTGGTTTAACAAAAGCCTTCATTAGAGAAAGGTAAAGGAACATACAGTGAACATACAGATTAATGTAGGATTGTACGTGTTGAACAGCAAACACGTAGTGTAGTAACTCCCTCCCAGATGGTGTTAGGAGGGACCTCACGTGATGTAGTTACCCTCAGATGGTGTTATGAGGGACCTGGTGTGTGTGTGTGTGTGTGTGTGTGTGTGTGTGTGTGTGTGTGTGTGTGTGTGTGTGTGCGTGTGTCTGTGTCTGTGTCTGTCTATCTTCCTCTACACGTGTTTACTGTACCATCTGTGTCTGTCTATCTTCCTCTACACGTGTTTACTGTACCATCTGTGTGTGTCTATCTTCCTCTACACGTGTTTACTGTACCATCTGTGTCTGTCTATCTTCCTCTACACGTGTTTACTGTACCATCTGTGTCTGTCTATCTTCCTCTACACGTGTTTACTGTACCATCTGTGTCTGTCTATCTTCCTCTACACGTGTTTACTGTACCATCTGTGTCTGTCTATCTTCCTCTACACGTGTTTACTGTACACATAGACATACATAGACAAATTACTACATAATATAGTCATTTCATTTACCCCAAAGTAGACATTATATAAACCTGCATCGCCTGAGTAGTTAAGCCTTAAAAGAAAACCTCAATAAATATGAACATCGTTGAGGGTGACGTAAGCATCAAGCTATGACTTCAAGAAACAGAGAATATCATCGAGTGTGACGTATATATCCCTGTGTAACTCTAACCTATAACTAACTCGAGCTATAACTTCAAGGAAACAAAGAATATCATCGAGTGTGACGTATATATCCCTGTGTAACTCTAACTAATAACTAACTCGAGCTATAACTTCAAGGAAACAAAGAATATCATCGAGTGTGACGTATATATCCCTGTGTAACTCTAACCTATAACTAACTCGAGCTATAACTCCAGGAAACAGAGAATATCATCGAGTGTGACGTATATATCCCTGTGTAACTCTAACCTATAACTAACTCGAGCTATAACTCCAGTATACAAAGTTGGACACACTGAATAATATCCAACTCTGTTCAAAATATTTATCAAATAGTTACACACTAAATTAAGCATCCATTCGCGAAAGTTTCTCCTGGTACTGAGGTGAAACAACGGTGTATTGGCAGACAGACAGACAGAGACTGACAGACAGATAGACAGAGACAGACAGACAGACAGAGATTGACAGACAGATAGACAGAGACAGACAGACAGACAGAGAGTAATTTATTTTCAATGACTTAGGTTCTATTTACACAATTGGTGACTTAATA
This sequence comes from Homarus americanus, assembly GCF_018991925.1. NCBI lineage: Eukaryota > Metazoa > Arthropoda > Malacostraca > Decapoda > Nephropidae > Homarus > Homarus americanus. The sequence goes on from NW_024718513.1 coordinate 139,836, forward strand.
GAGAGTTACTTACACCTGTGAATTATGATCAAGGTAATATTATCCCACAAAATGTTTTAAGAATAGAGTGGTTATTCATCAGCGGGTCAGTTATACCTAACCTAACATGACCTGACCTAACTAAGCCTCGTCGCATGTTACCTGTATTTCAGTAGCAGGTAACTATCCCCCAGGGTGACACAAAGTAAACAAACATATTCCATTCCGTCAATTAATCACTGACAATATGTAGAGTTGAAAATGTGAGCTTTTTTTTAGTGGAGAATTCTGTAATGAAGTCTGTTGTCTGTTCCAGTCTGTAAAATTAATATAACAAATTGAAATGATGTGTCTGTTGAAGGAGCGACAACTACAGACTGGACTTAATGGATGAAATTAATTAAAACTTTTTTGTGTAATTTTTAGAACCATTATTGTGAAGTTATTTAACATATATACTTAATCCTATGTATAATAAGTCACTGTGTGGTATTCTCTCAACACTGATGTGGTTCAATTATTCATTATTTTTGTGATTATATTCTAAAGTTCTTGTTCTGAAAACTTATTTATTTCTTCAGGACAGGTTAAGTCTCCAAGCTGGGGTTATCTCTGCTGGGGTTATGCAATGGAGGTTGATATAAAGTTACACTATATACAATGAAACCTCTATTTAACGGCGGACTATATAGAGATGAAAGTACACTATATCGAGGGTCTGTTAATGTGAAACCTCCATCCAATGAACTATATACAGGTGAAAGTCCACTATATCGAGGGTCTGTTAGATGTGAAACCCCCATCCAACGAACTATATAGAGATTAAATTCCACTATATCGAGGGTCTATTAGATGTGAAACCCCCATCCAACGAACTACATAGAGATTAAAGTCCACTATATCGAGGGTCTGTTAGATGTGAAACCCCCATCCAACGAACTATATAGAGATTAAAGTCCACTATATCGAGGGTCTGTTAGATGAGAAACCTCCATCCAACGAACTATATAGAGATTAAAGTCCACTATATCGAGGGTCTATTAGATGTGAAACCCCCATCCAACGAACTATATAGAGATTAAAGTCCACTATATCGAGGGTCTATTAGATGTGAAACCCCCATCCAACGAACTATATAGAGATTAAAGTCCACTATATCGAGGGTCTATCACTTATTGAACCTCACACAGATAGAGTCCCTACCTGAGACAACTATACAACCAGTTTATTTTTTGTTACGTTTCAAAATATTTAACTTATATCTCAGTCTAAATTCAGTCTCTAATAAGGAGATTCTAAACTCTAAAGGGTCGCTTACATTAACTGTTTCTTGGCTACGACTGAGGTATGTACCGTGTCTGTGTGTTTCCCCCCTCGCCTCCGCCCGTGTTGACAGTGGTAGGTGGGCGGGCAGCTGTGGTGGTGGTGGGACCCTTTGACAACACCGGGACAGAGTGATTCTCCCATGGCCGTCTATGACACGTCTGTTAATTAAAGTTCTGACCAAACAGTACGGTCGATCGCTGCTTCTCATTCGTGTGTCCATTAGTGGAAATGTGGTCGTAAAAGACTAATATCATTCCACAGCTTGATGAAGGTTCCACAATCATTTCTTAACGTTCTGTCCATCCAAAATTTCCATTGACAAGACAGCTCAAAGAAAATATACCTTTTTTTTTATCAATATTCCGGAAAATCAGTAATATTATTGTTTACTTAGAAGACAATTTATAAACAAAACTTATATGTGGTTTGAGGAGGTAATGACAATACTGGTATAAGCTAGAGTGTATTACGTGTTTCTTAATGTCAACATCGATCAGTTTCCCACTCAAGATAATGCTGAACAAAACCCTCCTATAAGGTCTATTAAGGCTGAATGTCCATTTATTAGTATTGAATATTAATATCTAAAGTATTTCTCCTTCTAGTTTACCGAGTAGGTGATGTCATACGTCCTCGTGATTGGCTAAGGAGTGTGTTTTGGTGATTGGGTTGATGCTTATGCGCACTGATGATTGGTTGGCGACTGTGGAGGAAATGTTGTGGTTGTAGTTGGGTAAATTTAAAGCAAACGACTTGGTTCTACATGCAACAAATTGATACGCATCGTCTCACACACACACACACACACACACACACACACACACACACACACACACACACACACACACACACACACAGTAAACAAAAATTATCAAACAGACCCTTTTAGAATATCAAACTCCCTCTCATTCGTAACCTCTCTCTCTCTCTCTCTCTCTCTCTCTCTCTCTCTCGAGTCCACTCAATCCCTTTCTCTTCCACTTTCCTATTCTCCTACTTTGTCTCTCCATTCCCTATCTTCTTTCTTCCCTGCCCCCTTCTTCCCATCTTCCTCATCTCCTCTGTTTTCTCCTTTTTCTCTATATTTCACTAACCGCTTCTCTCCTTCTCCCTTCTTTCTTTTATCCAATTTTCCCTTCTTCTTTGCCATCGTCTTCCTCAGATCTCTTCCCTTCTGCCCATTCCATCTTCACCATCACTTCCCTTTTGCCTCCATTTCACCTCCCTATCACCTTTCCCTCCCCTGTTATCTCCTCCTCTCTCCCCTTCCCCTCCCACATTATCTCCCCTATCCATTTCTCCTTCCCTATTCTCTCCTCTCTCCCCTTCTCCTCACAAAATATCTTCCCCTATCACCTTTCCCTCCCCTGTTATCTCCTCCTCTCCCTTTCTCCTCCCTTATTATCTCCTTCTCTCCCCCCTCCCCCCTCCCTATATAGACGAGGAGAGAGTTGACTGGGTTATTTGTTATGTGTGCCCATCCGATATCGGCTTCGTGTTAATTGTGGCCGTACCACCTTTAATTACCTGCCTCCACACCTCACCTACCACGACTCCCTCCTTCCAAGTGCTGAGGGAGGGAAGGAGGGTGGGTGGAGTTGTTGGGAGAGGGAGAGGGAGGGAGGAAGGAGAGGGAGGAAGGGAGAGAGGGAGGGAGGGAGGGTGTATGGTGTTGCTTGGAGAGAGAGAGAGGGAAGGAGAGGGAGGAAGGGAGGGAGGGAGAGTGTATGGAGGATACTAACCACCACTAGAGGTAAGATTGGTCCAGATTACGTGTTAAGAACGAAGGATATAAGACAATTAAAAAAAGGGATAGAATAGACATACAGACAACCAAATCACGCTAAACGAAGGCTTCAACCAGGGTACTCATTGATGAATCACGCTAAACGAAGGCTTCAACCAGGATACTCATTGATGAATCACGCTAAACGAAGGCTTCAACCAGGATACTCATTGATGAATCTCGCTAAACGAAGGCTTCAACCAGGATACTCATTGATGAATCTCGCTAAACGAAGGCTTCAACCAGGATACTCATTGATGAATCTCGCTAAACGAAGGCTTCAACCAGGATACTCATTGATGAATCACGCTAAACGAAGGCTTCAACCAGGATACTCATTGATGAATCACGCTAAACGAAGGCTTCAACCAGGATACTCATTGATGAATCACGCTAAACGAAGGCTTCAACCAGGATACTCATTGATGAATCACGCTAAACGAAGGCTTCAACCAGGATACTCATTGATGAATCTCGCTAAACGAAGGCTTCAACAGGATACTCATTGATGAATCTCGCTAAACGAAGGCTTCAACCAGGATACTCATTGATGAATCTCGCTAAACGAAGGCTTCAACCAGGATACTCATTGATGAATCTCGCTAAATGAAGGCTAGAAAAAAGCTAAACAGAAACGAGTAAAACGCTATACTTATGCTTCAGACGGACTACACAGACGGACTCCACAGACAGACTCCACAGACAGACTAAACAGACGGACTACACAGACGGACTACACAGACGGACTACACAGACAGACTAACAGACAACTAAACAGACGGACTACACAGACGGACTCACAGACAGACTACACAGACAGACTCCACAGACAGACTCCACAGACAGACTACACAGACAGACTCCACAGACAGACTCCACAGACAGACTACAGACGGACTACACAGACGGACTACACAGACAGACTACACAGACCCAGACTACAGACAGACTAAACAGACGAAGGACTACACAGACAGACTACACAGACAAGACTAACGACCAGACTACACAGACGGACTACACAGACAGACTACACAGACGGACTACACAGACAGACTCCACAGACTCCACAGACAGACTAAACAGACAGGACACAAACGGACTACACAGACGGACTACACAGACTACACAAACGGACTACACAGACAGACTACATACAGACTCCACAGACGGACTACACAGACGGACTCCACAGACAGACTAAACAGACGGACTACACAAACGGACTACACAGACGGACTACACAGACAGACTACACAAACGGACTACACAGACAGACTACATACAGACTCCACAGACAGACTCCACAGACAGACTAAACAGACGGACTACACAAACGGACTACACAGACGGACTACACAGACAGACTACACAAACGGACTACACAGACAGACTACACATACAGACTCCACAGACAGACTCCACAGACAGACTAAACAGACGGACTACACAAACGGACTACACAGACGGACTACACAGACAGACTACACAAACGGACTACACAGACAGACTACACATACAGACTCCACAGACGGACTACACAGACGGACTACACATACAGACTACACAGAGTCACCCAGAGCACCAACACCATTAACAGTTGCACAGGAACAACCTAATGGCGTAACCGGAACAGACCACTTCCGGTGCAGAGCCAGACCAGGGCCTTGTACCTACCTGGTGATGCATTACAGAGCCGCGTGTGTAGCTGGACTAGTCAATAACCAAATGGTATTCAACCAAATTCACCTAAAAACAGATGACTAACTGTAGCAATGTAGTAACTAATGGAATTGAAATCTGTCTAAATCAAGTGAAAATCGTAGGTATTTGAGAGAGATGTTATATCTTTCTCAATTTGAGAGAGATGTTATATCTTTCTCAATATTAACATGCAATAGGAAATGTTAGGTCGAAATATTATAATGTTGATGTAGCAGAAATGTAATTAGTGTTGTTGTAACGTTGTTCTGGCCAATCAGGAATCTCGAATAAATTTCATCAAAAACTCCCTTTACAAAATATACGAAAAAAAAAATTCCTCTGATTTTGTCGTTTTACTCATAGTTTTCGTTTCATAATGCGTACAGAATTTCCCCTCAAAACCTGAGTGATTTACAAACACACTCATAGCTTTCGAGGGCAACATTAATAACAAATTTCAGGGTAAAATTCAGTAAACTTAGGTCGAATATTTTTTACAGATGTGATGAAAATTTTACATTGTTCAGATACCATAGCTAGTTGATGACGTCATTGTAAACACCATCTAGAGTGACCCAACCTGACCTGACCTGACCTGACCTTCGTGACACACATTCTTCCCGCCCTTGACACTCTCTCTCTCTCTCTCTCTCTCTCTCTCTCTCTCTCTCTCTCCTCCCACATGACACCTCCTTCCGCATGACACCCCCCTCTCCCTTGTCTCTTCACTACCCTGTCATCTATGAACCGACACCCCACTTTGCTTTCCCTCTCATTTACCACTCCTCCATCCTTTTCCCTCTCACTTGACACCCTCATATAACCTGACACCACCCCCCCCCCTTCCATTTGACACTAGATTTAATCCTTACCCCTTCCTATTTTACACTCCTCTTCCTTTTCCTTCCCCTTCTGACATAAACTTCCTCCTTCCTTCTTTCCCATTTGACTTCCCTTCCCATTTAACTGACACTACATCCCTTCCTCCCCTCCCACTTAGCACCACATCCCTTCCTCCCCTCCCACTTAGCACCACATCCCTTCCTCCCCTCCCACTTAGCACCATGACACACACCCCCACCCACCATCCGAATACCCCGCCCCCTTTCTCCTTCTCGACACTCCCTCCGCCTCCTCCCCTACTCGGCACTAACCCCTTCTTCCCTCCCCCACTCTCGTCCTCCTCCCTTCCCCACTCGACTCTCCTCCTCCCTTCCTACTCGACACCCCTTCTTTCCTCCCTCAACCTCAGTGACATTTTAATAATGTTCGGGCACTATCTGGGGCCGCTGTCTTATCTTATCACAGCCACCTCTTCTCCGGACCATTTTATCAGCCAGTCTCTATTTCCTTGTGAAGATGACAACACCCCCCTCTCTCTCTCCTCTATATACACACACACACACACACACACACTCCACATATCAAGAAGCGCTCAACACACTGACCGTTTCGACTCTCACTGACCATCACCACGACCTCATCTGCAAATTTGGTAAGAACCTTCTACACCATCCTCGACACCGGCTCCTACTGCCACCTGAGATCCTTAGCCCGAGAATTGCTGTTCGACACCACAACCGCATCCAGCCCATACGTGCACGAACTGATCGCTATAAGAACAGCCCAGTCCCAACCATTGTAAAAATTATCAATAACTTGTAATAAACCAGTGTATTCACTCCCAGTAAATACTAATTCTTGCACTGTCACTATGTTGAAATGCACTGTAGTTTGAGCTTTTCCCCATCTAGTTATTATATGTCTTATTTGTATCACTTATGTTACTTGTATATTTTGTAACTCAAAGCCCATTCCCAAATATGTAACTGTATATTTTCAGCCTTGTGGCTGCCAAGCTCTTCAATAAACCGTTAATTATTATTATTATTATTACACACACACACACACACACACACACACACACACACACATACACACGTTGCTCTACCATGGTGTAACTGTTAGCGTACATATACTTGCTAATGCCTGGGGAGGTTTTATGAATATATCACAGAAACAAATATAAAGTGAGTGAGTGAGTGAGTGAGTGAGGGAGCGCGTGAGTGAGGGAGTGCGTGAGTGAGGGAGTGCGTGAGTGAGTGAGTGTGTGAGTGAGTGAACGGAACAAACTTAAGTAATTTCTTTAAGGATCAGCCAACCATGAAGGAAATGACTTTAGGTATTTGAAAGTTCCAATTTAAAGGTGTCACAGTTTGAGCGCGTGTAGCAAGGTCGTGTAATAAGAGGTCGTGTAGTAAGAGGTCGTATAATAAGAGGTCGTGTAATAAGAGGTCGTGTAGTAGAGGTCGTGTAGTGAGAGGACATATAAGGTCGGATAATAAGAGGTCGTGTAATAAGGGGTCGTGTAATAAGGGGTCGTGTAATAAGGGGTCGTGTAATAAGGGGTCGTGTAATAAGGGGTCGTGTAATAAGGGGTCGTGTAATAAGAGGCCGTATAATAAGATATCGCATAGTAAGAGGTCGTATAATGAGAGGTCGTGTAATAAGAGGTCGTATAGTGTGAGGTCGCAGAGTAAGAAGTCGTATACAGAGAGCGTTGAACTATGAGACCCTTTACAAGTTAATTTCTTCCTATATAATACACTAATATAACTCACATCTCTACCCCAGTCACTTAAACTACCAAATCTTCTCTCTATTTCCCCACTAAGATTCACATTTCCTCATTTCGGTTCATATTATTATTATTTTTTTTTTTTGAGGATGGAAAGAAATATACTGAGTGGGTCTTTAGTCAATCTACATATTAAATGGTGTGTTTTCCGGGTCTTCTCGTTAGCATAATTTTGACATGTAGTTTGAAATTTATATATTACTTTTATTGTTGTTTATTGTAATTTATATTCATTCTTGGTTCTCTTGTAACTCCTCTCTCTCTCTCTCTCTCTCTCTCTCTCTCTCTCTCTCTCTCTCTCTCTCTCTCTCTCTCTCTCTCTCTTGCTCCCCAGCTACTTCCCTATCCTTTTTATTCTTCCTCTCTCCTTTTCCACCTCTTTCTCTTCCCTTCTTTCTCTTTCACCTTCCTCCCAACTTTATTCGTTACGTCTTGGCACTCACTTTCGCATTCCTGTTTCTCCAAGTGATTAAAATTTTTCTTCAATCTCCTCTTATTTTTTTTACCAATGTCTTTCTACCTTTCTATCATTTCTTCCTCTTCCTCTTCCCTTATTCCTCTCATACATATATTTTTTCCTCACGTCCAAGTACTCTTATCTGTGTTCCACCTTCTCTCTCTCTCTCTCTCTCTCTGGTTGGCCACAAGTGTTCACTCTCCACCTACCTCGCTCTTTCATTTCCACGTAATTTCCTGGCTCGAGCATCTCATCTCCCTGCATTATGAACTTACACCGCTCGATTTCATCCCCACTTTACGCTACGCTAAGGCACCGAGTCGGCCAGGTGGCTACAGGAAGGAGGGGAGGAAAAAGGAAGGAAAAGAGATAGGGTAATGAGAGGGAATGGAGGAGGGAAAGAAGGATGGGAGAGGGAGGAATGAAGGAAGAGGTAAGGGAAGGGAGGGTGGGAGGAAGAAGGAAGGAGAGGTTGGGAGAGAAAAGATAGTGAGAGAAATGGAGACGGAGGGCGTGATATAAGAGAAGGCGAGAGAAAGGAGAGAGAGTCAAGGAGAGAGAAGGGTTGCAGGAGATTGGGAATGGTTTGGGAAGGAGGTAGGAAGAGTAAGGAATGGGGATAGGAAATGGAAAAAGAACAAAAAAAGGAAGACAGATATGATGAATTGGGAAGAGAGAGAGAGAGAGAGAGAGAGAGAGAGAGAGAGAGAGAGAGAGAGAGAGAGAGAAACGGGGAATAATTTTGGAAGGAACAATAGACCCAAGGACCAATCAGCACACTTAATGCCCGCATACACGTGGATTATGCCAGAATCACTCGTAGGATTGGTCGATGCATATATATCTCTCTCCTCTTGTGGCGAACAGGTGAAGGTTGTTGACACCAGGTGAGATGAACCATTAATCTACTGATCGACAGGTAACACTGGGGAGAGATTGTGCGCTTCTCCTGTCACTTTGGCTTCTCACGTCACTCGATACTGTATCCATTCGACGTCTTGGATAGTCGACATTTCCCTTCAATCACTTCTGAGTATGTGATGTTTCGCTTTATATAACATTATCGACAATTTCTACACTTCAGATACTCGACGTTACAGTTATTTTTTATTACTCTACGTCGAATTCACTTCAATTACTCGACTCCTCATTTACTTCACTTACTCAACGCGCCACTTGCTTAATTTACTCGACACCTCCTTTCCCCCTTGACTCGACCTCTCGGAGCTCCCTAAAGCTAAAATACTACAGCACTCTTTTAATTGAGATGTGACCCTCAGGGAGTCCAGGTAAGGGCACAGCTAACAAGGTAATTATGTAGGAAAGGTCACGAGAGGTACTGTAGGAAGGGAAGAGGTAGGGGAGGTCAAGTCAATAGGGAAAAACAAGGTTGGTAGGTCATGAAAGGTCAGAGAGAGGGTTAGAAAGGTCAGGTGAGGACAGGGAGAGGGTAGAAAGGTCAGGAGAGGTCAGGGAGAGGGTAAGAAAGGTCAGCGAGAGGGTAATGAAGGTCATGAACGTATGAATGTGTTATTATGTGTGACTGTTGACTGTTACTGGCTTTCCTACTGGACACACCTTCTCTTATTACGTTACCTGTCCTATTCACCTAATTATCGGAGTTACCTGTTGATTGCTATTTTTGCATTTATTATTTAGATTTAGTTTGTTTATAAATTCCACAAAATCAAAGTTTGTGTAATATACTATAATATGTATCTAAGGTATTTGTTATCATTTACCTGTTAAAAGTTGCCTGAGATTCTTACATTGATCTATTTAAAGTAGTTACGAAAGTGACATTAGTTTAAGTTAATTACGATATTCATAATTAATTAATGAAGTTATGTATACATCTACCTGAAAAAAACTCAATGCCATAATACTGTTCTACTTGTTAATATCACATTTGCCACTTGCTTTTTTTAAGGAAATTCGCATAAAGGAAAAAAAAAACATTATATATTCTTATAGTTCTTGCTATCTAGCCTGGCGGTCCGCTGCTATAAAATTTTATGGGCACTAGAAAATACCATCTTGAGCATAAAATGGATATAAAAACGACACTAACAGGATCACAGGAGATTTCCGCTACACGCTCTAAAATAACACGAAAATTGCATAGAAAAGGACATGGAGGAGGAAACGACCGAGAGAGTCTAAGTTGGTTAACTCGGGAAATAGAACTTGAGAGTGTTAGAGTGAAGGATGATTCAGGTTAGTCACACGACGTCGAGTTCTTCCTTAATTCAACTACACGTAAAGGCCAGATTAGAATAATTAAATAAGGGAGGGCTTCTGCATTGCTCTCTATCTCTCAGAGCATATTTATTATCCATTTTCCAATAATATCAACCATTAACTGCCAAAAATATCTTCCTGTGTCATGAGTAGCGACCAGATGATAAACTTTATTGGGGTCAACATAATGTAGGGTGGTTCATGGGAAATGTGAACCAAACACTACCAGCACCACCTGTCCGGGGTGTGGTGGTAGCCTGTACCTCAAATGGGCGAGTGTAATGATTTGGTCTGAAGAAAAAAAAAAGCTTATCAACGCTAATGGTAACCTTGATATATTCATTTATTCTTCCTTACCAGACTTTTGTCACTAGTGCATCGTGGCCAACATAAAGAACAACACAGTGTTTCCCATCACTTGCAGAACAGATGTGTTTTCCTATAGTGTTCCCCTTCCACAACACTACACCATGACTCTTCACTTGGCGTCACCCCTCGTCGTTCCATATATCTAAGTATCACCCAGCAGTAACATGTCCATCCCCTCACCCCATTCTTCCCGTTTTCTTCCCGGTCTTCCCCCCCCCTTGCATCGTCCCCAACACTATACCCTCTGCAGTAAAAAAAAAAATTCTATACCAAATTTGACTTCCTCGTGCTGTCAACTTGTCCCTCTCACTCTACCAAACCTTAGTTAACTGTCGGACATTTTTTTTTTACCTTACAATCTTCGTATTTCTGTGTATAATTTTCATTGCATCCTATTCAGCCTATGGTAATGTTAGTTCAACTTTTCATCAACTATGTTTATCCTTGTTTCCTTTGGCTCAGTTATCTCTCTTTCTCGTCAGTTATAATACAATGCATCCCGTGGCAACATATTCTTACACGTGGCTATAAATAAACACACATTTACCGCCGCTAACATATGTGTATAGCGGTACATCAATCGCCTCTGATGACTTTGTGATGACGTCGACACATTTGAAATAGGATCTGCCCTCCTTCGTGTATCTTCGATTTGTCATCACTTAAATCCTAGATAAGATTTTCTGGGATTTTGACGATTTTTCATCATCGTCTCAATTTGGGAACGATTACAGCGGGATTGGGTTAGTGGTAGGAGGCGACCAGATGGATAAATATTCACGTTTAATTTTAGAATTTTTCTTCTCCTGCATTTACAAACCTTTTACCATTTCTCAGTATTTTCCTTTTATTTTATTTTTTCACTTAGTAATATCAGGTTTTCACTGTCTATATCCTGACATAGAATTAGGCACTAGTTTTTTAAAGAATAATTTAGACAATTTTAAATGAAGGCGAGAAAAAATTAGTCCTAGAAAAAACTGTTTATGCCAAATTGTTCTTTAAATATGGCAGTACACTACGTCTATCATTCATTACAATCAAACTCTGGAATCTTGTGAATTTAATTTTCTCTGTAACTCCTAAAATCTCATTGTCTAGTCTTGTAAAATAAATAAAAAACACAACTTCTGGGTGTATGTTTAAGGTCTATGTGCTATGTCAACAACTTAAGATTTACGTTCTTATAGACAAAACTATTATTACAGCACTGTATACAAGGGAGGAAGAAAGCTGTATGAATTTATATTTTTTAGGAATGTATATACACTTTGGATGTATATAGCTACCTGGTAAACACAGAGTCTCCTTGTAAGTATATGCTGTGTGAGGACAAGTTGTTATTTGGGGGATAATTTGTTGTCTAAAACCGTGCCTAGTCCATCTAGCTCAAGTCGCCTAATCCTTAACCTCCTCCCCCTTCCCGTACGTCTTCCCCTCCTCTCTTTCCCGTACTCCTACTCCTACTCCTACTCCTACTCCTCCTCCTCTTCCTTCCCTTGCTCCCCCATCTCCTTCGCGTCCCCTCTTCCTCCTCCCAAGATACTGACAGAGGCGGCAATCACCGTGTGTTGTGGAATCCAGGGACGCCATAAAAAACTTTTGCGTGTTTACTTATGTTATTAACAACACACTGGAGTGACGATAAGCCTTTGTTTTATCATGGGATGTCTTCCTCACGCCAGATTACCTTCCTCCCTCAAATAGGTCCCCAGAAACTTTTTCCTCCCTTAGTATTTTTTTAACGGGGATTTGCCCACACTGGGGCCTGGGGGGGGGGGGATAAATGTAGCCAAAAATAAATACAGAAATGGACAAAAATTAAATAAATCAAGAGTTAGAAACGATATGAATGTTGTGTTTTCTAAGTAAGAGAAACAATTGAGACCCTGCAATTGTGTGTAAATGAGGAAAAAAGTCAGATCAGCAACCTTGGACTTGGTTACAATTTTCGTGATGCCATATGACCGCAGGGTCTACCACTAGACAACACATTATGCTTCCAATATCTTCCCAGGCGGTAGTACCTCCCTGTTTGATAGGTGCCTACTACTACCCAGGTCTCTATTCTCCCCTAGTTAGGTCCCCTAGGTTTCTACTCTCCCCTATTTAGGTCACCCAGGGTCTCTTTCCTCTCTGATAGGTCCTCGTAGTTCTCCTCTAGCCCTATCTTAATCTATCCACTCCTGCACAACCCTGCTCCAACCGCCATAGGTCTCTCCCTAGATCCTGAGTTACTTTCCGTGCCTACACCTACTCCCTCCCCCTCACCACCCTGCCTACCTCACCCACCCCTCCCCTACCCATACACCCACCCTCCTCCTCCCACCCACTGTCCCTCCCCTCCCCCACCCACACAGAGGATCATTTGAATGTTAAACTCGGCAAACATTTATCTTACACAGTTTACATAAAACATTTTGGTCGTGAGGTCCGGATATTAAGAAGGAAATTGGAGACTTTTCTTTGGGCTGATCCTCCACGATTTCAATTTTAATTAAAGCAATTAGTCGAGATAAGCGAATCCATTGGGTCGAGGATAATTTGCTGAGGAAGGAAAAAGTTCTTAATGATTACATTTTATTGAAGACTTCTGGCAACCTTATGACTCGATAATGTAACCCGATCATATGACTCGATAAGGTAACCCGTTCTTATGACTCGATAATGTAACCCGATCATATGACTCGATAAGATAACCCGTTCTTATGAATCGATAATGTAACCCGATCATATGACTCGATAAGGTAACCCGTTCTTATGACTCGATAAGGTAACCCGAAAACACAGTGACGCGTTACTCTCAGAAATAAAATGATGGTGAAGGCTACATTAGTTTAACCCTCACGAACATACGACAAAAGACTTAATTTTTCTAGCATCAGTACTGTCAGGAGGGTTAGTACTGTTAGGAGGGTTAGTACTGTCAGGAGGGTTAGTACTGCCAGGAGGGTTAGTACTGTCAGGAGGGTTAGTACTGTCAGGAGGGTTAGTACTGTCAGGAGGGTTAGTACTGTCAGGAGGGTTAGTACTGTCAGGAGGGTTAGTACTGTTAGGAGATTTATTTTATCCAGGAGGGTTAGTACTGTTAGGAGGGTTAGTACTGTCAGGAGGGTTAGTACTGTCAGGAGGGTTAGTACTGTCAGGAGGGCTAGTACTGTTAGGAGGGTTAGTACTGTCAGGAGGGTTAGTACTGTCAGGAGGGTTAGTACTGTCAGGAGGGTTAGTACTGCCAACAGCTGACGGTCGTCTAGTTGTACTCGTATACCTGGACAGCCGCCAGAGGTCAGGTAAAGCTCTCACAACACCCAGACGGCTCCAGCTGAGCCTCACTTGTGCCTCACCACTCGCTACCTCGCCAGCTGGGTTCAACCATCCGTGAACCATCTGAGTGTTATGTAAGCACCACCTACACCAGCTCGTGTGGTCTTAACACCTTCCACAACCCTATCTGGCAGACATAACAGCCTCTTCCGCCACTCTACACATCTGCAGCTCCTCACACCTGTCGTACACGTGCATCGTGATGGGGGAGGGTTCTCAACGCACCTGCCATAAAGAAACATCATGGGGAGTGAAACAGCCCCACACACCTGGCACACGAACTCGAGAGATGAGGTGGCCCTACACACCTGTCAGACACAATATAGGGGTAAGACTGCCCCACACACCTGGCACACGAACACGAGAGGTGAGGTGGCTCCACACACCTTTTAGACGGACACAAGGGGGTGAAGTAACCCAACACACCTGCAAGACGGGCACGTAAGTGTGAGGTAGCCCCCACACACCTGCAAGATGGACACAACATGGGTGTGAGTGAGAAGTGCATCAATGTCACAGTGCAGGTTGCAGGCAGCCCAGACCTCACCCACCCTGATACCTGCAGCTAATTAACCTATCACTCCCAAAGTGCGTGATATCCATCTTCATTACTTGTAACCTGAGGCGAGGGAGAGTGAGGAGGCCGGAGGCTGAGGACAGGGTGAGAGAGAGAGGATGTGAGGGGAAAATGGGTGAGGGAAGAGAGAGAGAGAGTGAAGGTGACAGATGTAAGAAACCAAGGGGAGGGTTAAAGGAGGGGGAAAAGGGGAACTGAAAGAGATTGAAATGAAAGAGGAAGTAAGGGAGAATAAGAGAGAAGATCAAAAGCTGGTGAGAGTGAGAGAGGGAGCAGGACGCTGAGAGGAGGACGGGAGAGATCCTAATAGTAAACCAGACTAAACAAAACAACATACAAACTTAACACACTCACAGACAACTTTCACAGACAACTTTATCAACAACAACAACAACAAAACACCCTCTGACGTCACAATAGTCATTATCAACATGACTGAAATATTTTATCACGTCACCAATAACTTCTTAATAACACAAAGACTAAGATACAACGAGTAGCTTTATCATAAGACCTTTACTGAGGTCACAGCAGTAATTACCTGTCTTAAAAGAATACAGGTGACGAAGGAGAAAGATTTAACCTGTGAGGAATCTTGTCTATCAGGGTGTAGAAGGCTCAGCTTATGTTTTTCACCGCGTGTAAGATTGAGACTCCAGGAGGCTTTTTTTTTGTAGGGTGAGAAAGAGTATTGTGTGATAGCGATGATATGACGATTCTTTTTTATATAGGATGATGGAACATAGGAGATATTTTTTTGAAGCATTGGAAAAAAAAGTGGTAAGTTTTCAATGTATAAAAAGAGTAAAATAAATTAAATTACCCAAAATATCTTAAATATATTGTTTATTTCTTCCCCATCGTTTATTCCCTTACTTCACCGTCCCTTTATTCTTCCTCTTAATCTCCCCATTATACAAGATTATCCTACCAACCTGTTTCTCCCCGGCCACTCCTCGCTGGGTGATCAAGAACTCCTTAAGTTGCGTCTCTGGTTTCTCAAAGGGCCGAGTGACCCCTCCTGACCAGCCCTGACAACCTGCTATTATACTGTATACATGTGCTCACCTGTCTCCTCACCAAATACCTGTGTTAGAGAGGAAAGACAAAGGAAATTTCTCAGCCAATAAAACACTACCATGGAGGTGTGGAAGGCAGTAACACACACACACACACACACACACACACACACACACACACACACACACACACACACACACACACACACACACACACACACACACACACACACACACACTATTAACATTAGTCCCCCATTGTCATTTGTTTTTTGTTTTGTTCGTCCTTGTGTGAGTAAACTGTCATGTTTTATTGAGTTTTCCTATTTATCAATTTTTTTATATCCCTCTTTTTTTAATCCTATGTCCTTCCTCTATTCGTCACTTTAGGTATTATTCCAATCTCTTGTTTTATTCAATTTTATCGTTTTATTCCAGGGCACCCCAAGTCCACCCAGCTGTGAAGAGGTACCTAACTTTACAGCTCTAGGTAGTTAAGGCGGTGCAGTACAGTTCCGGCCAATTTAACCCAGGCTGCTTTATCCTTCCCAGCTGTTTTATCCCACGCAGCTGTTATATCCCACTCAGTTGTTTTATCCCACCCAGCTGTTTTATCCTCAATTTTATTTTATCCCACCCAGCTGTTTTATACCACTCCAGCTCCCCCGGTATTTTCCGCTTTTTACAACAGTAGGTTAAACCACAACAACGTCACATGTAAAACAAAAATGCCTATGGTATAATTTTTTCATGTTTTCATTATCGCCATTTTTCGCAATTTTCGCCATTCAATTTCCTTCTCTTTACGCTTTAGTCGAATTTTTGCATCGTATTTTTCTTTATGGTTATGTTTTTGTTTGTTTTTCATTCGTGATTTTTGTTTGAATTCATAGAGTTTTATCATATTGTGTGCTTCAGGGGAATGTCGTGTAAGGTCTGTGTTTGTATGCATGATTCATGTATTAGTATGTATGATTCATGTATTAGTATGTATGATTCATGTATCAGTATGTATGATTCATGTATCAGTATGTATGAGCCATGTATTAGTATGTATGAGTTATGTATCAGTATTTATGAGTCATATATAAGTAATGTATGACCCTATATCAATAAGTATGAGTCATGTATCCCAATATCAATATGCATGTCATGTATATTAAGATAAGTGACACATTAAGTATATTTCGGGACAAAAAATAGACGGCGATTTACAAGGACATAGGTTCGAATCCCACCAGAGGAACGTAATTAATTCCCATAAATCCTGTAGCAATAATAGTTTTTTATTATAAGGCTAGAGTGACGTAGAAGTATACAAGGCTGTAGGGATTTTTCTTAGTGTAGGTAAGGCTGTAGGGATTATGAGAAGTGAAAGATGATGCTCTCTCTCTCTCTCTCTCTCTCTCTCTCTCTCTCTCTCTCTCTCTCTCTCTCTTTCTCTCTCTCTCTCTAAGATGAGACGGAGAAAAGCCTAAGGTTTTCTAATCTCTGCCGGGTATTAACTAAGAGCTGTTGCTGTCTTGCATAAAATTCACCTTACCCAAAATATTCATTCAATCACATTAAGACCAACTGCGTAAATTTGGGACTTTTGTCGTAGATGATAAATGAGACACCTCAAGTTTTTGCCAGGAGAAGGGTGGATGGGAAGGAAGGAAGGAAGGAAGGAAGGAAGGAAGGAAGGAAGGAAGGAAGGAAGGAAGGAAGGCTCAAAACGTTCTTAATATACCCGAGCATTGTGAGGATCTCTTCCAAGTTCCTGTGGCTGAGGAAGTGGTTGAATTCGCTTACAATTACGATATGTTATAAACAAAAATTCCATTGCATTTGAACTTTACCAATGAGGTCTGTACTCTCTCTCTCTCTCTCTCTCTCTCTCTCTCTCTCTCTCTCTCTCTTTTTTTTTCTCTATCCTCTCTCTATTTTCTCTCTCTATCCCCCCTCCCCCTCTCTCTGTATTCTCTTGGTCCCTCCTTCTCTCTCTCTCTGTATCCTACCTCTCCCTCTATTCTCTCTCTCCGTATCCCTCCTCCTTCTCTCTATCTCTCTCTATCCTCCCCTTCTCACTCTCTCCTCTCTCTCAAGCTGGGATTTCGTCATCTAGAGACTACAGGAGTGGCAATGGGGGGGACAGGACGGATTTACAGATTACAATATAAATCCCTTAAGATAGATATGAAGGAAGGATTATCACTCACTGGAATAGATAAAAACGTGTTACAAGATGATGAATAATTGGAAAAAAGGGGGAATAAGTGATAAATGAGGGGAATAAGTAATAAATAAGGAGAACTATGGGATATTAAGATTATGAGGAATATTTAGTTGTGTTATCTTAGAAAGTTAAATGAGTTTTCAGAGGTGTGGACAGTCTGAAAGTGTCATAGGGAAAGTGTCAAAGAGAGTTTCATAAGAAAGTGTTATGAGGAAAGAGTTAAAGGGTGTGTCATTAGAAAAGTGTCATGAGGGAAGTATCAAAGAAGGTGTCATAAGAAAGTGTCATAAGGAAAGTGTCATAAGAAAAGTGCCATAGAAAGAGTCAGGATCACAAGGAGAGGCAGTGTCATAAAAGAGGGTTAGTGTCAGAAAGGGATTGTCAGCATCAGAAAGGGAAAAGGGAGATTAAGCGTGTCAGATAGTCAGTGTCAGAAAGGGACAATCAGAGTGTGAGGAAAAGGGTGAGTAACTGAGAGGGACCCAATCACATGTCCTCAGGGTCATTACCACCTACGAGTTCATCTCCCTGCGTCACACAGGTCACTCACGCTTCACTAAGGTCACCATCAACTACTTGAACCTCTCCTTGCGTCACTCAGGTCATTCACACACCATTAATGTCACCATCACCTATTTGAACCTCTCCTTGCGCCACTCAGGTCATTCACACACCATTAATGTCACCATCACCTACTTGAACCTCTCCTTGCATCACTCAGGTCACTCACGCTTCACTAAGGTCACCATCACCTAGTTGAACCTCTCCTTGCGCCACTCAGGTCACTCACACACCATTAATGTCACCATCACCTACTTGAACCTCTCCTTGCATCACTCAGGTCACTCACGCTTCACTAAGGTCACCATAACCTACTTGAACCTCTCCTTGCGCCACCCAGGTCACTCGTCTCTAAGAAAACAATTACTTTCTTCTATAAAAATCACTCCATATTAATGAAAGAAAATGCGTCGACTAATTCACTTGCTTCCCACTGAACTTATCCCCCCCCCCTCCTCCACAAAAGGTCATGCATGACCTTATCTCTTGCATACATGACCTTATCTCTTGCATACATGACCTTATCTCTTGCATGAATGGCCTTATCTCTTGCATACATGACCTTATCTCTTGCACGAATGACCTTATCTCTTGCATACATGACCTTATCTCTTGCATGAATGACCTTATCTCTTGCATGAATGACCTTATCTCTTGCATGAATGACCTTATCTCTTGCATGAATGACCTTATCTCTTGCATACATGACCTTATCTCTTGCATGAATGACCTTATATCTTGCGTACATGACCTTATTTCTTGCATACATGAGTTTATCTCTTGCATACATGACCTTATCTCTTGCATGAATGACCTTATCTCTTGCATATATGACCTTATCTCTTGCATGAATGACCTTATCTCTTGCATGAATGACCTTATCTCTTGCATGAATGACCTTATCTCTTGCATATATGACCTTATCTCTTGCATGAATGACCTTATCTTTTGCGAATCAGTTAATCAAGATCAAGAGATTGCGTTTTTTTCCCCAGGTTGTATCGGAAGGTTGAGTCACTGAGGTCTCGACGTGGAAGACACTAAAACGTACCGTCAACCAAAACTGTTTTCTTAGTTATAGCAGAGTCAAAACACACTCACTAATATAACACACACAGTCAAAACACACTCACTAATATAACACACACAGTCAAAACACACTCACTAATATAACACACACAGACAAAACACACTCACTAATATAACACACACAGACAAAACACACTCACTAATATAACACACAAACTCAAAACACACTCACTAATATAACACACACAGTCAAAACACACTCACTAATATAACACACACAGTCAAAACACACTCACTAATATAACACACACAGTCAAAACACACTCACTAATATAACACACACAGTCATAACACACTCACTAATATAACACACAAACTCAAAACACACTCACTAATATAACACACAAACTCAAAACACACTCAACGTCATTCCTCCTGGTTCGCGATCGTCAAAAAGCGAAAGGTTGGCCGCATAAACTCACTACATAATTACGTACAAAGTTATCGGGTGGAGTACATGGAAGGAGGTGTGGCCTGTGTACCTCAACCAGCCCAGGTGGAGGTTGGAAGTCAGAAGGCGCGAGAGACAGGTGAGAAAGGGAGAATGAGTGAGAGACAGGTGGACAAATGAATAAGGGGGAATATGGGAGAGAAAAATGAAAGGGATTAAGTAACATACGAGGAAAAGGATGAAGGGGAGAGAGAGAGAGAGAGAGAGAGAGAGAGAGAGAGAGAGAGAGTTAAAATTCGTAAAAAAAATAAATCCATTAAGCTTCGAATATTCTCTATATTTTGACAGCATTAGACCCACCACCACCATTAAGCATAACCTACCTTAACACACCTGTAATATAATTCCACATCATCTTCTCGTAACCCAAAATTACGTACTTGGTTGCCACTCTAGTAATTGACTCGGTAATTTCTGACGTCAGGCTTAAGTTAGGGTGATTAAGCCAGAAGTTTGATCCTCACGAGAACACCAACAATGCGCCTGCTTAATGGTGTAATATTATTTCCCTATATGACTGTAACTGCAAACAAATAAGATAATTTGGCAGAAAAAATACCTGTACATGTTACTGTTAATGTAAAATACAGAAAAAATACAGGATAATAATAATAATAATAATAATAATAATAATAATAATAATAATAACAATAATAATAACAATAATATATTCTACATAATAAGAAATAGTTAACAAATCACACACTGTAGATTGATAATGCTCACTTAGTAGACTCCGAGGTAAGACTCTCCCTGTATGCATCATGTTAACAATGGATAGTTTTAATAAGTCACACTTTTTAGAGCAGCCTCGATTGTATAAAAGTAAACAAGAAATAGATAATAACCTGTGTAGTTAATAGACGAGTGGTCCATCAAGTATCAGAGGATGTTGAGCACCAGAAGGACCTACAGTGATTATGACTCTATACCCAACTTAAGAGATAAACTCGTTCTTATAACTTAGGTGAGTCTCATGTGTAACTCTCCCTCGCCTCGCACATCTTCCCAGAGAAGGCTTCACATTAGAGACCTTCTTCAGGTTCTTCAGCAGCCAAGGGCCTATCTCAGGATCCTTTGAGCTCAGGTTAGCCATTGATAATTAGGTTCTTCCTAAGATTCTGAAGTGACTCTCAAGGCTAATGCAGTCACTGCTTCCTGGCCGCAGGCACCAAGTGCTTTCTTTGGCTTACCAACCCCGAGCTCGTGTCTTCTTTAAGATATTAATGATGTTATAATTAAGCTATCAATAGTGTAATATCTTAAGATTAAAGCAGGTAGCAGCCATTGGTAGCATCGTGCACTGATGCTCGAGTCGCCGTGAGCAGTAGACCCGTGCTGATGGTGGAGAACCTGCATGCTCATATTATATACTTCAGAATTTATAAGCTTTTTTGAGTTGATGCAGCTGGCCAGAGTGGCGCATGCAAAACCTGACATCCAGTGTGAGGAACTGGATAAAACACTTTGTATATATTTGTATGGATTTGTTTTTGCTTTTTGTAGGTTGTTTTAGTTCACAGTTTGTTGACAAGAAGCAGCTAGTGTGTAAGATTCAATAAATCAAAGAGGTAAGAATCGACGGAATTCACTCTAAGACTATGTCCCATGTGCGATCGTCCACACGAGTGGACGTGCTACCTCAGCGTAGCGACCAGCAAGCGGGAACTAAACGCGCGACCTGGAAGCAGCTATAAAATATTTTGATCGTCGCTTTCTCAGTCGCGCGAGTCCTCGCATTCTACAGCAAAACGAAAGAAGTTTATACTTTAATTTTCCGCTGTTAACAGCTTGATCTTGCCAAGAAATAGATCTTTGTGGACTATTAAAGTAGCTGCAAAATGTTTCTCTCACATAATGTGTAGAAGAATGTGAAGCATTGTTTATTTTAGAGGGCGCGGTGTTATCCTCAACTGTACATTCTTGAATTGCAAAGGACTGCGCCCATACCCTCTGTGTCAATGATGATATGATGGAAAAGTGTAGCACACTTTGCAATGTCAACAGCAGTATCTATCTTTATTTCAATAGCTTTATTTAAAATTCTCCATTTACTTTTCCAAATTCCAAATTCATACTTTACAAAACACCTGGCACGTGACAATCTGGAATTAAAAATTATATATATTTTTTTTTTGCTCAGCGCATTCCTCGTCCCCAATCAGAATACATTCTGGCGTACTCGTTAAACTCCTTTGGATCTTGGCGAAGTTCCTTGTAGAGATGGTAAAATTCGCCTACTTCCATTCAGAATCATCCTCTGATATATGGGATAATTTTTCCTGTGTACCTCTGTAGGTACCGCACGTTTAAAACCATCATTTTCAAAAATTTCCAGCGAACGTCTGCGATGCATAAAAAGCATATTTACGCTGACAAGACGCTGGTAGGTGGGACACAGGTGGCTTAGGAAAGTAGGTAGCGTGTTTACGCCCTGGTCGCTCGATGCCACAGGACGCTCACACATGAGACATAGCCTTAGAGTTGTTTACATGTTCGCTGTGTTGTGACGACAGTGTGTCCGGCGGGAAGCTTAAATGGAGAATGATGATATGGAGGCTGTACAAGTATGCAGGTTGCAGTAATCTTAATACTCACTGGCACAGGTGTTCTTGAAGGTAAAAACAGGACATTTACAAATACTTTAATACCATACGTTATTAAATACCCTAGAAATTGAGTTCACTTAACATGTAACGTTTCTTTTGTTGGATGAGATTTTTTTTCTCATGTTTAATAAAGTTCTTGACAGATGTAAAATTAAATAAATCGAATGCCATAAACTACACTAAAAATCTTATACGAATGAGTGACAAATTGATTCCTTTAAGAGAAGTTTAGATTCGAAGGAAGAAAAAACTTAATATAGTAATGATGGTAATTTGTCTCTGTCTGGTACAGATCTACGGTACAACTGGTCGATGGTACAGTAGTTAACGAACGACGAGGGAGATAATTATGGAGAATTAGCTGATGACGTAATGTTTGTTTAATCTGCGGAATTCTTTGGAAGCGTGGGTGGTGGGGAGGTCAGTGGGGGTGGGGAGGAGGTCGGGGTGGTGGTGGGTGGTGGGAGGTCGGGGTGGTGGGGGGTGGTGGGAGGTCGGGGTGGTGGGGAGGGTGAAGGGAGGTGGTGGGTGGAAGGGAGGTGGTGGGTGAAGGGAGGTGGTGGGGTTGAAGGGGGTAGTGGGGGGAGTGAAGGGGATGGTGGGGGGGGGGAGGGGAAAGAGGGTTCCTGTCATTGTTTCTTCTCACCAAAATATGAAACAATTCAACCTCATTTTTTTTATTATTTTTCTTTTTACTTTAACTCAATAGATGATTTTATTTTCATATATTAAGTCTTTCCTTCCCGTCACGTGGTGTGCTATAATCGACGGTGGACGAACAAGAATATCTTCATCCCATTATACTATAGACACAGTTATCATAATACGAGATCCTGGGTTTGATTCAAGGTTTTTGTGAGGTCAGTGATGTTATTATTCTTGACTTAATATTCAAATAAAGGCTCAAGGCTGGTCACTAAGATACTCGACTCGACATAACCTGACCATAAGGGATGAGGAAAATGATAAAACGTACATATTTAAAATTCCTGAATAATGTGACTCAGAGATATTGACACACGGCAATATATTACACCCAGTTATATATTTCAACACTAACTAATTTTTTCTTGTTTTTGATAGATTTGATTCTCCTCAATAGAATAGAAACTAACTAATGAAGCTTTACTTGCAAATACTTAATGTTTGTGGAACTACTGCCTATATCTAATCTTGTAGGCTATCAACTAATGCATTTTTCGACGATATATACAATCTAGATGTTTTATATGATACTTGACAGTTTATAGTAAAGTATGGTACTATAAAAGTCTTGAAAAGCAAAACATAAATCCTAAAGCAAAACATATATATGCCAAATTATGTAACAAAATGGCATGATTAACCTGAGCCAGTGTTTGTATTGGTAACACTCGGGTAGCGAGACCACACTCACTCGCTCAGGTAATACTGTCGCGGTGCTGGGAGCGGGGGAAGGAGGTGAGCCAAGGGACTGACACCTACTGAAACTGGGTACAAAAATATACATAGATGACCTTATTAAAACGGGGTATATATATAGATATACATAATCATTGTTGGGGAGAAACTAGGTCAGGTATTGTGGCCTTAAGAGAAAGAATGGGCCCATAACACATTTATATCCGTAAGAGGGATGAGGGTAGACACTAGACTTGCAGAAACCTGGTCAAGATTCAGGTGATAGACCTTGAAGTATCTAGGGTCAAAATACATATATGGCCTTACAGAAACCAGGTCAGGTACTGGCCTTTCAGAAACTTGGTCAATATGCTGGCATTGACCTTCAGGAAATTAGGAGTGAAGTACAAATATGGCCTTAGAGAACTTAGTTCCAAATACACTGATGACCTTACAGAAAAATAAGGTCAGACTCAGGCCTTATAGTAACTGGAACACGGTTACAAATACTTGCTTTGTAGAGATTTGGTCAAAATACATATATGGCCTTAGAGAAACTAGGTCAGGTACTGGCGTTGCAAAGACTAGGTCAAAATATAGATGCAGTGTGATATATAAACAAGCATCAGAGTGAACGGTGCAGCGGGTGGTGGAGGAGATACTTAATATATTGGTGGATTATAAAGAAAATGTATGCTCTTGCCATTAGCTCAAATTTATGGGATGATAAACTGCATGATCACCGGGACACACACACACATATATATATATATATATATATATATATATATATATATATATATATATATATATATATATATATATATATATATATATATATATATATATATATATATATATATATATATATAAGCACGTGCTTTGGAGAGTGATTGCACTGGGGGGAGCTCAGAGTCATGCCGAAAATTCGAAAATATTTGAAACGATAAAGTCAAATATAAAATTGCTTACTGGTGACAGCACTGACGGGATTCAGCATTCCAAACATGATGAAGACGTTGAGTGTTGGAGTCTTTTCTTGGAGAAAGATGGAGTGTTGGAAGCTAAGAAGTGTCTTGGTGAAGGATAAGGAGGTTGGACCCTTTGTGATCGTGTGTCAACTTATTTAACTGATATCTGAAGAAGCACTTTACACGTTCTGGGAGGGACTATCGGGGCTGAGTTGTTTTTGATCTGAGTTGTTGAGGTCCACGGGTATGACCAATCACAGAGGTAGGGCATGAACCGAGGGTACGCTAGCAGTCAGAAATGACACACACACACACAGGTAGCAGACGCAGGCACGGAAGAAGTAGCGTTCGCCTTCTCTTCACTAGATCACTGTAACAAAAGAGGAAATGGTTTTAGGACGGGTGGAGGCGGAGAGGCAGCCTCGCCAGCGTCACCACAGGGGCAGCAGGTCTGTGCGTCTGGCTGCTGGGGCCAACTTTATTTTTGTCATGTGCTATAGTATACAGGTCATCGTATAGTACACAGTAATACTTAGTCTCCAACAGATATGTTTTATACAGTACTAACTTGTGTGGAAGTGAAATAATAACAACATACATAATACAAATGGGAACTGATCGTCAACAATTAATACTTCCTGAAAGTCAAAATTTATCATAATCAAGTAAGCAATAGTGAATTTCGCGGTAAATTTTGTTCTGGGAATTCTCAATTTCAAATTAACCGATTAGAATTACTAGTAATTAAACTTTTATTTTATGCAGATAAATCATAGGTGCTCTACACACCTGTATCCGGCGTGATATTAAAGTTCTCAATATTTATAGAATGTAGAGTGAAATATATTCGCCCCTTTCATGTGTCTATTTTTTCCTTATCGTCTAATATTGTCTCTTCTCGGATTGTTTTTCGCCCCATTTTAAAATATACATTTCTTTAATTTATGGCCAAAGTTATCGCTTTTATTCTCCTGAAAAAAAAATAATATCTTTAAGAAATATTTGTTTCATCAACAGTATGTTCACTAACACGGCGAGGGCGTCAATTCGCTTTAACTCTGCCCAAATGATTGCGAGTTCCTTTTGAATATTTCCCTTGAGGCAAACCACTCCACCACACCAACAAACCACCACACTATCACACCATCACACCACAACATTATCACATAACAACATTACCACACCATCACACCACCACACCATCACTCCACAACACCACACGACCTCTTACACCACCACACCACATAACCATACTACCTCTTACACCACCACACCAACATTCTACTGGGCGACCACACCTCGCCTCACCACAAACCAACAACAAACTAATCTTCCAGACATATGATGCCAATGTGTTATTGATCTAGGAGAGCCAAGACGTCCCGCTGTGGTCATAAAGCTGTCAAGAGGACCTCCATACTGGGTGTATCACTTCACGGTGTAAGCCCCCGTCACATGCACCACTCCTAACCTAAATGTTGGCTGAGTGAACTACACATCCTGTACCTGTTAGTACTCACTCACTCCTTCCATCTCAGTAACGTCTCTCCTGTGAAGTAACCACGACTTCCTTACAATGAGGGAAGAACATTGTAAATATCCTAAAACAGATACAATTTGGTCCCCTTAGATACGTATCATTAAGTCCCTATCTTCCTGAAGCTACAGTCACACAGTCATTTTT
This sequence comes from Homarus americanus, assembly GCF_018991925.1. Taxonomy (NCBI): domain Eukaryota; kingdom Metazoa; phylum Arthropoda; class Malacostraca; order Decapoda; family Nephropidae; genus Homarus; species Homarus americanus. The sequence continues at coordinate 166,219 of NW_024718513.1, forward strand.
TCCCCCTAGATTAGATTAAGTTTCTCCCCTTAGAAGGGTGAGATGACTGCTTTACAATGAGCTCTTTTATGAATCAGGTACACTAGTATGCTTCAGGTACGCTTCATTACCCACAAAACCAATTATGAATCGAGGGAAAATGAGAAAATATGGATCTTAAATTTGGTTGTGTAAATGCCTGATTCGGGTGTGTCCTTCACCTCCTCCCCCTCCTTCTCCTCCTTCCAGCAAAGACAAATTAATTTTTGGATGGTTGTTGAGAGACTGAATGAGGTAGACTGAGGGACAGGTGTGATGGTGAAGAGGAGAGGAAAGCGAATTGAGAGGAGGAGGTGGAGAGGAGGATGTGGAGAGAGAAGAGTATAGCCAAGAGAGGTAGAAGAGAGGGAAGAGAGAAAGACAAGGAGAGGAGGAGGAGTGATAGACAGTGGGAATAACTAAGGGAGCAAAACGAAGAGAAGTAGAGGGAGAGAGAGGGAAGAAACATATGGAAAGAAGGATAGAAGAGATACATCGAGAGTGAGAAGAGAAATATAACGAGGAAGGAACATTGCATTAAAGAAGAAGAAGAAGAAGAATGAGGAAGGGGAAGAATAGCCAGAATGTGAATAAGAATACGTGTATGAAGAACTCTTGACACTATAATTACTCCCTATAATTCATGACAGACACACACACACACACGTCACAAAACACAGAGGAATGTATTAAGTACTGGACTTTAAGACACAGGTGAGGGAGACGTCGACCTCTGTAAACACACACATTAGACGAGAGTTAAAAATACCGATATTGTGGGGTTTTTTTTTAAGGTTTGTTTGACGTTTGACTTCGTGTAATACTAAAAGGGGCAATAGAAGAAAGAAAGAAAGAAAGAAAGAAAGAAAGAAAGAAAGAAAGAAAGAAAGAAAAAGAATGAGAGAAATAAAGAAAGATTGAATGACAGAAAAAGAAAGAAAGAAAGAAAATTATACATGTAAGAAAAACAAATAAACACTAAAATAAAATATGAATGAACTTAAGAATGAAAAATAAAAAAAAATAAAAAAAAAGGAGAGAAAAAAGAAAGACACAAAAAAGAAGGAAGAAAAAGAAAGAAAGAAAAAGAAAGAAAGAAAGAAAGAAAACCTAGGAAAACAATGCAGTTCTCCCCTCACATGGAGAAGACATAAATATATTTAATTACCAGGGACGTGACTTCTGTGGGCCAGGAAGTTCTGTTCATAGGAGACTGACACAGAGGGCCCAGTTAATGTACCCACCCAGTTAATGTACCCACCCAGTTAACGTACCCATCCAGTTAGTGTACCCACCCAATTAATGTACCCATCCAGTTAATGTACCCAGTCAGTTAACGTACCCACCCAGTTAATGTACCCACCCAGCCAGTTAACGTACCCATCCAGTTAGTGTACCCACCCAATTAATATACCCACCTCGTTAGCCTCGATCAATGGAACCACTCAGCAGGTCTCAGTTAAAGAAACTCAGTTAATACACACACACATACACACCTGACTGACTCACTTCACTAATGACAAAACAACGACAGAAATATGACCAGGTTTAAGTGAAGCCGTAGGTGAGTATTTCCCTTAGGCTTCAGATATTGCATAAACCCTTAAATATTGCACAAAATACAGCTGCAACATTTCAGCTACCACCCTCTTGACCTCATGGTGAATACTGCAAATGAATATATTCCAATTTCTTTTTTTGTCAAATGTGCAGGTGAGTTCTAAGAGATTATGTACGGGTTGTGAGAGTGAGAGCATTGAATGACTCTTAATTCTGGTCGTGTTTTCTGTCTGTCTGTCTGTGTTTGTCTGTCTGTCTGTCTCCTATTTTCGTCTCTTTATTTTGGCTTTCTCTCATTGTTTTTTTTTTATTCTTAAAGAAACATAAAAAAGACAAGCATAAAATTACTTCCGTGTGGTGACAATAACAAAAGAACGGTACCTTAACATAGACAATAACAAGAAATTGTACCTTATAACCTAACCTTAACATAGACACAATAACATTAAAGTGTACCGTCTAACCTAACCTAACCTAACCTAACCTAACCTAACCTAACCTAACCTTAACATACACAATAACATTAAAGTGTACCGTCTAGCTTATAAACCTAACCTAACCTAACCTAACTAACTAGCAACAACATAGACACAATAACATTAAAAGTGTACCGTCTAACCTAACCTAACACAACCTAACCTAACCTAACCTAACCTAACCTTAACATACACAATAACATTAAAGTGTACCGTCTAACCTAACCTAACAACATTAACCTAACTTAACCTAAACCAATTATACCATAATTACTCCTATACAGACCACACCTGAGTGAGGTTCTCGCCCAGGTAACGTGTCACAAGCTGATTGCCCTTTGACCTTCAGGTCTTATACAATATGACCTAAAAAAGAATGATAATGATTTGGCTGGGATTTGACTTTGTTTGTGAGAGAGAGAGATATTAGGTTCTTGTAAGCATTCAACTCAAAGTAGGTCACAAATATCCGGTCATGTTGGGTGGGGAGGAGAAAGGAGAGCTGGGGAGGTGGGGGATGAGAGGTGAGAAGAGAGGAGGAGAGGGAAGAGAGATTGGAGAGAGGAGAGGGAGAGGAGAGAGAGAGAGAGAGAATATGCCTCCTATCTCGAGGGTCTGTCTGTGATCTATGACCCGCAGGTTTCACATGGCCCTGACGTCATTGGTTGACTAGTGTGTGTATATATGGCTGAGGCTTGACGGTTACCAGGGGACAGTCCAGTGTCTGTAACTCTTGTCTGTGCACGAAAACCAAAGACAAAACCCAGCTAGAGGCAGACAGACAGAACAGACCAGATGACAGACTCAGAGCAACAACACAGCCCTGGAGGGAAAGAGGGGGAGAGAGGGAAGGGGGAAGAGGGTGAGGGGAGGGAGGAGGAGGGACAGGTTCAGGGGGGGGGGTGAGGGGAGGGAGGAGGGGGACGGGATGGGGGTTGAAGAGGGGGTGAGGAGGGAGGAGGAGGACAGGATGGGGGTTGAAGAGAATTGAGGGAGGAGGAGGAGGGGGACAGGATGGGGGTTGAAGGGGGTGAGAGGAGGAGGAGGAGGGACAGGATGGGGTTGAAGATAGAATTGAGGAGGAGGGGGACGGGATGGGGTTTGAAGAGGGGGGTGAGGAGGAGGAGGAGGGACGGGATGGGGGTTAAGTTTCGGAGAATAATAATAATGAGGTGATATCGAGGTTAGGTTAGGTTAGGTTAGGTTAGGTTAGGTTAGGTTAGGTTAGGTTAGCACCATATAGCCTCTGACCTTTAAGCTTATGAGGGAGGGATGGAGGGATACCTACTAGCCATCGTGCCACCAAGAGACTTGCATTAGCTATTTTTAATTCCTCGAACACGCATATCAACCCCAGTATTGTTGGGTTGTATTATTGATCACCGGCCACCAACACTACCACTATTACCATTGTCACCACTACTACTATCGCCAACAACACTACCACTACTACCACCATCACCGGCCACCACCACTACTACTACCACCACCACCACCACCACCACCATTGTCGCCGCATCATAGACACAAAGCGTTTTTATTTATTTTCTTAAGTGTTACATTTCCTCATGATTTTGTATGAGCTCTCTCTCTCTCTCTCTCTCTCTCTCTCTCTCTCTCTCTCTCTCTCTCTCCCTGTGCTGACTGACAGGTAGCTCTCGGGGGCGGACGGAGCCAATTTTTTTACCTCTCATGACAGGTTGTCTTCGCGTGTTCAGGAAGTTGATGCCTCGCCAGGTAAAGTATGACATTATTTATAAACACAGTAACACAATTTACATATAAAAGAAAAAAAAATCATATATTCCAAAAAGTAATAAGCGTAAGAAAAAAATATGAAGATTTTAAAATTTAGTTAAGAATGGGATATAATTTGTGAGTCACGTATGATTTAATTATAAGATAGATGACTGAGATGATACAGACACACACGGACGGACGAGAGAAACTAGATGTATCCAAATTTTACCTCATGTAACGCCATAACAAGAACAGCCTAAGGACACCACGGACATAAACCAAAGAAGCTGACAGACCCAAAAAAACGGGACAATTAATGAGACAGACACCATATTATGAGAGAGTCTTCCACTATGGCTGGCGTGGCGGCATATGGCAAACAACACGATGATCTTTAAACACGCAGCTGTTGTTTCAGTCACGGATAATATATTCATCAGGAGTTAGGGACCACAAGTTGTGATTATCATAAAGTTTGTCCTCAGCGTCTAATTAAAACTTTACGACACGCCAAGGTAAGAATAATAATACAGGTAAATTGTCAGGTGTTTGTGATACACGGTGGCTTTGTTGTGTGTGGGTGGCAGCCAAGGGGGAAGGGGGGTCACCAGGTGTATGTGGCTTACTAATTAACACCAGGTGCGTGCCACAGTCCTGTTATCATCTGGTGGAATTAGTTGAAAATTTGAAGCAAGGAGAATAATTCTAGTTTCTTTTTTATATGTAAACATAAATAAACAAATAAATAAGATTGATAAGCACACACACACACACACACACACACACACACACACACACACACGTAGATCCTTAGAAAACTTTCACTAGCAACCTTAAAACAGACGCCGTATCTCCAACTGAAGCTGAATTAAGAATCTCCTCTAATGGTTTTTGATGGTTGACGTCTTTAACTAACATACGTCAACGGAGCAGAAGTAGGAGGTATTAGAATGAAGTGTTGGATCTCATAAAAACATATTCTTTGTATATGAGCTACACATGCACTACCTTCTACTGTAGGCGGAAAATACAATCAAATAACAAACATTAACAGCAGAAATAATACATTACAACAAAAATATGAATCCACACCAAGATACATCATACGTAACAGTCTAGATTTTGTACACACATTCTTATGAACCCGGAAGATCTACAACTCTCAACAGTCCCCCCTATCAATAACTATATTAAAATAACCTGCTATAAAAAAAAAAATAAAATAGTCATCCTACAGGGAACCACAGAGGCAACAAAACGAGGAGAGAGATAAATCCTGGTAGCAACATCAACAAAACTAGAGTTAAATGCCAAAATAATAACAAATAGCATGTAAATAAACCCAACGATAAGGGAAAAACTACAAGAAACACAAACAAACAAGGATAAAACAAGTAGACATGTAAACATTCTTTTACAATAACTCCCTCCCCCGAAAAAAATAATCCTTCACCAGCTATTAGAGAGAAAGTAATTGACGAAGGGATACTGTAGGATAAGACCAGGATTAAAAACAAACGTATGTGCAATAACACAGGCTCAAGATACAATGAAATGTGTGTGTGTGTGTGTGTGTGTGTGTGTGTGTGTGTGTGTGTGTGTGTGTGTGTGTGTGTGTGTGTGTGTGTGTGTGTGTGTGTGTGTGTGTGTAATTTAATCAATGTAGTAAGTACTAATGTTATGTTTTATCTCTCTTAAAGACCACTAATCATGATAGCTCTAACACTATTACCTAGAAGACAGCTACACACACACATACAGGCGCCTCACACACACACACACACACACACACACACAGGAACGACATGACTACGCAAAACTACCACACCCAAACAAGTCACAGCTGGATGGAAACCTTTCATTTATTTCAATTTTTCATTTATTTTTTTACTCTGTTTACAAAGTTTTAGTTGGATTCTTCGCTAAATTCTTCTCGGACAAATTTCTCTTTGTTTCCTGTCCAGTGAATTAGTGATTAGGTTAGGTTAGGTTAGGTTAGGTTAGGTTAGGTTAGGTTAGGCTAGGTTAGGCTAGGCTAGGCTAGGGTTATGCCTAGGTTAATCACGTTGTGTTAGTATACGTTATGTTATGTTAGGGTTAAAGTTAAGGACAGGTTAGGTTAAATAAGGTAAGGTTATGTTTCGGTAAATTACATTGTGTTAGGTTAGGTTTGGGTAAATTCGGTTAGGTTAGGTTAGGTTAGGTCAGGTCAGGTCACGTCAGGTTAAGTTAGGTTAGATAAAAGAAAAAATTGCCGGCCAAATATCATCGGATCCCTTGACCTAAGCTCTCCCCAGATGTTATTATATATAACAGTGAAGGAAGCTACCCCAGGAACACGGTAGGTACGAGACTCCTTAACTCCTACGACGACAACACGAAAGAAGTCAACAATACCTCGGTCTGGGTAACGAGGTAGGTGCTTAAAATATCCACCTGTTCTCTCTCTCTCTCTCTCTCTCTCTCTCTCTCTTTCTCTCTCTCTCTGAAGCTAAACTTAGACCTGTGACATTCTTGTGGTGAAAAATAGCACACAAGCATAAACTATTATTAGGATGCTGTAAAGGTTTCTATTTATTACCTATAATGTGATTTATTGTGCGTGTGTGTGTGCGAGTGGTGGGTGTGTGTGTGTGTGTGTGTGTGTGTGTGTGTGTGTGTGTGTGTGTGTATGTGTGTGTGTATGTGTGTGTGTGTGTGTGTGTTACTGTTGTTTCTTTGTCTATGTTGTTTTAATGATTGTTTATTGTGGTGCTGCGATCTTTGTATATCAAAGAGGAAGGATATTCTCTCTCTCTCTCTCTCTCTCTCTCTCTCTCTCTCTCTCTCTCTCTCTCTCTCTCTCCTCTTAGTGTGTGTGTGTGTGTATCAGTATTTTTACAGTGGTACCGAGAGAGGGAGGAAGGAAGAATTTAGTGGTCTTTGATTCACTGAGCCTGTTGGAGTTAGTAGGTGGGGGGAGATGAAAGGATAATAACAGAGAGAGAGAGAGAGAGAGAGAGAGAGACCAAACAACAATGACTGCTCTTAAAACTGACCTAAACCTGAACATTACTAAGAAGGGATCAGGTCAACAATCTGCTGACCTAACAATGACCTATGATGACTGGGTACATCTATTGTATCTCCCTCGTTACTCATATTAAGCTTTAACCTCATTTAGATTACGGTCTTGTACGAAAAAAAAAAGACACGGTTAAAATCCTAAAAATTCCACAAATATTTTCATCTTTTTAATTTGTCTAGTAAAGAAACACGTATCAGAGATTATAACTTTGTCTCCCTTTAAACTGAAATGCATTGAAAGTGGGATACAATGCGGTGTATACTAAGTCTTTGATACACAAGGAGACAGCAGTAAGTAGGCCGGTAATACTACCCTCGACTCCATTTATTTTCCCCAAAGTTGTAAATTTCTATATCCATTTACAGCTGAGTAAACTGAGTGTGTCCAGTGATCGAACCAACTGACCCGTGGAACAGGATGCGAGTGCTTCATCCACTCGACCGCCGTACTTAAACACAAAGAGTAAACGGAGATAACCAAACAGAGAGAGAGAGAAGATAAAGCAGACAAACAGGGAGAAAGATAAAACAGACAAACAGAGAAGAGAAAGCAAACGGGTCAACGGTGTCCCATCTGTGAAAGAAACTCAAGGACTAAAATATAAAAGAATAAAAATGAATGAAGAAAAAAATGAAGCCTGAAGGAAATGGGGGGGAAAAATGATCAAACATACGAACACAGAGAATATGAAAAAAAAACAATAAACGTTTAGACAGAGGAAAAACGAATGAGGGGTTTGGGAACGAATGAAAGAAAAGAATGGAAAAAATAGATAAAAGTCATAGAGAGAGAGAGAGAGAGAGAGAGAGAGAGAGAGAGAGAGAGAGAGAGAGAGAGAGAGAGAGAGAGAGAGAGAGAGAGAGAGAGAGAGAGAGAGAGAGAGCAAATATAAAACAGTGAAGGGGGGAGAGTGAAAGACACAATTGAAAAAGACGATTAAAATGCACACACACATAGTAGAAGTGTTAGTGGAAAACAGGAGTGAGTAGAGAGAGAGAGAGAGAGAGAGAGAGAGAGAGAGAGAGAGAGAGAGAGAGAGAGAGAGAGAGAGAGAGAGAGAGAGAGAGAGAGAGAGAGAGAGAGAGAGAGAGAGAGAGAGAGAGAGAGAGAGAGAATAAAGGAAGACAAAGAGAGAAAGAGAAACTTCCACTATCTCCATTATCCCCGTTATCAACTTTACACCCCTCCCCTTCTTCTCCCCCTCTCCTTTCTTTGCGCCTCATTTCCCCTTTCAACCATCTCGCCCCTCTCACTTCCCTTTCCTCTCTCTCTTTTCAGTCTTCTCTCTCCCGTCTCCTTTGCTTTCTCTGTTCCCCCTTCTCCCTTACTGTCTCTTCCTCTTCACTCTCCTTTACTCTTTCTTCCCGTCTCTCTCCTTTGCTCTCTCTGCTCTCCCTTCTCCCTTATTCTCTTCCACTTCCCTCTCCCTCCTTCTCCCTCTCCCTCCCTCCAGGCTGAGCGCCACATTAGCTGCCCCACGACCTTAGGCTGGCAATAAAGAGAGGAAAAACTGCTTCTTATAATGGACCAGAGATTGTGGCGGTACTCCCTCCACCAGCCGGAGTGTGGAGGGAAGGCGGTACTCCCTCCACCAGCCAGAGTGTGGAGGGAAGGCGGTACTCCATCCACCAGCCAGGGTGTGGAGAGAAGGCGGTACTCCCTCCACCAGCCAGAGTGTGGAGGGAAGGCGGTACTCCCTCCACCAGCCAGAGTGTGGAGGGAAGGCGGTACTCCCTCCACCAGCCAGGGGTGTGGAGAGAAGGTGGTACTCCCTCCACCAGCCAGGGTGTGGAGGGAAGGGGGTACTCCCTCCACCAGCCAGAGTGTGGAGGGAAGGCGGTACTCCCTCCACCAGCCAGGGTGTGGAGGGAAGGCGGTACTCCCTCCACCAGCCAGGGTGTGGAGAGAAGGCGGTACTCCCTCCACCAGCCAGGGTGTGGAGGGAAGGGGGTACTCCCTCCACCAGCCAGAGTGTGGAGGGAAGGCGGTACTCCATCCACCAGCCAGGATGTGGAGGAAGGGGTACTCCTCCATCAGCCGAGTGTGGAGGGCAGGGAGACTCCCTCTCCACCAGCCAGAGGTGGAGGGCAGTACTCTTCCACCAGCCAGGGGTGGAGGGAGAGAGGAGGAGGGAGGAGGGAGGAGGAGGGATAAATGAGCGACTTTTCCAGCAAGATCATGAAGGAAGAGAGTTAAAGGAGGGGAAGGAAAGGGAGGGAATTCAGGACGACATAGGAAGAGAAGACAAAAGGGAGGTAAGAATATATGGGTAAAAGAGGGAGAAGAGGGAGGAGGAAGGAAGGGAGGAGGGAGGAGGAGGGAGGAGGGAGGGAAATTTCCTCAAGGATATAGGGAGAATGGAGTAGGGATGGAAAGGAAGGTTGAGAGACAAAGGGAATTGGAGAAAGAGAGAGAGAGAGAGAGAGAGAGAGAGAGAGAGAGAGAGAGAGAGAGAGAGAGAGAGAGAGAGAGAGAGAGAGAGAGAGAGAGAGAGAGAGAGAGAGAGAGAGAGAGAGAGAGAGAGAGAGATTATTCACACATGTACACACACTGAAAAATTCCTCTGCAAAAACAAGAAGCACCCCCCCCCCGAAAAAAAAATATTCGCCAAGTGAAGTAAAATCATCCTAATAAAACAGCACTCTGACTGCTTCATATTCTTCCAGTGTATAAATTTACATCATAATAAAGGAAACTTACGTGTTTATATTACCTCTTGAATATACTGTTAGTCTTTCTTCCTCTTCACACAGGTAAAAGGTTCTCTAAGACTAACAAGGAACTAACTTTTAATTGGTTCGTATAATTTAAGTATTAATAATCATCATTAAGACATTGATATATATATATATATATATATATATATATATATATATATATATATATATATATATATATATATATATATATATATATATATATATATATATATATATATATATATATATATATATATATATATATTTTTTTTTTATGTAAGTTATTCATTCTTCGTGTTTCTAAATCCAAGTTTATTCAATTATTCTTTGTTTATGCTTTTTATTCGGTATCTTTAATTTTCTTGATTTCTTTCGATACTTTCTGATTTTTATTCATTTTTCTTACCTCATGTTTAACCTATTTTGTTTTTATTTTCTGGGTATATTTTTTTGCTGTCGTTGTTTTGTTTTTTCTTGTTATGGGCTCTGTACATTGTCTTGATATTCTGTTTTCTTTAAGTCATTGTCTTGATATCTTGTTTCTTTAAGTCATTGTCTTAAGTGCGTCTGTGTTAATGGTCTGTGATAATATTTTGTCTTTAATTTTGTCTTACTTAACTATTGTCTTGTATCTGTCCATCGTCTTAGTGTCTTGGTTTAAATCTTGAATCTCAATGTCTTGTCCGTATCCACTGCACCATTCTCTTGTCCGTATCCACTGCACCATTGTCTTGTCCCTATCCACTGCACCATTGTCTTGTCCCTATCCACTGCACCATTGTCTTGTCCGTATCCACTGCACCATTCTCTTGTCCCTATTCACTGCACCATTGTCTTGTCCCTATCCACTGCACCATTGTCTTGTCCCTATCCACTGCACCATTGTCTTGTCCCTATCGACTCCACCATTGTCTTGTCTTCCTCTATTGCATTATTGTCTTTAGTCTTTCTTCACATTCTTACTCCACTACTAAAGTACAAGACAACGCCGCCCCCCCCCCGCAAAACTCATCACTGGAATTGAGAGACAAAGCATCCCAACTTTTCTTTCGCCTGGCGCTCGTTCGTCGACAACCAGGGTAAGGAAGAATGCGGGGAGAAATACCAGTAGGACTAGATGAAGCCGCAAGATGGGGAGAAGGAAGGAAGAATGGGGAGGAGGGGAGAATGGGGAGGAGAAAGGGACGATAGGGGAGGAGGAGAGGATGAGGGGGAGGAGGGGAGGAAAGGAGGAGGGAAGAATGAGGGGGTAACGTACCCAAAAAGAAGAACAACAACAACAAGAACAAGAACAAGAACAAGAAGAACAAGAACAACAAGAACAAGAACAAGAAGAACAAGAAGAACAAGAAGAACAAGAAGAAGAACAAGAACAAGAACAAGAAGAAGGAGGAGAAGAACAAGAAGAAGGTTAGGTCGTAGTAGATCCTATGGAGAGAATTACGAAGCGACACACACATATATATTTTTTTTTCGCCTTCAGAAGTCAATGAGGTCTCACTGAGCTTGGATTATTGGCCACTTGGGGGAACGAATCAAGAATTTAATTAAAACTCCATCCTTCCTTCCCTCCCTCCGTCTCTTCCTCCTTCCCTTTTCCCTCTCTCCCTTCCTCCTTCCCTTTTCCCTCTCTCCCTTCCTCCTTTCCTTTTCCCTCTCTCCCTTCCTCCTTTCCTTTTCCCTCTCTCCCTTCCTCCTTTCCTTTTCCCTCTTTCCCTTCCTCCTTTCCTTTTCCCTCTCTCCCTTCCCCTCTCCCTTAGAAAAAAAAAGATCCGAAGTTTGCCACATGTCACCTAAATTAAGTCACATAATGAGAACATTTTTATTGGTCTTCTTCTTATCTAACGTAATTAAAAGATTACGCTAATTATTCTTTATCAGAGACTATTTTTTTTATTATATATACTAATTCTCTCTCAATAATCTATATCCCACTCATCGAAAATAATAAAGATATGTAATTATTTAACATATTTTAGTTCGTTTTACCTTAACGAGTTGGAAATTAAGAACAAATATTGAGAATAGTTGAAGTTTGATATCGTGTTGAGAAGAATCAATTATTAAAAAAAAAAATGATGAATATGTCATTGTCTTTTGATCTGTGCCAACCTCTTAGCGTTTTCACTCTTAAGAATCTTTTTCCAAACGATGGTATAAATTTTTAATGAGATCTAATCAGTCGCCAGAAGAGTTTTAAAGTAACTATTAAAAACCATCAACTTCTGCCTCTTTGATCATTCCCAGTTCAGAACTCTTAATTTTTATATCAAAATCTGAATAATAAAATGTATATAGATCATTATTTATATATTACAAGTTATACATTAGAATTCTACTCCGTATTCAGATTTTTTGTATGGAAACACCTATTGTCGTTTGAGTTAAACATTTACAACAAAAAACACAGCAGAAAATGGGGAAAGGTAGGTGGGTGATGGGAGGTGGGTGATGGGTGGTGGGTGGTGGGTGGTGGGTGATGGGTGGGGTGGTGGGGGTGGTGGGGGGGGTGGGGGGTGGGGGGGGGGGTGGTGGGGTGGGGGGTGGGGGGTGGGGGGGGGGGTGATGGGAGGTGGGTGATGGAGGTGGGTAATGGTAGGGTGATGGTGGTGGGTGATGGGAGGGTGATGGAGGTGGGTGATGGGAGGTGGTGATGGTGGTGGTGATGGGTGGTGGGTGGGGGGGTGGTGGGTGGGTGGGGGTGGTGGGTGATGGGTGATGGGTGGTGGTGGGTGGGTGGTGGGTGGTGGTGGGTGGGGGGGTGGGTGTATCCTCTGTAGGGTAAAAATATACCTGCCAGTGATGTATCTACGAGGCATGTTTACCTATTACGAGACGACCCTGGGCTCCCCTGACGTTTGACTCACTAATATTCGACACTTGGAACGAGTCGAAATTCCTCCTTGTAATCGACCTCTACTCGACCCTTGTACGTATATACCTGACTTTATCTCCAACGCTCGACTCCCTCTCTCCCCTCTCCCTCTCTCCCCTCTCTTACCTCGTCCTCCACTCGACGTCAGAACGAGGATCACGCTCTCTAAGTACCATCCTGACTTCCCCTCCATGACTCCTCCATCTCTCTCCACCACTCTCGTCATCTCTCCTCCAACTCACTTTGTTCCTCTCATGTGCCCCCTCCTCCCACTCATGACAGCTATCTCCCACCCCCCCTCTTCACCCCTCACCCATCTCCACTCCTCTCACTCTGTTTCTCTTATGACCCATTCCTCAGTTCTCTTCTCATGATCTCTCTTTTATCTCACTTCTCTTCTCATGACCTCTCCCCCTCTCCACTGCTGTCTCTTGCTTCTCCTCCTATCTCTATCCACTAGAGTAGTCCTCCATCTCTCTCTCTCTCTCTCTCTCTCTCTCTCTCTCATAACGACTTCCTCATCCTAATCTCTCTCTCTCATAACCATTCTCCCTTCTCTCTCTCTATCTCTCTGTTGTCATGACCACTCCCTACACCCCCCCCTTCCCCACTTGTTATCCACTTCCTCTCCTCCAATCACAGTCGGCCTTTCGTGACGGTGGTTATGAGTCAATGGTGTTGTTTGTTGTGTTGTGAGCAGGGACCATAGAGAGAGTTATGTTAATGGATTCTAAGACTGGTTTGTTGATCACATTTCAGACACAGCAGTTGGTGGTGATGTTTATTCACTTGTTATGATTATTACCGTACTCGCTATACCCCCAGCTGTCTATTTCTGTCTGTCTGAGTATGTATGTAAGTATGTATGTATGTATGTATGTATGTATGTATGTATGTATGTATGTAGTTCGTGCACGGGATGGACTTTGACCTAAAATTCGATGGCTGTAAGTTACGATTTTTGCAGTGAAGGTAAGAAACTTCTCCATTATTATTTACTGTACAATCCACTTTAACTTTTCTTAGTGTACTTAAAGCTCTTGTAAGGAACTGATATACATTATTATAATACAGTTCTGAATACTAGGTGCCTCTACGATGGTATATTAGCATTAGTTGTATATTTCTTGTAAACAGAATTTTTCATGTTTCTCCAGTGTGTGTGTGTGTGTGTGTGTGTGTGTGTGTGTGTGTGTAATTATCTCTCTCTCTCACATCTCTCAGAAGAAATCCCAAGAGTAAACTGTACACCTTTCAAAGTTTACAAAGAGACCTCACAGCAGAAGAACTTACAGAAGAATATATTTTTCTTTATAATGATGTTGCCTGAAGCTTTATGACGCTATATGAGACATGTTGAAAGTGTGTGTGTGTGTGTGTGTGTGTGTCTTAGGCACCAGGCAGTGGAGGTGAGGGTGAAAAGTGCGTGACAGGTGCAAGAAAGAAAAGTGAGAGATGTGTGAAACCGGCAGGAGAAAGAGTGTGTGTGGAGGTGTGTAAAGTGGGTGAAGCGTGTGTGTGGGGGCGTTTTGTTATGTAGGTAGGGAGCCTATTGTGGAGGAGAGAGAGAGAGAGAGAGAGAGAGAGAGAGAGAGAGAGAGAGAGAGAGAGACCCCTTCTTGATAACAGCGCCTCCGGGCTTATATTATCACTGGCCGCTGGGGCGTCTCTTCTCAACGGCTCCGAGGCTTCGAGCGTTTAATTGAGACAGTGAAGCAAACATGACCATCAGGGCGGAACGTGGGCTAAGGAGGACAATGGGAACCCGAGGAAAACAGGAAGACACGAGAACCTTGACAACACGCTGCTCCTGTGTGTGTGTGTGTGTGTGTGTGTGTGTGTGTGTGTGTGTGTGTGTGTGTGTGTGTGTGTGTGTGTGTGTCTTATAAGGGAAGAATATGAATGATGGCAGTCAAGAGAATTCAAGTTGACGAAAAGTTAATAAAAGAATAATGTGGATTTGACAGACTTGAGCGAGTGGTCCTGGAAGACGAGAGAGAGAGAGAGAGAGAGAGAGAGAGAGAGAGAGAGAGAGAGAGAGAGAGAGAGAGAGAGAGAGAGAGAGAGAGAGAGAGAGAGGAGAGACAACATTCACTGAATATGTATTATTAACATAAGAAGCTCGTGAAGATTAGTGGGGAGGGAGGGAGGGAGGGGAGGGAGGGAGGAGGGAGGGAGGGAGGAGGGAGAGGGAGGGAGGGAGGAGGGAGGGATGAGGGAGGGGAGGAGGGAGGAGGACGGATGGAGGGAGGGAGGAGTGAGTGTGACACAAACACTTAACCTAAAAACCAAACATATTGAAACGACGCAACAAAACTAAAAAATAAAAATAAATATATTGAAGAAAATTCTATTGCATCATATTATACGACACGTTCAAGCATAAGGTTCAGCGAAATCCCTCGTTACATTCCTTCACTGACGTAGTCGGAGACGCCCAGTGCACTTTTAGGGAAGAAACTACGGTATCCCCGGTGGTGTTGGAAACTAGGGAAATAATAGCGGGTTTTAGGGGGAGAAAGAAGACGTTCCATAATGCAACTCAGGCGGTAGAGGGTTGGTGGGGGGAGGGGAATCTTGACTACTTGGTGGGGAAAAAAGGGGGAAGGAATTGTACCAGGGCGGATGTTACATTGAGAGGAAAACAACGATCGTGATTGGGGGAAAAGATCTTGCCTCCCTAGGGCTTGGAGCGCAGTATATATAGATATTTCTTTCTTTGGGGGAAAAACTGAGAGATGGGAAAACTAACAGAGATGAAAGAAAAGGAAAACTGATGAATTATATATATTTTAATAGTGAGTGAAATGAAATGCATGGAAAATTACCCCCCAAAAAGAAAATATGAAAGAAGAGAAAAATAGTTACAAAAATAAAATAATCTTGCGGATAAAAATAATGAATGAAAAAAAAATCATCAGAGAAATTTAACCAACTAAACTGATCGAACAGAGGAAATAAATAAGAAAATTATAAATATTAAATAATACAAAAAAAAAAAGTCAACTGAAACTTACAATAATAACAATAAAATAAATCCACGGACATTTAACAAACAATTACAAAAAATATATACAGGAACAAAATTTAATCAACAATGAGAGAATTTCGCGAATGGATAAACGATAAATAAAAAAGAATTTAATCAGAGAAGACCTTTAGGTAATACACAGAGTACAGGGTTACATCACGTCTCCATGACAACGATCGACTACAAGGTGGAAACGATAAACAAAGGCGCATTCATTGTTGATTCTTGTAGTTGTCTGACCTCCAACGACTTTGTAATCGACGTACTAGTGTCCCGGGGAAAGAAGGTTGGTTAATTTACACTCTACAACAGGCAAGGATCCCTATAATAAATGTTCCAAATAATACAAATATGAACTTATATATCAGCTCGTCCTTTTATGTCGTGACCTGGTGGAAATTACAAGTCGTAGGTACATAAATGTGTGGAAATTTTATATAAGTTTCCATGAAAATAATGACAATAGGAGCAATCAGCAGCGCCTAGGGTTCTTCTCCTTTCTGAAATGATACGTTTATGGATTCTTCTCAACAGTAATGTTCGCCCGCCTTCTGCCTGTAGTGGCGTTCTTTTATGGTACAACCGAATTATATTTCACATCACATGGTGGAGAGCATCTTCCCCAGCTACCTCCCAGTCTCTTGGTAAAACCCACTCATATAGGGGCCTGCCAAGCGTTGATAAATCTTCGCCAATCACTTTGTCAATTGCTATCCATTCTGCAATTAGTTTACGTAAGTTTAGGAGAGGCTTCGTCTTACGTAGGTTGGATCCGGTTGAAGTTTACAGTTAGTGTAGGATAATCCATATTAGGTTAGATGATAGTGCGGCATGACATCAACGGACATCATTTGTGCAGGAACCACATTCCCACATACGTGTGCATTCTGCCCGATCGCTTCCCGCCCGAAAAAACAAAAAACATATTTATTCTTAGGAGATAATTGAGCCGTCAGGGAAGAAAGAGCTGTAGAATAGCTAGGGAAAAATCCCCGCGTGTGGGGGGGGAGCGTGACGGACATATTTAATCATGGTCGCGTTGCCAGCTTCCCACCCTGTCACGTACGCTTGAGGAAAATCCTTATAAATGTCCCGCCATTTGAGGGAGAGAGGAGAGTGGTGGCAGGCTATTATAGAGGCGGGGATAATGTAAACACGGCGGCTATTGTTAAGCAGAAGTTACTGTTGATGACACGACTTCTTAAGTGGGCTATTTATTATAATGCATATACATTGTTAGTGAATATTTTAACACAACTTAACTATAAAAATAAAAATAAAACAAATGATAAAGAATGTTTACCTCGGCAACATACTTATTGTAATGTAAATATAATGTAGTTACAAATAATTCAATAGGTATATCAACAATAACACCCAACTCAAAAGACACTTGCTTAAGTTAAGGATAATGTAAATAAGACGATAGCTGCATGTTTCTTAAGAGAGATGTAAATGTAAAAAAAACCACGTTAGAATAAGCATGAGAGCGGACTGGTGTAGCAGCGACTGATGTAAACACGACGACTGCAGCCAAGAAGGAGCTACATAAAATAATGTGGATATTTAGCTGCAGTTTGGCTGTTGTGTCAAGTCTGTTGGTTTCTGAAGGTTGCTGTATGTCTGGGTAGGTAGGTAGGTATGTAGGTAGGAGACAGGTGTTGAACAGGTAGGTAGGTAGGTAGGTAGGTAGGTAGGTAGGAAATATATACTGAGAAAATACCCAGGTGTTGACGAGATAACAGAGGGACAAATGACACCACTTTAACCACATACAGTATAAGCAACTCAAGTGTAGATATGACCGTGTGAGTAACCCCTCCCCACCCCACCCCACCCCTCCCCACCCCACCCCACTAGTGTATGCAGGGGATGGTGTTTTCTCTCTCTCGCTCTGCTCTGTATTCACCGGTTCGATCGTCTGTCAAGCGAACCATGAGATGCCCTGAGGAAATGGGAGGGGAAGAAGGGGTGTAAGGGGGGGATGATGGTGTTATGTAAGGGGGGAGGGGAGATGCGGAGGGAGAGGGAATGGAGGAGAGGGGTTGAGGAAGGATTAAAGGCAACGGGGAAGAGAGTGGATAGGTGGGATGGTAGTGAATAGGTGGGGTGGTAGAGGAGGAGTAGGATGGAAGAGGAGAGACATGGAAGAATCGGGAAGAGAGGGGAAGGTAAGGGAAGAAGAAGGGAAGTAGGAGAAATATAGAAGAGAGGAGAAAGATAAAAGATTGAAGAGAAGAGAAGAGAGAGAGGGATATGAATGAGGAGGGAGAGAGATGAGAGTTGGATGAGAAGGAGAGACAGAGGGAAGATGTAGAAGTGGAGAGAGAGAGAGAGAGAGAGAGAGAGAGAGAGAGAGAGGTTGGGGGGAGGGGTAGAGAAGGAGAAGAGTGGTGTTTGGAGACTGCGTGCACGCACACACACACACACACACACACTGTTATGTTTTGCCTCTTCCTCCAGTGCTGTACAAACAATTTAGTTAAAACAGTATTCCAGTTATGTTTGACTTCGTTCACTAAAGCAATATTCTCGTTATTGAATCATCCAGTTAATCAATAATAAATGTTTCATACTCGTGATTCGAATCTTGAAATTGTGTGTTGGGTATTCATAGGATTAATTCATGTATATCCTAATTTCTGAGCATTGGTGTTCATGTAAACTTGAAGGATAAGGAGAGAGAGAGAGAGAATGAAATAAAAGAAGAGGTAAGAGAAAACAGAGAGGAATGGGTAAATTGCCGGCAGGAAACAATTCACTCTAGTGTATCGAACTGTCTTGAATCTTGAAGCCATTAGGAGTTGTAAAAAATTTAGTTTAGTTCATTACCTCGAGCAGTTCGGTGCATCAACTGGTCTCTGTTTACTTCATAGTGAGGAAAAGTCATTAAGAAAATAAACAAAATTAGATATCAGATACAGAGATTCCTATTGGTGTGAGTTATTCTTATATTATGATGGTTAAGTAAGTTAGTCAACGACACAACCACCATTACCTGCATCAACACAATTAATAACTAACTATTATCTGCAAACTACCAAAATTTACTAGTATCATCTCCTGTATTCACTTACTACCACCATCCCCTACAACTACTACCATCCCCTACAACTACTACCATCCCCTACAACCATCACCATCCCTACCTCCACCATGACCACCACCACCAACACCACCACCACTATCCCTACAGCCACCACCACCACCACTATCAACCACTACCATCACCACCATCACTACCACTCCCACACGGGACTGCCAGTAGTTCCATCTATTCCCCGGCGGCCTCCTTAATTTACCACTCCTGTGACCTGCCTCCTGAAGAAGCGGCCACGGTCGGGGAGGGTGAGGAAGGGGAAGTTCCCTCAGAATCATCTACGAATGTCCTCTTTATTTTTCTAGAGTCCCCTTGAGTGCCCAGCGGTGCCTCTCTCATTAAAAATCCCTTCACGATTCCTTTTTCTCCCTTCTTGCCCTTTATTCCCCCTTAAAACTCCCTTCCAGTCCCCCCCTAAGGTGTGTCATGTATGCCAGTAGCTGTATTTCATATCATATAAGCTATATTGTTCACTATATTGGGTCACACAAGGTAATGTACCAGTAAGTGGAGGACAATTCCTAATAGGTTTTAGTTTAACTCTTGTGAATAATATCCCAGACGGTATTTTCTCCTGAGTAAGATCTGACAGAGAGAGAGAGAGAGAGAGAGAGAGAGAGAGAGAGAGAGAGAGAGAGAGAGAGAGAGATACTATACTTTAAATTCGACTAAAAAAATCCTCACTTTCTTTAACAGCCAAAGTTAAATCTTATTACGGAAGAAGCTAAGACGACGATAAGAAAGACTAAACCTGTGTTAAAGCACAGCAATATGGCCCTTTGTGTCTCGGGACATAAACGTCAAACTGGCCAGTATTCTATTTTTCGTTCATTCGATAACAGCAATTGGTTTAGAAATCTGCGAAAATGGCCCAATTACTGATGGGAACAATAGAATCAGCGGGAATTCTGATTGGTCCATTGTTCAGCAGAGGCTACTAACCGGATTTCTAACGCTACTTTGGTTTCTTGTGTCTCGTGGACCACAGAGTGATCCAACTTTTCTTGACTTACCTTGTTTAAGTGAAGGTAATATACTGTAAGGTGTACATTATTGCCATAAATCTTGATAACCAGGTAATACACTTGAGCATTACCTTTATACACACACACACACGCGCCACGCCTACCCATACACAACGAGGCGCTGCTGGAACAAGATGAAGAGAACAAACTATGGCGGTGTACCAGAACCACGCCCACCTGGTGACGTATGTGCTAGACCACGCCCACCTGGTGACGTGTGTGCTGCACCAGGCCCACCTGGTGACGTATGTGCTGCACCACGCCCACCTGGTGACGTATGTGCTGCACCACGCCCAGCTGGTGACGTATGTGCTGCACCACGCCCACCTGGTGACGTATGTGCTGCACCACGCCCACCTGGTGACGTATGTGCTGCACCACGCCCACCTGGTGACGTATGTGCTGCACCACGCCCACCTGGTGACGTATGTGCTGCACCACGCCCACCTGGTGACGTATGTGCTGCACCACGCCCATCTGGTGACATATAAGTTAGACAACACCCATCAGGTGGTGGTATGAGGTTTTGCATAGCGGATGGTGGTGATGACGGTGGGTCGCACAGCAGTTGGTGGTGGTGGTGGTGATGGTGATGATGTAGTGGTGGGTGTTGTAGTGAAGGTAGTGGCGATGATGTGAGGTGAAGTCGTGAGGCAGGTAGTGGTGATGGTAGCCTGGAGGGTCGTACAGAAGGACCCAGCCTGGACCTAGTTTAGCAGTAGCGCCACGTCCTGAACAACCAGCTGATGGATGTGTAGGTCGTGCTGGGGTTGGGAAGGTGGGTGAGGTAAGGAGGGAGGGGAAGGTGGGTGAGGTAAGGAGGGAGGGGAAGGTGGGTGAGGTAAGGAGGGAGGGGAGGAGGGAGGGGTACAGTAGAGCTCTTCGTTCTCAGTCTTTACGAGTTACAAATGGATCCCACAACGAAAATACCTCCCTCGTCTTTCTTTCTCTCTTTTTTTTCTCTCTTTCTTCCTTCCTTCCTTCCTCCTCCTTCCTCCCTCTCTTCCCCCCCCCACCCACCCACTACCATCAGGACCCCGCCCAGTTATCGCGTGCACAAGGCTCATTTTACAGAGATTTTGTTCCTTGATTACGAAATGTTGAACAGTAGTGACTCAGAATCATTACTGGAGAAGTACTGTGGGTTGAGAGGCCAGTGGAGTGGGTATTATGGGTTGGGAGGCCAGTGGAGTGGGTACTATGGGTTGGGAGGCCAGTGGAATGTGGGTTGAGAGGCCAGTGGGTTGTGGGTTGTAAGGCCAGTGGAGTGAGCAGCATGGGTTGAGAGTGCAGTGGAGTAGGAGTCATGGGTCGAGAGGCTAGTGGAGTGGGCAGCATGGGTTGAGAGTGCAGTGGAGTGGGAGTCATGGGTCGAGAGGCTAGTGGAGTGGGCATCATATATTAAAGAGACCAATATAGAGTCGGAATCATGAGTTCAGAAGCCAGTGGAGTGGGAATAATGGGTTGAGAGGCTAGTCGAGTGGGCATAATCATGGGTTAAGATTCCCATGGGGTGTAAAACAGCGGAGTCTCCCCTAGGAAATGACATGAACTAGGTGAACACACACACACACACACACACACACACACACATTCTTTCCCCTACTGTTAATTTACCTCCGACAGAACAAAGGAAGGCGGTAACACCCACAAAAATATCACCCCCTGATTTTTTTCCCTCTGAGTTACAACAGTCATACAAGTCAAGGGCGTAAATTCTCACACCCATACATCACCCTGACGACGATTATAACATGGGATTAAATTCTTGTCCTTAGGGAAATTCTAATAAAAAAAAATACCCAAAATTGCCTCTGGAATTTGCCTTTTCAATTAAGGAGTGGAGGTTTCTCTTCCCAAACATTATGAACCATATCTAGTCATCGAAATTTACATATTAGATTACGGAGAAAAAAAATACTGACTAACATAGAAGTGTGAGAATCTTTGCTCAAGTATTCCACCCACATCAACTCATTTGCATAAGAACGCGAATGGTAGTCTTAATATTGGAGAAAAAAAAAAGAAAAAAAAATAATTTAAAGCAACCGCTGAGTCTAGGAGCGTTTAAACGTTTCTGGCACTCAAGAGAACGTTGATTATTATTATTATTATTATTATTATTATACTTGTGTGTAAATATGAGCCACTGGATTATGACTAGTTGTTAAGGGTGATTGTCATGTGTTATTAGTGTTAAGGGGTTAGAATAAAATATGTGATTAGAGAAAGACTTTTTTTTTCCTTCGTAATATGTTTCATCTCTCTCTCTCTCTCTCTCTCTGTCCAACTTTTATTCGCCTCCCTCTCTTCATTCTTTACAAATCCATCTCTCTCTCGTCTTTTCCATTCCAGCTTTTACTTCCCCTCCTTCGTTTTCTCATCTTCCTTCCCCTCCCTCCCACCGTTCTTTTCTCTTTCTCTCTTTCTCTATCTCCCTTCATTACTCTCTACCATTCCCCCTCCATTTCATCTTGTCCCTCATCCCCCTGGGTTTTATATTTCTTTCTTTCTTTACCTACATTCCTCCTTTCAACCAATCATTCACCCTCTTTCCTTCCCCCTCCCTTCTTCCTACTCTTCCTCCCATTCCCTTCTTTCCTTATCACTCCGTCCCACCCTCCTTCCTTCTCCCTTCCCTTCCCTTCTTTCCTTATCACTCCGTCCCACTCTCCTTCCTACTCTTCCTTCCTTTCCCTCTTTCCTTATTATTCCGTCCCACCTCCTTCCTTCTCCCTTCCCTTCTTTCCTTATCACTCCATCCCACCCTCCTTCCTACTCTTCCTCCCCCATCCCTTATCACTCCGTCCCACCCTCCTTCCTTCTCCCTTCCCTTCTTTCCTTATCACTCCGTCCCACCCTCCTTCAGGTCTTCCTTATCTAATGTGCGTTTCAAGAAGATAAAAGAACGATAATCCTCTTTCCTTTAGTTTATTGTCTCTGTTATGACGGGAAGTGATTATAACTTCTCACAATTTCTTTCATCTACGGATTTACGACGGAAAATTCTTACTCCCGTGATGATAATTTTTTACGTGTTACAAAATAGAGATCTTCGAATTTGCATTAGCGTCACATAACAGAGATTTAGAAACTTATATAAGCTTCACATAATAGAGATTTAAGAACTTATTTAAGCGTCACATAATAGAGATTCAGTGTGTTTTAAACTTCAAGTGTAAAGTTTATTAGCCAAAATAATTGGTCCCATCACTTAGTGCGTCAAGCAAAAAATAAATATTTTTCACTCACTTTGTCAAATCTGATTTCTACAGTACTACATGTGCCAAGCCTGAACGAATAACCACCCAGTGTGTCAAAACATGAATGACTCCTAACCCAATGTGTAAAATATGAATGACCTACCACCTAGTGTAAAAGATGAATCAACTACCACCCACTGTGTATGAAATAAACGGTGAATCATAGAGCGGACACTGGTAATATTACCCTCTTTAATGACACCTGGGTAATTTCCTTAACATCGAAAAGGTAAAAATTATAAAAGAGATTTGTCCTTTTCTTTCTAAAGCACAACAAAATGCTATCTTACTGCCAGGCCTTATTAAGCTTCCGGTGTTAGTAAATCTTACATATCAGCTTGTATTTCCCAAGCTATTGTGTCAACCAAGCTTCTGTGTCAGCTCGTGTTACTCAAGCTTCTGTGTCAGCTCGTGTTACTCAAGCTTCTGTATCAGCTCGTTACTCAAGCTTCAGTGTCAACTCGTGTCACTCAAGCTTCTGTATCAGCTCGTGTTACTCAAGCTTCTGTATCAGCTCGTGTTACTCAAGCTTCTGTATCAGCTCGTGTTACTCAAGCTTCTGTGTCAGCTCGTGTCACATAGATCCGCCTCAGTTTACGGGGACGTGAAGGAGACCATTCAGCTGTTAACCCCTTTACTACGGGGATGCTACACAAGGGGTCAGCAGACTATCTCCACTAATCCCAGTGAAAATAAAGAGATTGTTCCCCTCTGTACACACGGCCATAAGGGTGCCTCTATAGAGTATATATTACCAAGTGTATCTTGTCGACTTAGGATAGTATAGGATACATATGAATGAGCTTTACCTTTAGAGTATATTCAATGTTAAACCCTGGAACAATGTCTGTCACTCACTCAGTTTCAACATGTGTCGTCTCTCTCTCTCTCTCTCTCTCTCTTTCTCGTTACCTATCATCTTCATTGCTCAGTGAAGAAGAAGGTTGCGTACCAATATTGGTGTCTGGAGGATTAATGTGTGGTGTGTCGAGGCTAAGTTGTGTGGTAGCTGAGGTAGGGTGGTGTGATCTGCGGTGTTTTGTCAGGTAAGCAAAGGAAATAAATAAATAAATAAATAAATTATATATATATATAAATAAATAAATATATATATATATATATATATATATATATATATATATATATATATATATATATATATATATATATATATATATACCCACAACCAATTGAACATTCAGGGCACCTCCAGTGCTCACAACAGTGAGTGGACTATAAACTTTACTGCTGGGTGGTGAAGACGGTCGATAACAGCCTCGGCCACACCGCCTTCTCGTGTAGCACAACTACTGCAGGTTTGGTGTACAGTGAACTGTGTTTGCACTGCTACCTACATGACAACTGGCTTAAGATGCCACCAACAAACAAGCTTTAGCTCAAGGTGTAACCCAGGAAGGTCGGACAACTAGCCATCTACACTGGCTAACTAATCGATTAATATCAAGGTCCCGTCAACGCTTAAACACAAGTAAATCGAGCTAAGACACTCGGCCAAAATTTCCCTCTTCCTATGGGGTCGAACCAACAACCACTTGTATAGCAGGAGACGATGGTAACCACTACACACACGCACACACACACACACACACACACACACACACACACACACACACACACACACACACACACACACACACACACACACACACACACACACACACACACACACACTAAATCTGAACGTTTCTTAAAGCATATGAGCGAAACATATGTAACACTCGCGTTACTATTATTCGAGAATCACATTAAACCAAACAAAACAGAGGAATAATCATACTAATTCCTCTCTTACCTTCACACATTAAACCAAACAAAACAGAGGAATAATCATACTAATTCCTCTCTTACCTTCACACATTAAACCGAACAAAACAGAGGAATAATCATACTAATTCCTCTCTGTCTTTAATATCTCACAAATTATACAACTATTAAACAATAAGAAGGAGAATCACAGTAGCCTCGGCGCTGTACCCCGCCCGTGCAGACAGTCTCCCTAAGGATAAGCGTCCAAGTCGAATTAGCGCCGTTAACTCGACCTTAATTGCCAAGGCCCAATTTCCTGCGACTTGTAAATGGGAAGGGAATCTACGGTTATGACGACACTTAGTAACACTGGGTCATGTAAGGTGGAGAGAGAGAGAGAGAGAGAGAGAGAGAGAGAGAGAGAGAGAGAGAGAGAGAGAGAGAGAGAGAGCCATCAGACAGACAGACAGACACACTCCTTGATATCTAACCAATACGTGTGTACCATAATAATAATAACAACCTAAAATTATCAATAACACCGCCGATAACAGAATAATTTAACAGTTATCTATTCATTACCGTCTACCTATTGTATCTGTTGCATAAGTGGTTAATGAGGAAAATAGATTTTTTTTTTATCTAGAACAATTTTTTCAATAGTAATCACCGAGAATTTATTGTACATGTCAGTATTATTGAAAACTACGACAAGTGAACTGTGTATAACTATGGAGAATTTATGTATAATAATAACCTATCATATTTATTAAAACATATAAAAGTATTATTTTTTTCACTTGCATAAATGAATGTTGAATAATGGTAGAATTTTTGTATTGTATAACATGATATATTAATTGCTTAACGAATATGTAGTTCGGGAAATTAATTATGAAATAAGTAGATTAGATTATTTAAAGATTAACCACCTCAGCATATTTCGCCTTAAGATTAACCACCCCAGCTTATATCACCTTAAGATTAACCACCCCAGCTTATATCACCTTAAGATTAACCACCCCAGCTTATATCACCTTAACATCAACCACCCCAGCTTTTTTCACCTTAACATCAACCACCCCAGCTTATTTCCCCTTAAGATTAACCACCCCAGCTTTTTTCACCTTAACATCAACCACCCCAGCTTTTTTCACCTTAACATCAACCACCCCAGCTTATTTCACCTTAACCTTAATCACTCTAAAGCTAACCTAACCTAACCTCCCTCCAGGTAATATTAGGGTATTTTAATCACCAGGCGAAATAAACAAAGGGGTGCCTAATCTTCATGTGATCCACGAAAAATGTTAAAACACCAAACACTAAACAATTCTCACACAACCTAACCTAACCTAAACCTAAACCTAACCTAACCTAACCTAAACCATCCTTACCTAAAGACAAATATCTCAACAGCAACAAGAGCATCAGACACAGTGAGTCAAGAGTGATAAAAACTGTCCTTTAAACTAAGATTAACACATGCTAAAAGAGAGAGAGAGAGAGAGAGAGAGAGAGAGAGAGAGAGAGAGAGAGAGAGAGAGAGAGAGAGAGAGAGAGAGAGAGAGACTACACGTGACAATAATCTAACTTGTCACCACCTCCACCTACACCGTCCGACCATCACACATTAATAACACCTACAATACACTATTTACAGGACACGGGTCTCTCCCACTCTCGATTTCTCCCCTCACCAAGAGAGATTTTTTCTCTTTTATTTTTTTATTTTCTCTCATTAAAATCATTTTCCATTTTTGTTTTTAATTTCGCATGATAACCGGAGTAATTAAAATCGGCGGGGGGATTGGGGGTGGAAATCATCAACCAAAAATGTAAAATAATTCATGAATTTTAATTACACTCTGGATATCGGATTGCCTGGACACTGCAAAGCAAAAGTGAATTAATGATACGTCAGGTACACAGCGGTAGTGTTTCCATGTAGTGCATCCCGCGGCTACTGATGTGGCTCTCATAGACTCATATTGATGTATCGACACAGTTTCATTTTATTTTATCATGGCGGTAAAATACTTCAAATTATAAACCTCAAATTGTTCACCCATAATGAATACTTTACCTTTTTCAGCTACTGTACGTCACTCTTTTCAGCTACTGTACGTCACTCTTTTCAGCTACTGTACGTCACTCTTTTCAGCTACTGTACGTCACTCTTTTCAGCTACTGTACGTAACACTTTTCAGCTACTGTACGTAACTCTTTTCAGCTACTGTACGTCACTCTTTTCAGCTACTGTACGTCACTCTTTTCAGCTACTGTACGTCACTCTTTTCAGCTACTGTACGTAACACTTTTCAGCTACTGTACGTAACACTTTTCAGCTACTGTACGTAACTCTTCTCAGCTACTGTACGTAACTCTTCTCAGCTACTGTACGTCACTCTTTTCAGCTACTGTACGTAACTTATAGGAGAGGAGGAAATAATAATATCGGTAAAGGTGATATGTTTCCTGTCCTCCACAACAACTTGGGGTAATGAAAGTAAATAACAACATCAACAAGCTTTAAAGACAGGTAACTAATAAGTCATCTTGGATTAACTCTTGTCTTTATTTATTTATTACGATTCTTTTTTGGTCATGTAATAAGAATAACTTCATATTTCATTTCTTTCCCTAACAAATTGAGTCACTTTTGATTACTATTAAGTCAGTGACCTCATCTCTGACTAGTATTTCTTCAAGCCATACAGGTATCCCATAGTGTCCCCTTAACACCACCGCATATCACCACCTACCGTTTTATATCACTAAATACAACCTTTAATTACGTTTATATAGCCCCCATTATCACCTAAATAGCTCCTAATATTACCTAACAAATCCTCTCAATGTCATTATACCATCTTATCGCCTCATATCTCTTTCTATCACCTAATAATACCTGTAAATTACCTTTCACAACCTGTTATCATGTTATGCGACCTGCCATCATATTCTACCGTTATCATCTCGCCTCATAGCAGCTTGTATCATCTCGTGAGCTGAAGATAACCGGTGCAATAGTGTATTCAGGTGAGGTGTTGACGAGGTAATGTATTAATCCGATTTAATGTATTCAACACTTCGGTACAATCCGGTTCTATTAATTAGCTCTGATACGAATACCAATAACGATAAGGTTTACATTACGTTTTATTGCGGGTTGTTTTATCCGGTGTGTGTGTGTGTGTGTGTGTGTGTGTGTGTGTGTGTGTGTGTGTGTGAGAGAAGGGGACAATGAACATGTTGAATGGAAGTAAAGCTGTTTGTTTAAAGTTGCAAGTACGTATTGACCCACAGGCAGTAAGTCACGTACACACACACACACACACACACACTGTCGTCCCCATTAAGCTATAACACGCCACGTTTGTCTTAGTGAGTTAATGGGTGGACCTTACGGGACATCAGGGGTTATAGCGGTCATTAAGATAAGGGTGAGTGCAATGGGATCTCATCAGCGATTCCTAAAGGTTCGAGTAGCCTTAAAACTGAGTGTTTGTTTCAAGGTAAAGAATTCTGATTGGTTGGTTGGTTTTGCGGCGCTCTGAAATAAATCTCTCATTGGTCGATGGTCAGTTAAATCTGTTTTCGTCGGAGTTGTAGAGTTTAAAGATTTATTTGAGCAGTGAAACCCACATCACTGCCTACAACCCCCCCCCCCTTTACTGTCAACTGCAAACACCTTTTAAAGACGAATTTCACAACATTTACATCTCTTCCCTTATAGAAACAAGATTGGATATATATACTAAAATAACTTAACAAACAACTCTATAATATATGTTTGTTGATCATTCGTCACCACAATCACACACCCACCATATCTTCCATTGTCATTCTTTCACCCTAAAAAAATAAAATCTACCTATTGCCGAATCTTTCTCTTCAATGTGTGGTCATTCTTGCTGAAGTAATGCTATGAGTTATGTAATAATACCAGTGATGTTTTACCCGACTACCACAAAGTCTTCATGCTGAGATGAGATCCAGTGAAACCTTTTTTTTTAATTTCTCAGTAATAAACATCATGAACATTTATTACACATAGGCCTGTTTCTCAGTAATAAACATCATGAACATTTATTACATATAGGCCTACTACACGTAAGAAGATATGAGAAACACGGTAAACAAAAATCGTATATATCCCTTGTTGCTTAATAAAATACTACCCATAACAAGACAATGTAACAAGAGACGACAAATACAGCGAAAGAAAGAGAAACAAAAAAAAAACACACACACACACACACACACAAACACACACACAAAAACACAGATCCTCCTCGTCAGCATCCCGGAAACAATGGGGGGCAATGAGGCAGCAAGAATAGGGGCGTGCGAGAGACAGCCACGTCTACACCACCCTCTCCCCCCTCTTTCTCACCCTCGCTCACTTTAATAGTTCACTGACTTTTGTTCAAGAGAGAGAGAGAGAGAGAGAGAGAGAGAGAGAGAGAGAGAGAGAGAGAGAGAGAGCCAGATGCCACACCAGTAGTATAAAATGTTCCACCAGGGAGCTAAGAACCGCCGAACACCGAAGAACAGATGACAAAGTTTAATTCCATCAATCAGGAATTCATGTAGAAGTGACCAGGAATCCCCATGATGAGGTTCCTTGGGTGGTGTCAGTAGTCAGGATGAACCACAGGAGAGCTGTAGGAATCACCGTCCACCCTCGGGATCCTGGTCCATATTGCTGCTGATGACATTAAAAAGTAAGTATCTCTCTCTCTCTCTCTCTCTCTCTCTCTCATGGAAGGACAGGAGACAGAGGCAGGGAATATACCAAACCAATCGTTCGAGTCTAAAACATTCACGAGACATCCCATGGCGTCAACAACACGGGCCTGGCGTTACATATGACAGACAGACTGAGATATATTCGGTGTCTCTTTTTTTTTGTCGCGAAATATTTGTGTTTTTTTTTTATACGACAAATGAAGATGGTTGTTATAGTACTTGTTCACAACCCGATAACAAATACTTTTCCATCTTTCTCTCAAATATTTGCCAACCAAGAATAATAATCACTTCACCTCCGCTTGGATGTACAGGCGCAGGTGTGTCTCTCGCTTGAGGTCTCACTCCCTGCCGTGACTTCCTTGCCCTCCTACAGAGACAAAACTTTCACATTAAGGTGATGGAACTCGCCTCTTACGGCCTAAAAGACTCTCCTTCACTATACATCCTCTGCCTTTCCCGGCTTCCCATTAACCTTTCGTTTCATCTATGCTCCGTATTGCCATCGTTTGCTCCTCTTTAATGAAAACTTGCCCCTTTATCACAAGTGCGGCTCCCTAGTGGATACAGCCCTCGCCTCCTGGGCTAAGGGTCGCTGGTTCACGCCCGGAGCACCCCCCCCCCCCTATTCATCCAGTTATAAATGGGTTCCTAACTTTACACCTGGGGAAGTGAAGAGGGTCGAGTACAGTCCCGCCACACTGCCTCTATGTGTATGGAAAATTTAGTCTTCAGTGCCGAGTATCCCCCTTTACTCTCCTCCTCCCCTTTGATCCCCAATACCTACTTTCCTCTCTCTTTCCTACTCTATTCCTTTGGGTGGCTGCTAACTACTTCCTCTCTCCTACTCTACTCCTAATTCCCTCATTTATTCTCCTACGGCCTCTCTCACTTACTGTACTCGTCATCGGTGGCGCCTCATCCCCCCTCCTCCACTACTCCTCCTCATCATTGCCTCTCTCTACAGTATTGTTAAAGGACTTTATAAGAGTTGTATATATCCAAACTTTTGCCCTTCCCCTCCAGCTCAGGGTCACACTCACGGCCCCTATGGAGACCCTCTAAACCCAGTAAAAGTCTTTCCGTGTCACCACATTGTTGTCAGTGCATATTTTTTTTTGTCTTGACATAAACAAAGGAAAAAATAAACACATTGATCATTAATTACATGGAATCGAGGTGTTTTACCTGATGTAAAAACGTCTGTCTTCAAATTTACTCACAATCGCAACAAATATCTTGATTCACTTTAATGTGTCCTTGTGCAGGCGACGGAACCTGCAGTCCCTGTCATCCATTTGGCGTAAATCTTCTTCATAAACAAAGTTTGTCTACAATTTGTCATAAGATCTGAAGGAATATTGTCTTCCCAGAGAAGTTTCCTCCTTCACTTCCCCTTTATTACTCCCTCGGTCACAGGGAACAACTGGGGCCCTGATGCCTTAATTCAACATCTTGGACAAATATTTAAATCCCCGACCATTAAAACAAGGCCAGCACACCCCTGGAAGGTCCTCTACACCTCAGAATGGTAAGCTTATGGAACTTAGGCCAGACGAACGATCGCCTGCGTGTCTGCTATCACTTAAGTTCCAATAACATTCAAACCTAAACGATGTACTAAAAAAAAAATCATTCTAATTCAACTCACCACTTCCCTGTCTCTCGCTCTCTTACACAAACAATCAGCGTTGGCCAGTTAACAGGTCAAAGAAATCTTCGAGAATCGCTGTAATGTCTTAGGGAAGGAGGGCGAGGATTACCTCGGTACGCTAAGGTCGTTACTTCAGGTAGAGGTGAGCCAATAGTCTCTCAGAGGATCAGATAGACATAATCATTGTTGTAGAGGATCAGAGTCTACATCAGCTGCTAAATCTTCCTCTCACCAAAATTGGAGAATCCATATGACACGGCTTTCAAAAAATTAATAATTCTTTCCACGAGAGAAGGGGTGGACAGGAAGGAGGCTAGGTAGGACGAAGGGGAATGAAAATAAAGGACAGAGGAGGGGAATGGGTGGGGGAGGGGGGGGGAGCTAGCATCTTGGCCGGGTCCCATAGTCTCCCCAAAACAAAACATCCTCCCCTGTGATTCCTCCCAAGGTAGATAAAGAAGAAACAGACAATGGATCCGTCCCGAAACCACAAGCGAGGGAGTGCGTGTCTGAGGATTTAGGTCATTATGTTATTGATTCTTAGTCATAACTGTAGCCTTCCTCCTCCCAGGCCTGGTGACAATATGGTCGTATCCGCCTGAGAGGTGACCTGGGCTAGACTGACCCTTACGGAGATGGGGAATAAGAGCCGTACTGCAGGACACGTTAGAGAAGTATTGACTACCAGAGTCTCACATTTCCTCTGGAGTAACGCCAAGTACTCTCTCCCAGCCACTCTCTTCTTCTCTCTCCCTCTTCCCTCTTTCTCAACCCTGTTTTTAACCACAAATTACTCTATTTATACTTTATATTATCTCTACTTGCCTTATCTATTCACTTCCTGTCTATTCATTCTCTTCGGCAATATCATAATCTTCTCTTCTTTCTTCTTTCTTCTTTCAAAATCTTCATTACCTTTTTTTCCACCACCAGATTTACTCGTCTTACTCATTTCCATCTCACTTCACTATTAATCTCTCATTTCCTTCCTCCTTCATCCACTTCTCATCCACATCAACTATACTTTACTAATCACTTCCTCCTCACCTTTAGCCTTTTCTACTTCTTTCATTCCTCTTTCTCCTTCCACTTCCCCCATTCATGAACTTCCTTTCCTTTTTTTTTATCTCGTCACTGTCTCTTTCTTCCTCTATACCCCTTCTTTCTTTCCCTCTCTCCTCTTCCTATCTTTTTAACTGTCAATATCATCTCTCCTTTCCTTCTCTCCCCCTCTCACTCACCCCCGTTATTCTCCTCACTGGATCTGTCCACTTTGTCTTCCCGCAGCAAACAATCTTAATTTTTTTTTCCATTTTTTTTTTCGTTTACCGACACAGAAACAAACAACAAACAAACACAAACAACAAGTAAACAAAAACATCAAACAGAAAAGCAACAAAAACAACCACAACAGAGACACAGATGCACAAAAACACTGATGCAAGCACACACAAATAAACCCACATACAGACACAGTAACAAACACGTAACAACAACAAACATAAACAAAGACAAACTAGACAAAGAAAACCACACACAGAGGAACATAAAAGACGAAACAGACACACAGACAGACTAGAGGACACAGACACAGACAAAGACACAGACAGGAGAGCCAAGGACGCACAAAGACACCCAGATTCTGTACTACCAAGTCCATTACTTCATATATTAGTATTCCTGATGTCTTGAAGCTGTGTGTGTGTGTGTGTGTGTGTGTGTGTGTGTGTGTGTGTGTGTGTGTGCGCGTGTGCGTATTGTGGGTTTATAATACACGGAGAGCCTTAGAAACCTCATCACTTTAAATGCCTTGTGGGTTAAAATGCGTCATGCGTCAAGGGTTTAAAACTGCGTCAGAGGTTTAAATGCCCCGTGAGAATAAATGCCCCGAGGCTTTATATGTACTTTGAGTAGACTTGTATATCTCGTTGGTTTTAATGCCTCCTGGGTTAAAAAGCCTCGTATGCTTATTTATCCTGCAGTGTCCTATAAACAGAACTATTGGATAAGGTCTCCCAATTCTAGGCCGAATATGCTAATGGATGAGCATGGTGGACTGGCCTGGTCAAGAAGCATATAGTCAAATTGCTTTAATTAATATCTCCGCGGCACTGCACCAGTCATCCGCCCGTGAAGAAAATAATTGATCGAACGATATTGCCGCAAAGGTGGAGGGGGTGTGGGGGGATGTGTGTGTGGGGGGTGTGGGGGGTGTGGGTGGGGGGGTGGGGTGTGTGTGTGTGAATAGAAAAAAAATAAATCTCTCAACAGGCAAAATAAACCAAGACTGTCATGTTACAAAATACATCTCAACATTATTTTCAAAAAAAGGTAAAAAAAATATAATCTCTTTCACGAGGAGTTAGATAACGAAACTACTCAACAAACAGAAGTATACAATTAGCATGGGGAACTAATCAACAAACAAGATCATCCATTGTTGAGACTGGCCACTCGCTAATGAGCTAACACGGGAACGCATTAATTGAACCATTCCCACAGACTTTCACTCATTTTTCACACTCGTCATCTATTCTTTTATTCACTCGTACAATTAGTCAACCAATTACCAATCCAATTAATCAAGCACCTTTTCAATCCATCAGTTACTTGTTATCCACTAAGAAATTCACCTATTCTGGATTTCAGTGAGTTAGCAACAATCCATTCGAGATATCCAATAGGTTATCCATCCAACTAACCATCCATCCATCTATCCATCCGGTAAATCTATCCAATCAGCCATATGAATCAGTGTCCAGTCATCCACTCTACCACTTAGTTAAGCCAAGGATAAGCCAGTAAGCCATACCCGAGCATACGATGACATTTTAGCCATTCAGACATATCATGGGACTGCTGCCGAGAGGTCATATTAGCCATACAGTTGTTGAGTCACATCTCGTCAGCCATTCGAGACATCGTGACCTACACTGTTTCAGGCAGGGGACGTGTCTGGTGCAGTTATGTACCATGAATGCTGTTGTGGTGAGATAGGGAGTTGGTTTATTAATTGATAATGAGAGGCAGTGGTAGTAGGGTGGTGGTGGTGATGAGTAGTGGTAAGGGTAGTGGTGGTAAAATTGGTGGGGAGGTAGTCAAAGTGGGGGTGGTGGTGGTGGTAGGGGGTGGTGGTATTGGTGGTAAGAGAATTGGTGAGTGGTAGTACGGGTGGTGGTGGTAGTACGGTGGTGGTGGTAGTAGGGTGGTGGGGTGGTCAGAGGTGGAGATTGGTGGTGGTAGGGATTGGTGGTGGTGAGCCCAGGGGTGGTGGTGATGGTTGTGGTGGTGAGGGGTGGTGGTGGTAGTAGAGATTGGTGGTGGTAGTGGGGGTGGTGGTGTGAGCAGGGGTGGTGGGGGAGTAGTCCAGAGGTGGGGGTGGTCAGGTGGTGGTGTGGGGTGGGTGGTGGTGGGGGTGGTGGGGGTGGTCAGAGGTGGGGGATGGTGGTGGTGGTGGTGGTAGAGGAGGGTGGTGGGGGGTGGTCAGAGGTGGGGATGGTGGTGGTGGTGGTAGGGGTGGTGGGGGGTGGTCAGGAGTAGGGGTGGTGGTGGTGGTGGTAGGGGTGGTAAGTGGTGGTTGGTGAGTGGGGATGGGTGAATTGGTGGTAGAGGTTAGTTGAGGTTGATCAGCAGAGTTAGGTTGATTGGTGGTGGGGATGGTGAATTGAAGGGTGGTGAGTAGAGTTAGTTGGTGGTGGTAGAGTTAATTGGTGGTGGTGGGGTGAGTGGTGGTGGCAGTGGGGTTGGTGTTGGTAAGTTGATTGGTGGTGGTAGTAGAGATTGATTGGGGTGGTCAGGGTAGGGGTGGTGATGGTAGTGGTGGTGGTGGTAGAGGTGGTGATGGTGGTGGTGGTGGTAGCAGAGGTGGTGGGGTGGTGATGGTAGTGGTGGTGGTAGTAGACGTGGTGATGGTAGTGATGGTGGTGGTGGTGGTAGAACTGTTGTAATGATTGTTGTACTGATAGTAAGGTTGTTGTTGTTGTTGTAGTTGTTCTTGGAAGTACTGTATGTCTGTTGTTGTTATTGTTGTGATTGCAGTGGTTGTTGACATGTTTTTGACGTGATCAGAGGTGTACGTGTGCATGACCTTAACAGCTAAGAGATTATTAATACAATTATCCTTATACATGGAGTTAAGGAGGAGGAGGAGGAGGAGGAGGAGGACGAAGGGCAGGAGAAGGAAGAGGAGGAAGGGAAGGGGGACAAGGAGGAGGAGGAGGAGGAGGTGACCCCTGATGTAACCTCATTATCACCACTTACATTATCATCATTATTATGGCAATGGCATCAACATAGTTTAGGCTCAATCTATTATCATTATACGTGTAAGCAGCAGCCATTCACAGGAGAGAGTATTGTAATGGGTCTATTTTGGGAGGTGTGTGTGTGTGTGTGTGTGTGTGTGTGTGTGTGTGTGTGTGTGTGTGTGTGTGTGTGTGTGTGTGTGTGTGTGTGTGTGTGTGTGTGTGTGTGGTTTATTCCGTATATATATAAAGCTAACGTATTCATTGTCAAAACAAGGAAGGCTCGCCAGGTAGGAGTCAACAGGTGTGATCCAGGTAAATAGTACAGGAAGATATAAACACACACACACACACACACACACACACACACGCACACGCACACGCACAACTATTCAGTAATGGTGAAAAATATTTATATAAAACACTGTTCCCTGCACCTCGCTAATCTACTATGCATATATTATTAGCTGAATAATTAGTCCTTAATGTAAACGAAAATACGACTTTGGTAAAATACATATAAAAATGACCTCTGTGGTCCCCTGCAGTAAGATCGAGCTTTGTAGGAAGTACTTCTCCATTTTATTCAATCAGCCTTTCACACGTTACACTAAACGGTGTTAAAATTCATTTTCACAAAAACTGCTTTTTTCTCTCTCCAGCTTAAATTGAATATGATATTGAAATTGGTTATTACTGAAGGATTTGATATATATTGCTGACTATCGACATGTCAAATTAAAATACACAGGCTTTAAGAGGCTTTCCCTACCCAAAACACACCCTGCTTTAACACAAGGATCACGCTATATTGCCCCGACCTTAAAAAAATAAACATGTGTTCAAGAGAGCCACATTAAAATATTCTCCCCGCTGTTCTTACTGAGACATAAAAAGTCATGTACATAGTAACACACACACACACACACACACACACACACACACACACACACACACACACACACACACACACACACACACACACAGTTCCCCCTCTGGTACAATCCCAGCTTGTGGTGTGAAAGGTAATGTAGAGAACAAGAGGTACTGTACTGTGATGAAGGTTGAGGGTCAGGTGATGCTGGTCACTTAATTGTTGTTGAGCCCGCGAAACAAGAAGAGAGATATCTTAAAAGTTAGAGCTAATATTAGGGTATTAATACCAATCGATGACAAAACCGAGGAATACAATAGCCAATAAGTGCGATGGAGGTAAATAATCCGCCAATCAGCGAGAGGCACGGAAGTAATCCACCAATCAGCGAGAAACACGTTCATAATGGATCAATAATCGAGAGCAAGAAAGGTCACCAGGAGATAGAGAGAGAATCCGCCAATCACAGGGGTGGCAGGGAAATATCAAGCCAATTAGAGGGAAGCAAGGAGGAATAATCCACGAATCAGACGGGGGGAGAGAGGCTTCCTACCTCCTCACTAAAGTATTTATCCTAGACCGAGTGGTGTAAGAGATGTCAAGTAGTGAATATTAAATGTAAACAACAAACAATTCTTTCCGACCCCTTCTGCTGGATGTTGAACGGTGAGTGTGAGAGGGGGGAAGGTCTCTCTCTCTCTCTCTCTCTCTCTCTCTCTCTCTCTCTCTCTCAACACAGGTTACGAGATCCTAATCAGGGTACCTTAGAAGGGAGATATATAAGAAATAGAACGTAATTAGGTAGGAGGAGGAAAAGAAAGAGAGAGAGACAAAGGCTGAACGATGAATATGCTAATGAGGCAGTGGAAATAACAACAACAACAACTAGGGGGATGAGCATAGGAAGGAGAGAGAGAGAGAGAGAGAAAAAAAAATAAGCTTACAGAATATCGAGAAAGATGAATAGGTAAGTAATAAAGGAGAGAAAAGAAAAGGGAAATGAGTGAGAGGGAGAATGAATGAGATAGAAAGAGAAAGAGAAGGGATTGCCAGGGAATATTGCAATTAAGTTGAGGAAATGACAACAAGAGCCGGGGTGGGTGGACCTCCAGAGAGAGAGAGAGAGAATAAAAAAACTAGGTAAAATAAATCACATAGAAATAAAAAGAGAAAATGAAGAGAAAGGAGGAGAAAGAGAAATGACCAATAGCTGTGTTGATGATCCTCTGACTTTGACATCAACAGCTGGGATTAAATTATTATGTCGGGGGAGAGAGATGGTTGTCTACGGCTAGTCAGTTATTTAATGTAAATCATAGAAATTATCGGTATTCAGCAATTATCCCCATTAAGTGTAACATATATATATTCGAGTATATATCTGTCTGTCTGTCTGTTTGTCTTTCTGTCTGTCTGTCTCCTGTTAAAAGAGCTTTTTTCAAGGAAGTGTGAAATCTCTTCTGCATTGAACGAGCACATCGCCTTAGAGAACTGCCTAATAAGCTCGTACGTGTTAACTCCTTTGTAACCGGAAATTAAACTTCATTTAAGCCAATTTTAAATCACCTTTACCTTTGAGGAACTTTTATGCCGCAGTGTGTTAGTTATACAACATATACAGTAATACTTGCAGAATAAAACGTTCTCATACACCATCGGCTTACACTGACGCTATCTGTAAAGAGTGATAATATACATATACTAATTCATGTATACAAACACCTCTTATGATGTGTAACAGGAGTCATGAATACATCTAACCTAACCTAACCTATAAAGTTAAGTACCCATTCACAACTGGGTGGACTGGGGGTGCCCTGAACGAGGACCAACGACCCTTATGACTGGAGAGGGAGAGGGAAGGTTGGCTGTAATCCACAATGGCCAAGTACCTCCCTACAGAGAAACATTAAAACTCACAAATAAACACACAAGCCCTAAAACACACACACACACACACCAAAAATAATGTCAGTATTTATGTATATTTTTTTTTACTCGTAATTTTTATGAAGAAAGTTTTTTTTTGTGTTTTTTTTGTAACGTGAGGGAGGGAGACGGAACACACAGGTCAAGAGGTTAGAGCCAGTATAATTGACGGCTCTTGAAGGTCTTAGTTCAAAGCTGACGAGAGGAGAAGAAGTGGAGATGAACGAAGTGAGGAGAGATGATGAGAAGAACTGGAGATGAAAGGAGTGAGGAGAGATGATAAGAAGTCAGTAACAATGAACGAAGAGAGGAGAAACGAATAGGATGGAACGAGAAAAGAAGAAAGGAAAGGAAAAATAAAAACATTAACAAAAGACGATGTGGTGGGAGGCTATAGTGTCCTCCGGCCCAGGTAAAACTTGCACCTGTAAGTCTGTCACGTCTTGGTAAAGGAACAAGAAACAGTTAATCTTACACTGTCACCAAGAGCAGCTGTGTTGCAGGCGGGAGGCGCAGTGGTCCAGAGAGGTAGGTCACGCCTAAGACGATCGATTTTACGCACTCCGCACAAGAGTCTGGACTGTGAGAGTAACGAACAGAGACCAATTGTCAAGCGATCGATCACAAGGGTTGGGCAAAAGTAGCCCATCAGGTGACAGGCGTCCAGTCCGAGGTCAGCCGAAAATCGATTCGTGTCGAGCCTCAAGACGATCAATAATAATGCATTTTGTGTGTGTGTGTGTGTGTGTGTGTGTGTGTGTGTGTGTGTGTGTGATGATGATGTGTGTGTGTGTGTGTGTGTGTGTGTGTGTGTGTGTGTGTGTGTCAGAGGAATAATGGTTGAGTGTTTCTGAACGATGCCAGAATAAAGTGCGAATACTGACGATTTTTTACATAGGAGAACCATAAACTAAATGTGTCAAGCCTTTATATTAGAATTCATTTATATTCACAGAGAAGTTATGACAAATTTCTTGCATTTATTTACCCAACTAGGAGGAGGATAAGCGGCTCAGATAAAGGCACAAAACATTCATTACCTGCAGGGAGATGTCGGCTATAAGTAAGACTTTATCCCAAGGTGGAGAGAAATACCAGGAAAATGTCCGTTTGTTTGAGGAGTATTGGAGAAAGACTAAGACTTGGACGGCTACTGAAGGAGGAGGAAGAAGAGGAGGAAGAGGAGGAGGAGAAGGAGGAGGAGGAGGAGGAGGAGGAGGAGGAGGAGGAGGAGGAACAGAGAGATGATCCCTGGAACAAGAGATTAATTCCCCAACACGACTCCCTCAGCAATCTTTACCTGCGACCTGTAATCCTCTCCCTTCCCACCACCACCACTACCACTGCCGCCCGCCACCACCATAGCTACCATCACCAATGACACCACTACATCTCCGCTGCCACCCACCACCACTTTCACCACCGCCAACACCAGTGCCACTCGCCTTCACCATCACCACTACTGCTGCCAATATTTATGACCTGTCGCTAACGCCACCCACTATCACTGCCTCCGACCCGGCTACCTCTAACGCCGCACCCACCACTATCATCATCGCCACCACCATCATCACCACCGTCCACATCCTCTGTCCACCGTTATCATCCACCACAGTGCTGTCCGATAAATCACCCATTCCGACTAACGCACTTTGTCAGGACACTCTACTCCTCCCGTCTCTTCCCCCCCTTTCTCTCCTCTTTCTTTCTTCCCTCTTTCCTTTCTATCCACAATCCACCTACCCCCCCAGGTGCTGCGTGTTACCTGGGGCCAGTACAACATCGCTAGCACGAGATCTTCCTCCATGACAGTCCTGACTAACAACATCACTACTAACTATTAATGTTTCACTGGTAGCCCGCACGAGATGCCCTCCCCCCTTCCCAGTACGACTGACTAATACCATCACTGCTCCTCGTTAGTGCTACAGTGGCAGGCTTCGTGTTCTCGCGTGAGGGTGAAGAGAAATCAATCGGTAATTACCATACACCGACGCCATATAGTCCTGCCTAGCACCTACCTCCCTGGACAGGCAGCCAATTTGTGCTTCACATTCCTCCTCAAGAGTCGTATGTTATCTATGTCCACTTAGCCAGAGATGAGAGAACACAGCTATAAGTCTTTATTTATGGACGCGTCTCGGTGCACATTTTAGGCAATTATTTTCCTGGTATAGCCTAAGTTGTTCGGCTGTATGAGCTCTTAGTCTACCAGTTAGGGAAAGTTGTATATATACGTATCGTTGTCGTTCCTAGCTCAAGCTCTGTACCCCTGTATCCCTAGTTCATTGTAGCCTTGACTCACTGTAACCCTGGCTTTTTGTAGACCAGGCTCTTTGTAGCCCAGGTTCACTGTAGCCCTGGCTCTTTGTAGACCAGGCTCATGGTAGCCCTGGTAATGGCCAGATCCGCCTCTCCCTACAGGCACCAATTGGGTGAGTTACCATCCTGAGCGCAAGTAACTTTTACAATGAATCAGGACAGAGCTAATTTACCTTATCTCTCTCTCTCTCTCTCTCTCTCGTCCAGATGATCACTAGCCCTTTTTATGAACATTGAAGAAGAAAGTCCCACTCTCTCAATCATTCAGGAGCGTCATCATCCTGAGTCATAGGCCACAGTCCCCCAGCTGATACACACTCACCTCCACCCGGACATGACCTTTCATGACACCCTCAGCGACCAAGATCCCTCCCTCACACTCAGGTAAGTCGAGACTGGGAAGCTAATAACATACTCTACCCTCCCTCACCTGCCTTACACATTCCTTACCCATCACTATAACCCTCTATCTTACCCTACTCTCTTATTTTCCTCGTAATTCTCTTTCCTATATTTTATCCTTTAATTAATCTTTTCTACCTTGCTTCCTACTGTACTGTACGTATTTCTGTATCTTCTTAATCATCTTTTTAATTTACCTACTTACCTGGGTAACTATCTTATCATATACCTCTCTCCATCTACCGCACATTCACGTTGTTGAAAGGAGAGAGAGAGAGAGACATCCTGGTATCTGGTGGCATTGACGAAGATGACCTCAGCCACCACTACCTGCAATTAATCTCACTACCTGCTCCAGGACATACAGCTGGGCTCAACGAGGTGACCTTTTGTGTGTGTCCATGATGCTAGAGATGAATACATTACAAGTAAGATGAGGACGATGACGAAGGAGGGAAGGAAGAAGGAAGGAAGGAAGGAAGGAAGAAAGGATACTGAATAAAGTGGAGAATGCGGTAATGAATAAAAAAAACATAATAAGGGATCGAAAAATAAAAGAGTGTGTAGTAACAGAGATAAAGAAAGGAATAGTGAAGATGAATGGATAAAAATGGAGGATAAAGGAAGAAAGAAAGAATAATTTGGAAGGCAGAGGTTGTGAGGATAATGAAAACATAGGAATAAAAGGATAAACAAGGAGATAGAATGATTATAGATGACATGGGGAAAAAATAAAGAATCAGGAAGAACAAAACTGGGATAAAGAAAGTAAAGTAAATGAGACAAAAGGTGTAGAGAGAGAAAATTAAAGCGAATAAGAAAAATAACAAATAAAGGTCCGATAAATGATCTTAGAGAAAGTATACAGATGAATGGAAAGAAGGATAGGAATAACTGAATAAAGAGGAAGTGAAGTAGAGCAAATTGAAGAAGAAATAGAGAAAGAAGACGAATGAAGAATAACAATAAAGTGTGTTTTTGTAAGCAGAGAGAGAGAGAGAGAGAGAGAGAGAGAGAGAGAGAGAGAGAGAGAGAGAGAGAGAGAGAGAGAGAGAGAGAGAGAGAGAGAGAGAGAGAGAGAGAGAGAGAGATTTTAACAAAAAGCACATGACGTCAATCTGAATCACGCTCCAATAATCTTATACATACACCTGACTAACATTCAATAATCAGGTGACAAATAACGACTCGGCGATGCTATTACGTCAACTCAGTGACTGTCGCCTCGCGTGTTCCTTAGTCGTTTGTGATCACCTAAATCCTGGTTCATATTGACCTCAAACTACCCCCCCCCCCTGACGGTCACATGCACAATAGAACTGCGAGGGCTGACTACTCCCCACCCCACCTAAGTTTGGGAGTCTACCTGTAACTGTAATGAGTATCCTTGTTCTTGTACCTGTTCCCGTAACTTTTGACCTGTATCTGTACTTGTAATGTTTGAGTATGTTAGTTAGTTGTTACTTACCTGTGCTTGTAAATGTATGGATATCTAAAAAAAAATAAAAAAATGTATTTGTGCTGTTGTCTTGATTGAATATCTTAAGCTGAAATAAACTAGAGACAATTTTTGAGAGAGAGAAGAGAGAGAGAGAGATCCCCTGCCAGCCAAATCCTTCCCTTGTGGAAACGACATGTAATTTACAGTCAGTAGCACTTTGGCCTTGGTTGCCAAGACTTCTCTCTCAAGTTCTCTGCTCTCTCTCTCTCTTCTCCCCCTCCCCATTCTCTCTCTCTCTCTCTCTCTCTCCTCTCACCCCTCCTGCTTGTGCCTCAATCAGGTCATTTCTCGCATATCCCAAAGGACCTGCTTCATCCTGCAGACCATCATGATGTTACTGCTGCCCATCCTCATCCTTGCCTCACCATATATACGTTTTCTCATCCTTGCCTCCCCATGTATACTTTTTTCCTCATCCTTGCCTCCCCATGTATATTTTCTCATCCTTGCCTCACCATATATGCTTTTCCATCCTGCCTCACCATGTATATTTTTTCCTCATCCTTGCCCACCATGTATACTTTTTTCCTCATCCTGCCCCACCATATACGTTTTCTCATCCTTGCCTCTCCATGTATACTTTTCCTCATCTGCCCACCAATATCGTTTTCCTCATCCTTGCCTCTCCATGTATACTTTTTCCTCATCCTTGCCTCACCATGTATACTTTTTCCTCATCCTTGCCTCACCATATATACGTTTTCCTCATCCTTGCCTCACCATGTATACTTTTTCCTCATCCTTGCCTCACCATGTATACTTTTTCCTCATCCTTGCCTCACATAAGAACATAAGAATGGAGGAAACTGCAGCGGGCCTATTGGCCCATACTGGGCAGTCCCGTTTACACCCAACCCCTATTGCTCATATAAGCATCCAACCAATGTTTGAAGCAATTCAGCGTATTCGAGTTAATGATGATATTTGGTAACTTGTTCCATTCATCCACTACTCTGTTTCCAAACCAGTGTTTACCTATTTCACGCCTAAATCTAAATTTGTCTAATTTAAAACCATTGTTACGAGTTCGCTCCTGGTTGGATAATTTGAGTACCTTTGTAATGTCCCCTTTGTTTAGCCCTGCCTTCCACTTATACACCTCTATCAGGTCGCCCCTTCGCCTCTACGTCTCAAGGGAGTGCAAATTAAGATGCTTAACCTGTCTCTATACTCAAGGTTCCTAATGTCCGGGATTAGTCTTGTCATTCTCCTCTGAATTCTTTCCAGGATTCTATATCCATTCTGTAATACGGTGACCAGAACTGAACTGCGTAATCCAGGTGTGGTCTCACAAGAGCAAGATACAGTTTAGGATGACCTCGCTAGTCTTGTAACTAACACTCCTTTGTATGAACCCAAGTACTTTATTAGCCTTTACGAGCACAAACACATTGTTTACTTGGCTTAAGGTTCCTACTTATCATTACTCCTAAATTCTCTCGCAGTCGGATTTCTATGGCATCGTTGTTCATCTGGTATCTGGTTTCTGTTACATTCCTATACTGAGTACTTTACATTTGTCGACGTTGAATTTCATCTGCCATTTTTCAGACCATTCGAAATTTTTTTTTAGATCTTCCTGTAGTTTTGCTGAGTCCTCGTCAGATTTAATTACACGTCCTATTTTAGTGTCATCAGCAAATTTACTTATGTTGCTGTCTATGCCGATATCTATGTCGTTTATGTATATAATAAATAATAATGGTCCAAGTACCATATATACTTTTTCCTCATCCTTTTTGCTTCACTATGTATACTTTTTCCTCATCCTTGCTTCAGCATATATAGTTTTTCCTCATCAGTTTGCGTCACCATTCCTTCTCTCTTACTCTCTATCTCTTTTTCTGTTTTCTGTCCTCACATTCCCTCTTTCTCACCTAAAATTTCATCTCTCTCTCTTATTTCACATTTTGTTTTTTCACCTTCCTATCCCCATTCCATTTTAATCTATTTAGGTTTCCTCCCTTTGCCTACATTTCACAGATAATAAAAGAGAAAACTGACGCGAAAAGACAAGGGCAAAAACTCTTTTTTCCCCCCAACCAAAAAATAAGAAAGAAAAACCCGACTAAATTCGGCATAAAAGAAAAATAATTAATCACAGGATAATAAATATATGTGTAAGAAAAACAAACCCATCCGAAAAAAACAACATAAATAAAACAAAATTATTTTACACAAACACACAAGGAAAATATATAAAAAAAAACAAATTTACATTGAAAAATGAAATTCCAAACAATAAAAACTTCAAAAAATCATATAAATTACTTAACACACACAAGAAAAAAACACATAACAATATTAAAAAATAAATAGACAAATAAAAGCTAAAACCGACAAGTAAAACAAAAAATAAAATAAAATGCATAATGGAATCTTTAGTTACAGCCGCCAAGGTCACAGAGGATACCAGGAAGTTGTCTTGGCCAGCAGTCTGTCCCCCCCCCCTCCCCCAAGCATTCGAGTCGAGTATAACAAGTGGCTTTTTTCTTTTTTATGATTATTTGTTTTATCTTCTTCATCTATTATTATTTTTTTTTCTCGATTATTTTTTTTATTATTTCTTTTATTATTTCTCTCTTGATTATTTTTCTTTTTTTTCTTTCTTTCTTTT
Source organism: Homarus americanus (assembly GCF_018991925.1). Classification (NCBI taxonomy): domain Eukaryota; kingdom Metazoa; phylum Arthropoda; class Malacostraca; order Decapoda; family Nephropidae; genus Homarus; species Homarus americanus. Next base: position 211,138 of record NW_024718513.1, read on the forward strand.
TTACTTTATTATTTCTTTTATTATTATATTTCTTCTTATTTTTTTCCTTTTATTTCTTTCCATTTTTTCTTCTTTTCTTCCTCTATTTTCTTCTTCTTGTTCTTCCTCTTATTCTTCCTCTTCTTCAGTGCTCCATTTGACCGACGTCGTATAAGGCCCAGTTGTCGGATGCAATATTTGTTCCTGTTATCTGTTAGTTCTGTTGTTTTTGTTTCTGTTGTTGTCCCCTGTTGCTTTTGATACGGTAAGTACTTCTGTTAAATTGAACAAAATACATGAAATTATAAAACAACAGTGATCATCAACAGAGGCATAAACAACAGTGATCATCAACAGAGGCATAAACAACAGTGATCAACAACAGAGGCATAAACAACAGTGATCAACAACAGAGGCATAAACAACAGTGATCATCAACAGAGGCATAAACAACAGTGATCATCAACAGAGGCATAAACAACAGTGATCAACAACAGAGGCATAAAGCAACAGGACTGACAATAACGGCAACAAAAGACAGTCAAGAATAACTAAAGACTAGTAACAGGTCTATGGCCATTACCCCCTGGAGTGTAAAAATAAGACGATCCTTATTACTACGACGAGACAGCCCCTAACACACACACACACACACACACACACACACACACACACACAGTACTATGGCTCCTATAAAACACACACACACACACACACACACACAGAGTACTATGGCTCTATCATAAACACACACACACACACACACACACACACAGTACTATGGCTCCCATCATAAACACACACACACACACACACAGAAGTACTATGGCTCCTATCATAAACACACACACACACACACACACACACACACACACACAACACACACGTAGTTCTTGCCATAAAAAACAGAGCTTATTCGAGCAATCTACAGCGCCTGGGGTTCTCACCCTCCTCGCAGTAACGTGCTAATGAAAGTTACGGCAGACGAACGGCCTCTCTTCCTTCTTCCTGCAGTGCTGCTCGTTAATGGCACAAGCCTTGGAGTTCCAGCTAACCCGACAGTGACACACGTTCGCCTGCCTGCCTGCCTGACTTCTGCTTCCACTGGCGTTCATTCATGTATTACAGCAGGTGCTTCTTCTTCCCTACCCACCCACACCCCCACCTTACGGCCGGCCAAATCAATGTTTACACGTTATGCTTGGTGAGTCAGCCAGTTCAGCTCGTGGTGGTGTACAGTATTGCGTCGGGAACCTTAACTACACACGCAAGTCGTCCATTATTGAGGGAAAAAATAGTGATATTTCTCTTGGGGATTATTTACACCTTTACCTGTATATTGTTACTCTTATTGTAGTTATGATGTAAAATATTATTATTATTATTATTTTATTATTATTTCTACTTTTTGTTACTAATGCTACTAATTTCATCATTTTTATTAATATTACAATTACTATCATTGTTATTTATACTATTGATATTGTGACCATTATTATTATCGTTATATTTATAGATGGTAATTGATAACCTGTGCGAGGGATAGGAGGAGGCTTTTACTTACACACCTAACCACCAGTAATCACAGGGCAGGTGGTGCTTGACCTTTCTCAGATTGCAGCAGAAACTTATATATATATATATATATATATATATATATATATATATATATATATATATATATACTGTAGACGAGAGAGTAGTGGTGGTGATCGTAATGGTGGTGGTGGTGTGTTTGGGGAATGGTGGTGATGACCTGTTATGGAGTGGTGATGGACCTGTTATGGGGAGGGTGGTGATGTTAATAATAGTGTACATCGTGTAGCAATACTAACAACAGGAAGAATGGTAAAGACAAACAACAATAAACTAAATAAACCATCGGAAATAATAAAAATAGGTATAGCAGATAAAAAAATAATAAAATGAATAAAGATGACGGGTAATAACAGTGGTGCTATATAAGTAATAACAGGAAGAGTTATCACAATATTCACACAGGCGACACTACCATCTGTTTTCGGGTCAGACCAGCAGTATTGAATTCTGACCTGCCAGTGCTCCGAGATCCCAGTTAACCACATGCCTGGTGTGATGTTGTGTTTCGCCTAACACACACACACACACACACACACACACACACACACACACACACACACACACACCTATGTTATTATTAATGACACCATTTTCCGATGCACTATACAATACGGTGTAACATAATGGTGACGAATTTGTTATTTCAGGTGACGTAACATGAGGACGTAGTGTTACAATAAACATAAAGTTACTGTGTTATGTTCACTGAGAGTTATAAGTTATACTCAGTAAACATCATAAGGCTATATTGCCGTCAACCTCGGGAGGATTAAAATAACGACCTGGCGACCTGTAGGACTAACAAGAGTGTGTGTGTGTGTGAGAGAGAGAGAGAGAGAGAGAGATGGGTGGGGGCAGGAACCTCACTAACATGGCTGCTCGATCCCGCTGATGGATAGGGCCTCCCGAGACTTGATCCTTATAGGGGTTTTGCTTCATCCTTCCTTGATCGTGTCTTCATCTCTCTCTCTCTCTCTCTTACCCTGTCTGTCTGTCTGTCTGTCTGTCTATTCCTACATATACACCTTCTCTCTCTATCTCTCCTTCATTTTTCTCCCTACTATTCTTCTTCTCGTTACATATCTCCCTCCTCTCTCTCTCTCTCTCTTTCTCTCTCTCTCAACAAATGCCCCTCGGCCTGGAGAGAACGTTTCACTGCTCTTGTGATGAACGCAACTTAATATCGTCGTTCTCATACGCTATCCACTCTCATCCATCCTCGTCGCCCCCTGGATAACTGTGTACCCTTCCTTAAGAGCATATATGCATCTCTCGCTCTCCTCATTTTATCATTTTCACTGCTATTTCAGGAGAGAGAGAGAGAGAGAGAGAGAGAGAGAGAGAGAGAGAGAAGAGAGAGAGAGAGAGAGAGAGAGAGAGAGAGAGAGAACAGTTGATAACAAGGAGGACAGATAGACTGACAGTACAAGTGTAGGCACAGATGCAAGTGCAGGTAAAGATGCAGGTACTTAACTATATACAGGTGAAACTCTAGGGAATTAAGTTTACGTCACCTGAATCAGTCTACCTGTAATGATTGGAGACCTGGATGGTAAATGATTAGTGGATCGTAATCTAGGGTGAAGAATTTTAGCCCAGTGTAATTGGCTCGTGTCCGGCCCTTCTGAGGCATTCCCTAACACCGACAATATAACTCGTTAAGTCAAGGTGTGTTGTTGTGTTGCTTACGTGTGTTCAGCAGCTTCTACGTTGTGTTGGCAGCAGTTTACGTTGTGTTGGCAGCAGCTTCTACGTTGTGTTGGCAGCAGCTTCTACTGTGTTGGCGGCAGCTTCACGTTGTTGATTGGCACGTCTACGTTGTGTTGCAGCAGCTTCTACGTTGTGCGTGCAGCTGCAGTTGGCAGCAGCTTCTACGTTGTGTTGGCAGCAGCTTCTACGTTGTGTTGGCAGCAGCTTCTACGTTGTGTTGGCGCAGCAGCTTCACGTTGTGTTGGCAGTACTTCATTGTGTTTGGCAGCTTCTACGTTGTGTTGACGGCAGCGTCTACGTTGTGTTGGCAGCAGTTTACGTTGTGTTGGCAGCAGTTTACGTTGTGTTGGCAGCAGCTTCTACGTTGTGTTGGCGGCAGCTTCTACGTTGTGTTGGCGGCAGCGTCTACGTTGTGTTGGCAGCAGCTTCTACGTTGTGTTGGCAGCAGCTTCTACGTTGTGTTGGCAGCAGCTTCTACGTTGTGTTGGCGGCAGCGTCTACGTTGTGTTGGCAGCAGCTTCTACGTTGTGTTGGCAGCAGCTTCTACACCTTTTCAAAAAATTTTCACCAAAAGGTGGGCGACAGCCTCTAGGGACAACAACCTCAGAATACCTGACTAACACATCAAAGAAGTAGTCAAGTCATCAAAGAACCCGGGGAGCTGAACATAGGATGAAGAGTACGTCTCTCTCTCTCTCTCTCTCTCTCTCTCTCTCTCTCTCGTGATCACAGCTTGAATACCTAATCAGATGATACCAATGTTAATCAGTCTGACCCGATGATCAAGAAACAGATGGTGATGATTACAGTCTGATTATATGATCAAATATCACCGACTGATCACATATTGATAAAATGATCAAACAACACTGGTGCTCATCAAACAACTAACAATGATTACCCTAACGTGATCAAATGACATTTTTCCTCTGTTTCTGATGGTCACACTCTTAGTACATGATCCAAACGCCGGGTAGAATGATAGTCACAAAGAGAAAATATGGAAGATAACATGAACTTCAAACACGAAAAAAATATATAACTCTTTTTCCTTTCATGTTGACAATCAGCTTGATCCTATCACGTCCCCTTAAAACAAGTTTTCCATCCTTCCTCTGCAAAAGTGAAACGAAAATTGTGTGAACGTCCACAAACAAGAGTAGACAGTGATTGGCCGTGTTGTGATCTTGTCTCTCAATCTGTCTGTCTGTCTGTCTGTCTGTCTGTCTGTCTGTCTGCCTACATCAGTACAAATGTGTCTGTAAAATTTTCCTTTCCATTACAAATCAATTTCCATTTAAATCTTTATGAAATCACAGCCAAATAAGAGACAAAAAAAATAAAACAATATCATTATTCTCTATATTATATTTTCATCATATCAACTTTAATATATACAAGTTTACAGTACAAGTTCAGTACAGGTATTCAATGACCCATCAGTCGTTATTTTCTGTTACAGGTTATAAATCACAAGAGGATATTGAGCGACATTGAAATATCGTAGAAAAACATTGCCCCATTCATCGACAGACATACACGGTTCTTAGCAGGGTAACTCAGCCCCTCTGTTTCCGTCTTGTGGCCTAGAATTTTAGATCTGGGCTGAAAAGGGCTTGTTGTGTTGGAGTCGGCAGATTGTGTGTGTGTGTGTGTGTAAAGGCAAATAGAGTATGGGCGGGTTCCTCTCTCTCTCTCTCTCTCTCTCTCTCTCTCTCTCTCTCTCTCTCTCTCTCTCTCTCTCTCTCTCTCTCTCTCTCATCTCCCCTGGTGCTGGCTTCACACTTATGTCCTGGGCCTCAGTTATGTCTAATGATCCACCCTTGCCTCCTCTCTTTGGTCTCTCTCCCTCTCTTCCCCCTAAGGCTTTCATCCTTCCCCCCTCCCCCTTTTTTTTTTTCTTCTTTCATCCTCTTTTTGCGTCGTTGTGTACCACGTTAAGCCGGATTTGTGTCGTGGTGTTGAAGGTTAAAAATTAAAGATGTGAAATAAATGATGGTTTACTGTATATATATAAAGGTAAAGAAAAATAAAATATTCCCACCTCAAAATAAAATAAAAATGGAATGTTATTTATTTATATTTTACTGTTTTATTATTGAGGATTTTATACAATAAGGGAAGTGATAATTCGTCTCACCTTACAATACTATTTCTCTCTCTTATCAGATCGTTCATAAATATTTCCCTTTAGCTCAGTTCTGGTGATGGGAATGATAAGATACGAAGGGACGATAAAGATAATAATATTTGCATTGTGACGAAAAGTAAAGAAACATACATACATATACCATTATTAATTTAATCTTATCTATTAACTTCAATATAAAAAAAAAAAGCATAAAAATAGCAATTAAGATAAATACAAAAATACCAAAGAAGACATAACTAACGAATTAATAAATGAATACAAATATTTATACACAAAACAAAAAACTCTTAACAAAATTTCAATATCAATTATTGTCTTAAATAACTTACATTGGGTAGTCAATATTCTTCAATTAACACAATGTCTTTATGACGTAACTCGGAGGAGGAGGAGGAGGAGGAGAAGAGGAAATTTATGAAGGCAGTGGGAGCGAGAGGAAGGAAGAGGAAGAGTGGAGTGAGAAAGAATGTGGCTGAGAATGGAATTTTTCTCATAAGTAGTGAGAGGTGTATGGTATGGAGGAAGAAGGCAATAGTCACCAATAAAGAGGGAGACAGAATAACGTGTAATAAAAATAAACACTTTAATATAAAACATAAAAAACAAAACAATAAAGTAACAAGGAAACAATACCCAAATTATGAGAAAGAGAAGAACAGAACAATAACAGACGTGAAGCAAAAGAGAATGAATCAATAATTGATAAGGATAAACAAGAAATGAACAGATACGAGAGAACTGACAAAAAGCTGAAAGAACTGTGAGATAAGAAACGGAAGGTTGTGGTTTCTCAAGGGACACAAGAGAATGCAGTGTTTCAAAGACTGAGGAATATATCTCAGGGGGGCGCTGGAGTGAGAGAGACAGACAGTTAGAGAGACAAGACTGACTCCCATTCTCACTTACCTAAGGGACTCTCTCTCTCTCTCTCTCTCTCTCTCTCTCTCTCTCTCTCTCTCTCTCTCTCTCTAAGGACACTGGACACATACATTACATATCTACTTCCATTTTCCTTCCATCTTTTGTTTCCTTCTATCTTCTGCCCGGACTCCTTCTTTGCACTTTTCCTCCTCCTTCCTTCTTTCTAATTTCCTTCTCCTTTTTTTTCCTATTCTCTCTCCCTTCTTCCCTACCTCCTCTCTTTTTTTACTCTCTCTCCCTTCTTCCTTACCTCCATCTTCTCTCCTCGTTCCCTACGTTATCATCCCTTACCCTACCTCCTTATCTCTGCAAAGTCAACAATTAAGAGTCAAACCGTCTTATATCAAGTGTCTTTAATATGGACGGAGATGCACTTGAAGCTAATTTATTTCAATCACTACCATGTCACCCCCTTGTTCTGTACGTGTTCCAATTACCCGGACTTTATCATAATCCTCTCTCTCTCTCTTTCTCTCTCTCTCTCTCTTTCTTTCTCTCTCTCTCTCTCTCTCTTTCTCTCTCTCTCTCTCTCTCTGATTAATTATAATGCTTCCATTTCCGCTCATAGTGTCCTAAGGCAAGTGCAATTAAGTTTACTAATGGATTAACAGAATATATTTTATGTCTAGTTCTATCAGGTTCTAAAGTGCCTGATATACTACAAAGTCAAATGGTAGCAAGTAAACATTATTCTAGGAGAGAAAGAAAAAATCAACAAACTGCCCGTGGTTTACTTTGAATCATAGTCAAATATATGGGCGCTGTACCCAAAGCTTACCCCGGGCATTGCGTTAAATCCTCGTGTCATCTGCATCACAACTGAGAAATGACTTTATAGACCCGCTAACTTTTGTCCAAATATACGAATTCAATTTCTTGTAATCGAGTTGGTTCAGTGTGGCAATGGGCAGAGACGATGAAGCTTCCCTATACCGTAAAGAGTGCCAGTGTAGGAAGAAGACAGGCGAATGATCGTCTGTCGTAGATAAAAAAAAATTCAAAATATGCTTATACGCCTATCAGATTTCAGGTTAATGAGTTTACTGTTTTATTTATATAAGTGGTCTCTTGTTTGCTTAATATATACGAGAACGCCAGTGAAGTCAGAATGTGATCTGGAAGGTTATTGGGTTATAATTTCCATTACCATATTAGGATGAGTTTGTGGAAGAATGCCAGACACTGCTGAGTACTGTTGGTGGCATTGAATTTTAACAGTATAGACCTTAATGCCTAACTAAAATCATAATCGTTAAAGCCCGGCAACTTCCCTGATATAGCAGTCAAGTGGTGTATCAACGAATGAAAGATAAATCAACACTATCACCAGCTATGTGAATAAACTATGTGTACAAACAATGTGCACAAACACCAAGTAAATGAACACATACAGACGCGACACAAGGAACACCTCAATCAATAGTTCTCACTGCTCACCTAAGAGTATTTCCTGATAAAAGTCTCCAGTTGATTTTAATAGGAAGTAGGCAGGTGTGTTGGTGTGTGTTAAGAGGTCTAAAGTGATGCGTTGATGAAAGCTGCTGCCCGCTGTTGTGATGAGATGTGGTACGAAAAGACCTAATGAGTCGGCAAAATAAATTAAAATACCTCATAAAGGTGTTGGAAGAATGGCGCCTCCCTAGAGAGAACCACTTTATCAGCGTGAGGCGGCAAGAAGGACAAAAGATATTTCCTCTGTGGTATTGTCCCAAGACGATCGTATGAACATCTTAAGATTCACTCATGTTAAAAACCTTCTTCTGATTTTATATTTTTTTATTCTTTTTTTTTAATCGTCTGTAATTTTTTTTTCTGAGGGCTATGAGAGGTTAAAGTAGGAACGTTTTGTCTTTAAAAAATTTCAGGTTTGAGAGTTTTACTTAGGATTATGTATACAGTGTTAATGGAAATACTAAGTGATATAGTGTGATGAGGAAGGAAAGAAGGAAGGAAGGAAGGAAGGAAGTCATAAAGTGTAATAAGGAAGGAAGGGATTAAGTGATAAAGTGAAACAAAGAAGGAAATAAGATAAAATAAGTGTCACTGTATCGTGTGTGTGTGTGTGTGTGTGTGTGTGTGTGCACTGTATTGTCACTCACACTCTATCCCTTCCCAGTCATTAACCACACAACACATCTCTAAGCACCTTGGGATTACACCTCAACGCCCTAGATCGTTAGCACACGATCGAATCCCAGTGAAACAAGGTGAAAGAAATACGACTGACAAGAATTCCTCAGTAGGATTTGGTCAAAAGTGTGAAATTAACATACTGAAGATGTTAACAGTAACTTAAATATACGGTGGGAGGAAAAGATAGTTTGTGATGTTCCGTCATTCTCTGTTTTTGTTTATTTTACTATTTTTTGTATTGACGACTGATATGTAAAAACAGTAGTAGTAGTAATAGTAGTAGTATATTATTATTGTTAACATATCATTTTATTACCATAGTTATTATTAAACTAGGTACAGGTAATAAAGCGATCCCCTAAACGTTCGTACAAAGTTTTACACAAAGTCAGAAAAAGTTATCACACTGACCAACGTCACCCCCCTCCCCCCCTCCAGCCCCCTGCGTCCGTTGAAGATAGTTTGGAAATAAAATAATGCCCTGAAACGATCAAGTTAAAACAAAAACAAAAAATCCCCAAAGTCAAAGTACAAAACTTTTGTTCTCTAAACCTTGCTAAGTACTTTTGTTTTGTTACATTCGTCGAGAAGTTTTGAGTCATTTTGTGATAAAGTTTCCCTTCACTACAGTCAGATTCTTTTGTCTTGGGGACTGAAGGAGTCATTTAGAGTGTAGAAGCGTGTATGTACAGTCGCTAAAAAAATATGTGTGTATACTCTATGTGAAACACCATGAGACCACAGATATGTATTTTGATTTCTTATACTATGTGTTAGTAATCAATCGTTTATTCTATTCCTATATGCCAACTCACCCCCTGTGTTGGATACTGAATGGTGGTGGGTGAAGACACGCATACCAACCCTCCCGAGACATCACGAGTTGTACGTATAATTCCGGACGTCATCGGACCTACCCTGTCAGATACTTTCTTTTATTTTAGCTACTGTACATGAAGAATTGTTGTGTGTGGCCGAGAGCACCAACCTACCTGGCCCACCCCTTTTAGCTACTTGCAGGTTAATATCAAGACCACAAGATACACCCATACACCTTATTAAAGATCTTACTATTTACTGACCCTGGTAGGTATTAAAATAAATAGTAAAAGAAGTGGGGTGGGTCATAAATAGCGTCACCAACTAGCCCCGGGGTCCCTGGCGTGTTCTACCACTGATCCAAATAGCTCCGGTCTCCTCTGTCAATATCCCGTGTGAGGAAATTGTTGTTGTCCTTTACCAAAGACTATAAATCGAAGACAGGAAAGAACGATAAAAATCGGTTATAATCCTATTTAGCACCTCGATCTAGTGTGACGTCATTCCTCGTAGTCCAGAATTTAGATGGCGCCACAGTCACGTTTACCTTAAGTATATCTTGATTGTTCCTGTACAAACTGTCCACTCAGGCAGCATGAGAGGTTAGGTCAGTCACAATCTGGTGTGATGGCGGCACACCTGGATGATACTAAATTCACATTTCCAAGCTACTGTAAATTCTTGTAGGGTTTAGCTACATGTGCACCCTCTTTGCCGTACTGTATGCCCAAATTCTACTTGACTTGACATTAAGATTAAAAGTAATAAAACTAATTTCTAGGAAGGTTTTCTTTTTTTTACTCAAGGAAGTTATGAAAATCAAGATTATGCATTTCATAGAATTGTATGAAGACACGACTGAAAAAATAATTGTAATATTTGATACTTAAATCATTTTCGAATAGAAGATGGAGAATGTTCTTAAGAAGCATATACAAATAATAAAAATAATTGTCAAAACTGTGTCCATTTTTCTTTTAATGAACTTTGAATCCCAAATGCTGTAATCAGGTTTAAATTATATATATATATATATATATATATATATATATATATATATATATAGTAAAATTTCATTTATATTGTAAAAGTTTTGTGTAAAAGTGCTATTCTTATTATTATTGTCAAGTTATGGAGTGGCAGAGTACTTAAACCTACTTCACGTAATCATCAAATACACTCCTTACTAACTTATTTTTAGTGAATATATATTTTACTCAATTATTTTCATTTTATGTTGTTATGGTCGATATCTTTGTTTATGTTGGGTCAATTTTGTTTTTCTACTACAACTACAACTACTACTACTACGACTACCACTACTACTACGACTACCACTACTACTACGACTACCACTACTACTTACTACCACTATCAAATATACCCAACACCTCCCCCGTGAGCCGCCTTCACTCCTCTCACCTGCCCGTAATGTCACCTCAGGTAGTTCTCGTCGTAGTGTTTATCGGTTCACAAAACACACTGTATCCTCTCTTATTCTTCCCTCCCTCCTTCCTTCCCTTTCTCTTTCCCTCTTTCCTAATCCACTTCTTCTCGAACACATTTCTATTCTTCTATTTAACCTTTCTCTTATCTCTTAGCTATTTCTTATTTTCCTCTAATCCTCTTTCTCATCACCTCTCCCCTTCCCTCTTCATTCGTAACCTTTAACTTCACCCTTTTCATGCATTTTAATCTCTCTCTTTCATACTGCTTAGTTCCACACATTTACCCCTTCCAGATAAGGTATAGAATTACACAAACCCTTTCATTTTCTTCTATTTTCCCCCTTGCTACTATTATCAATCCCCTTTCCTTGTGCCTCCTCTCACTAAACGTTTTTTCTTCCTTGAGTTACCAAGGTGTCGGGGGCCTCACTGTCTCACATTTCTCCCCTAATTGTCTAACTCCTACACCACCCATGTATTGGTCTCGTTGGGTCTTATATGTTTCCTGTGTTTCTCTCCTTTATCGTCTTCTTTCCCCCCTCTCTTTCTCCCTTCCTCCATTTTCTTCTTCGTCTTTCATCTTCCCCCCTTTCTTTACTTTCTTCCCCCTTTTTCCTCTTTATTTTCCTTTTCTTTCCTCTTATTTTTTAATCCTCTTTTTTACCCTTCCTCCTCCTCTTCCCTCCCCATTTTCCTCTTTTCTACTCCTAGTTCCCTGCCCTTACCATCTCCAAGTAAGGGCTAATGACCCCTCTCCCACATCATCCCTCCAGCCACCCCTTCGCCACCCACTAAGGGCTCTGGGGTCTTATATCATGAACCTGCCCCCACCTCCCACTCCACTTCTACTGGTGCTGGTGTTTACACTGGTGGGTTGCCGTGTCTGCTCTGCTGAACACTGTCCTCTATTGGTAAGATGGAGAGAGGTGAAGAGGCAGAGATGTCGAGGAGAGGAGAGGAGAGGAGAGGAAAGGTAGTGAGGGAAAGGGGGGAAGTAGGGAATTGGAAAGTATAGATAGATAAATAGATAGAGAGTAGAGTTATTAACGTAGAGGAGGAAGTTAGATAATTAGAAAGCATAGATAGCTAGGTAGAAATTAAGGAAAAGGTAGAATGATAGTGAAGTAAAGGGTAAATGGTAGGTAGAAGTGGAGAAGGAAGTGTTTGGGGTGGAGGAGGAGCCTGAGGGGAGAGGGTATTGGTGAGAGTAGAGTGTGGATATGAGGAATAAGGGGAGGAGAGGGGAATGATATAAACGTTTGATGTGTAAAGAGTGGGATGGTGATTGGAGGGAGTGTGGTGTGGGAGTCACGAGAGAGAGAGAGAGAGAGAGAGAGAGAGAGAGAGAGAGAGAGAGAGAGAGAAGAGGAAACTCGTCAGAAATACTTATATCTAAGACTTATAATATCTAAGAAGCTTACAGTTGAAACCTCAAAAGTAAGTCTTAACATATGATTGAACGTGAACAGTATTTTCATATTTTGTGTAAGAATTTATCTGAAAAAAAAGGAAAAAAAAGCCTCGAGTGTTTCAGCTATGAGAACTGTTGTAACTTGTTGTTGTTGTCGAGTTACACCCAATATAAGTGTGGACGTTGACCCCGGTGTAAGTTAGTAAGTGTTGCAGGGTGTATAACGTTGAGGTTCTTTGTTGAAACACACACACACACACACACACACACACACACACACACACACACACACACACACACACACACACACACACACACACACACAGTATCATTTGTATTTGTTTATGCAGCGAAATATATTTATACATTTACATTATCTTTCTCCCTCCCTCTCTTTATTTAATTTATCTTTCCTTCTTTTCTCCTTACACCTTCTCTCGGTCTTTAGTTATTATCTTTCCCTTATATTTACCTTCTTTAACTCATTTTCTTCGATCAATATTATATTTTACCTAAACCTGACACTTCAACTATACTCATCATCATCACCACAATAATCTCTCCATCACCACCACACACCCCATCATCACTACAATTCACCACACACCCTCCATCACCACCACCACCACACACCCTCCATCACCAATTTTTCACCACCACACAACTCCACCGTTCACCACCACAACCTCCACCACCACCCACACAGCACCTCCATCACCACCAACACCACACCCTCCAACACCACCACCACCACCCATCACCACCACCACCACACACCTCCACCACTCACACACACACACCCCTCCATCACCACCACCACACACCCTCCATCACCACCACCACACACCCTCCATCACCACACACACACCCTCCATCACCACCACCACCACACACCTCCATCACCACCTCAACACACACCCTCCCACTCACCACCACCACTACACACCTCCATCACCACCACCACCACACACCCTCCATCACCACCACACACACCTCCATCACCACCACACACCCTCCATCACCACACACACACCCCTCCATCACACCACCACCACACACCTCCAGCACCACCACCACCTCACACCTCCATCACACCACACACCCTCCATCACCACTGACCACACACCCCTCCATCACCACTCACACTACACACCCCCTCCATCACCACCACACACCCCTCCATCACCATCACTAATAATTCTCCACTACCACACCCCCCCTCCATCACTACTGCCGAGGCTGGAGTCAACACCCCCGCCCCCCTTCGCTTGGTCCGGCGCCAGACTTTAAGAGCAGAGCAAATCCAATAATTTCCCCCGGGTGAGGTTCAGCCCGAGACCCCTGGTACTCTGCTGTTTAGTTCAGATGGGTGACTGCATGGGATGGAGTGTGAGGGAGGGAAGGGGGTAGAGGAGAAGGGAAGGAGAAGAAAGGGGGGACGGAGGAGGAGAGGGAAGGAGGGAGGAAGGAGGTGGAGAAGGAAGGAGAGAGAGAGGAACGGAGAGACGGTGCAAGGAAGAAGGAGAGGAGAAGATAAGAGGGAGCAAGTAAGGAAGGAAGGAAGGAGGAGAGGGAGGAGGGAATGGGAGAGGAGGAGAGGAAGTGGGGACGGGAAGGATTGAAGGAAGAAAGCAAGTGGAGAGGAGGAGGAACGGAGATGTCAGGGTCCTGAGGGAGGGAGGAGGGAGGGAAGGAGGAAGGAGGGAGGGAGGAGGAGGAGAGTATGGAGGGAGAGGAGGCAACAAGGTGTGGGTGTGATGGGGAAGGTTCACCTGCACTCCCGGGTGCCTCAGGTTTGATTAGAGGAGCCGCGGGAGAGATAGGGGAGGCAGGAGGGCGGAGGAGGAGAGGAGGCAGGAGGGCGTGAGGAGAGGGAGAGGGAGGCAGGAGGGAAGGAGAGGAGAGGGAGGGAGGTTGAAGGGAGAGTGGGGGGTGTTGGAAAGGCAAGGAGGAGGAAAAGATGGTAGAAGGAAGGACAGGAGAGGAGGAGGGGGATGAGTGGAGGAGGAGGAGAGGGAAAGGAAGTGAGAGAGGAGGAGGAAGGAGGTGGATGCAAGGAGAAGGAGAAAGTCAAAGTAAAGGAAGGAATCAGAGAAGGAAGGAGAAATGGAGAGGTGTTAATGGGAGGGAGGTGGGAGTTCTGGTGGAAACAGGTAGTGAGGAAGTTTGGAGATAGAGATGGAGACAGAGGAAGAGATAATGGGAGAAGGAAGGAGTATAGGAAAGTGTGTGTGTGTGTGTGTGTGTGTGTGTGTGTGTGCGTGTGTGTGTGTGTGTGTACGTAGGTGTGTGTGTGTGTACGTAGGTGTGTGTGTGTGTACGTGGGTGTGTGTGTGTGTGTACATCGTCGTCTCCTCCCCCAGCCCCGGGCAACGTCCACACACCCATATATTTCGGCCACAAATCCGCGGGAATCCCACCAGATCCCGACTACCGACAAATTACACCTAAATTATACTCATCCGAGAACGTAAATTCTAGATTGTGTTGTCGTGTTGCTGCCACACTGTCTACACTCCTCCTTTACACTTAACTAATTTAAATTACCATAAAGTACCAATAGTGTAAAGTGTGTGTACTACATCTACATATCTAACAGATTACTTAAGGATGAATTGATGTTTGTAGTTACTTACCATTTATGTGTTTTATATTTTATCTAAAGTGGACAATACGTCTACTGTACACTTGTAATTTACACTTATTAACTTACGGTGGATATTAAGTGTCTAAACAGCACTTACACAACGTATTTTTCACATAGACAAACAAAGTAACATTGAAATCCTATCATCGCCTGTTGTTCACTTATAACGTTGAGCGTCTAAAGAATACTTAACATCTAATCTTACGGTACACTAAAACACGACACTTATTTCTTCAGAACACTTAACACTTTGCTCGGTTAAGTTGACTTCAGATGCAGACAGGTAAAAATAATCTAAAATAGAATTAAGTTTTCTACCTAACGAACTTATTTAAAGTTACGAGACCACGTCAAAAAATCCTTATCAAATTTACTGGAAATTTTAAAACCGCAAAATAACTGGACTGAAAATGCTAAAAACTTTATAATTGTGTCGAGAATAAATTAAGATACATAGGTATATGTTTACCTCATTAGCATTTAATTATCTCGGTAGATAGTTAACTCAACATAAAGGTAATTTAAGATTTAGGTTCAGCAAACATCGCGTGAATTACTATATTAACATTATTAATGATCTCGTGTAATGACAGTTTTTCACTCAATTGATTTAACAGGTAAACTATTCCTGTACCTGGACGTGTACCTGAGAGGCTGTATATCAGGTGAGGTCAGGTGAGGTCAGGTGAGGTCAGGTCAGGTCAGGTCAGGTCAGGTTAGGTTAGGTTAGGTTAAGTTAAATGAGAATCAACTGCAATATTTAAGGTTAGGTTCCATAAAATTATCCCAGTATTACATATGACAAGGACTAGATGATACAAACTTCCTTTTTTGGGGTGGAAACTGTACACTGGACCCGGACCATAGAGAAACCCTAAAATAACCCCGGATTTATGTCCCTCCCATCGAGCTATCAATATTTGGAGAACTATAAAAGTGGCGAAAAGATTCACGACCATAAATTCTACCGGGGAAAATATAGGGTTAGGTAGATAGCTCGTCGAGGGGAAACAGGTCCCTTACACAAACATGTTACGTATAGCAATCCTCACCAACACGTATCTTAAAAAAAAAAAAAATAACATCCCATTTTCCTACCGAGATATGAAATACACATGCCTACGATATATAAGCCACAGGTTAATAACAAAAAACAGTATCTACCCCCCACCCTATTCCCCCCATATACAGAAGACAACAGAGTAACATGGGTGTTGATAGGGGGACAGAACTTCCATTAACGAGGTATAAACGAAGGGGATAGAAGGTGGTGGCGGTGGTAGTGATAAACAGGACGCTGGGATCTGGCTACTCTATCACCAGCTAGACACTTGGGCGCCACATAACAATGTCTCAGTATCTTTCATTATAGTTAGGTAATGATACTGATAATATTTTTTCATCCCACCAAAAGCGTCACGGCATCTTGGTATATGATTAGGTTCCGTTACTCAATATTCTGTCGGCTCCCTTCCCTTGCATGAGAGAGAGAGAGAGAGAGAGAGAGAGAAAGAGAGAGAGAGAGAGAGACCATCACCATAGTAAATGCAGGAAACGCTTATAGTCCGTAGATATAATTAGAGACGCCGGTACACTTACTTGCTTGCTCCCCGACAACAACTACTGTCAGTAGCGGTAACAAGACGCGACCTTTTTCATTGTATACAACTTACTTACCTACCAACTCTCTCTCTCTCTCCCTCTCTCCAGCCATTACTGTAAGTAAACAAAGCAGCTGTGAGAGTTTCATAATTAAATATACAGTATAGATAATAACCAAAGGATTTCAGACAAGCATCAGACCACAGGCGCCAAGTATTGGACTCTGGCGTCACGTCTGATGGGGCAGAGAGGTGGGGGCAGGGTACGAAGGCAGCAGGGAGGAGGGAAATATGCGCATGTTCTGAGTAATGGGAAGGAGGGAGACAGGGAGGGATATGAGGAAGAGCTAAAAGAGAAAAAGGAGGAATGAGGAAAGCTATGCAAAGAAGAAATGAATGAAATGGGATGGTTTTAAGGAGAAAGAGGAGAGAAATAACAAGAAATAAGATGAAATGAACGGAGAAAGGAGATGGAAGTTGTAGTGAAGGGTGTGTCTGGATGTTGGCACCACGAGGGAGGCTGGAGAGGAGCGTGGTGTCTCGGAAGGGGGACGGGGTGTCGAGGCGTGGTGGAGGGAGGGGGCGAGGGAAGGGGTGTCGGGGCGTGGTGAGGGAAGGGGAGGGTATCATGAGGAGGGGAAGGGAGAGGGGGAGGTATCGGGGCGTGGGAGAGGGGAAGGTGCAGGGTGAGAGGGAGAAGAGGGTGACAAGGGCGTGGAGAGGGAGAGGGGAGGGGTATCGGGGCGTGGAGAGGGGTAGGGAGGGGTGTCAGGCGTGGAGAGGGGGAACAGGACGTAGAGAGGCAGGGGAAGGCAACGAGGAGGAGCCCGTAGCAACCCCTGAATGTTCCCCTGATGTGACTTGTGTTGACTTGACTTACCATTTTGATGAACTCTCACACAGTCTACCTACCTACCGTCTAGCCATCAGGTGATCAGCCACTCTCCCGTCCCTTTGACACGATTACATTTGCCCTTCCTCCTCAACACAGTCCAGTGATCATAGAGCAGAGTGGATGTATTATGCATCTTTACCTTGAAACTACGTAAACAGCAAGCTTTCTCTGCAACAACCCTAACACACTTGTTATGGATAATTTATGACCATGGTGTAAGAGGATTGTTTTGATGGGTAGCTGTGAGGATTGTTTTGATGGGTAGCTGTGAGGATTGTTTGGGTAGCTGGATGAACGGATGGGTGAAGAAGAATGTGTGTGTGTGTGTTTGTGTGTGTGTGTGTGTGTGGCCTGATGCCAAACACACCCATCATCTTGGACAGCCAATGGGAGGTAAGCCCCCCCCACCCCCGCCTCTTCACCCCATTAATCTCCCCTGGTGGAAAATGAACCGATTGACACGAGCCATTTTTTTAATAATAGCCTTTAGCCTCACATTCCTCCATGACACAAGTGACCTTTACACCCCCTCCCCCCATCTCCAAGTAGACTCTTAAGTGTAAAGTGTTAAGAGCTATGTGACACTTACATTATGCATTGGAGTAGGAAGCTAGATCATAAGTAGTTGTCTGTTACACTTATAAAGGAGGATAATTACTGTAGATATGATTTTTTTTATATAAGGTCAAAGTAGAATGTTATTTATCAAACTTCCTTTCCATTATCAATCTATTCGTTATTATTTTTTTCTTATTCTCATTCAATTTTTCACTCTTCTATTTTTCTAATCATTTTGTTTACAGTTCTTCATTTTCTTTCGGTAGTTCCGTGTTCGTCTTATTCAATTTTGCTTCTTCTTCTCTTCACAAGTTCTCTTCTTAATAATTCTCTCATCATTCACAACATATCTAATCAACTTAATTGTTTATTCTCTCTGTTAACCTCCTTTAATATGCTTTCCCTATTCCCCTTTCATTCCTCCACACATTCCTTTCCATTCCATGTGTTTATCTAGACCTATATTCTTTTCTATTCTTTTTCCCTATTCAATGTTACCAACCTATTTGTGCCTTCCTGTGTAATCCTTCAATATTCTTGGCTTATATTCTCCTCTTCGATTCTTTCCTGTCGTTCTATTTCTCGATTGTGGACTTATCTATCATATTATTTTCCCTTTCCTCTTCCTATTCATCTCTACCAATCACTACACCTTTTCTCTCTCTTCCATCTTTCTGTCTCCCTTTCCCATTAGACCTCTCTCCCTCTCTTTTCTCTCTACCTTGGCTTTCACTCTCACTACACCTTTTCTCTCTCCCCACCCCACTCTTATCCCTTTCTCTCCCCCCTTGCCATCTCCATTCCCTCTCTCTCCCCTTCCCATCTTCACCCTCTCTTTCACCTTCCCATCTCCCTCTCATCCCCTTCACTCTTCCCTTGGCATCCCACCTCCTCTCTCTCTCCCTCTCACCCCCCACCCCCTCTCACTAACCATATGCCCTCTCCAACAATCTAACTGTCATTTTTTTTGGGCCCCAGTGTAACCATGAACAGCAGGTCAGCTTTAAGGTCGAAACTCTCCATTCAGCGATCGACAGTCCCAATGACAAGGTGGTGGATTCTACCATCTATCTCTCCCCCTCTCTCTCTCCCTCACCCTCCCCCTCACCCTCCCCACCCTTTTTACCGGTTTCATTGTGTTTTTTTTCTTACTTCTCCTATTCGTTTTGTTTCATTTTTTTTATTATTATTATTTTAGCGTTTATTTCTGTTCTAGTTGTTTTTTTATGTATTTTAGTTCTTCCTTCATTCTTAGTTTTTATCTTAGTTGATATTTCTCTCTTTTCGTGTTCTTATTATGTTCTGTCTTTCCCTTTGTTGTTGTTTTTCTATTTCTTCTATTTGGTTTTCTCTTTATATTGATGTTTTAATTCCCATGACAGTATATTTTTTTTAATCATCTTCCTTTTTCTTTATTTATCATTTTTTGAATTTTATAGCTGTCAAACCTTCTTTCATTTCCTCTATTCCTTCCATTCATCACATCTTCTTCCATCTCTTTATCCTTATTCTTCTTCTCCTTTTTTATGTTTTTCATTCCCCATCATCAGCTTCTCCGCCTATTCTCTTTTCCTCTAGTTCTTCTTCTTTGTTTATCACTTGCTTCTATTACTCATTCTCCTTCTCTTCCGTTTTTGCTTTCAATTATCTTCTTGGCAGAGGTTGTGGGCGCTTGGCCAGTGTCGATGCTTGGCCGGTGTAGGAGGTGTGGCGTGATGGACCGTGGTGGTGATAGTGGTGGTGATTGGTGATTGGTGGTGGTGGTGGTGATTGGTAGTGGTAGGTGGTGGTGGAATTGAGGAGGGAGAGATGAGTGGTGGCAGCGGTGAGAGGAAAGTTTGGGCGAGGTGAAGAAGTGAGAGGTAAATACTTAAGAATTAATGAGGGTTACGTGATAATCTCTCTCTCTCTCTCTCTCTCTCTCTCTCTCATTTATACATTTAAATATAATGATAAAATTAAGTCAAAATTTCCAATCTCAATATTACAGTGTTGTTAGAACTGAAATTTTAGTTTCCCTTGTGAATTATTACATCATCTGTACCATTTATTTGTGTTATCGGGACAAGAGAAAACGAAACCCAACAAGACTCACCCCCCTGTACTCGTGTAATAACTTAAATAAACCAATAACTTGAAATCAAATAAATAATGATACAACTTTAAACCAAAACAAACATTCCGTATGCTTAAATATACATGACACACATATGGCAACAATACTGAAATAATAATAATAATAATAACAACAATAATAACTCATATAATGGACTATTTTTAAGAGGAATAAATAAGTAATCGTAGTCGAGATCTCTTTTACACTCAGATTCACTTCAAAAGTAACCATTCGTTGACAGTAGATGAGGATGTGAACTCTGCTCCCACAAGGGTAAGAGCGGTTTAAGGAGTCATATCTAAAAATTTCCTTGAAGTCGATTCAGATAGATCCAACCACATATATGATCACATAAATAAATGATGAGGAATAAAGTTAGGAAATACAACTAAGGTCAACCATCTTTCCTCACAGGTAGTTTGTAATGCGTGATGAAAGTGAACACTGAAATATTCACTTAATTGAGGTGAGTGAGGTAAAAGGTAAGGACCATTGAGTAGATGGGTGAATACACATGTGAAATTAATCTCTCTCTCTCTCTCTCTCTCTCTCTCTCTCTCTCTCCCAGCAAAAGCAGAGTAAGCAGATGGGTAAAAATATACACAGATCCAATATGGCCGCCATGGAGACAGCCAAAGTTAAATTAATTTGAAAGTCTTTCAGCTCCCATAGGACTAGAGAAAAGTCCGCCTGAGATGATTAAACTCCACTCTTTTACCCAAATTAAATATTGTATCTTTTTTTCCCTTTATGAAGGAAGAAAAAAAACATCAGTATAAAAAAAAATAGCTGTTTTTTAATTAATATTTTTTCTCATTACTTCAAAATTATGTAATTTTTTTTAGGAATTAATGAACGAAATCTTAAGACAAAAACAACTAGATCCAGTTAACAATACAACAAACACTCGTACTGGTAAACGACCCAATTAGGGATATAAATTAATGTATTTTATTAATATTAGAAATATTAACTCAAGCTAGAACAAAATGGTCGAGAGAGTTTCAGAGAAGATTGTGTTTTACTTAGGTCGTGTCAGCCAGCCATGTACTTGACCTTCCTCACCTGACTCATATAATTTTAGCACATCGGGAACCCTTAGTTTTTTTTTTAGTAGTAGGACTAATTATATACAGATAAACAATAAAAACTGTAATTAGGTTCATTCAAAATCACAGACCACAAGAACATCTGTTTTTAAACCCTCACATTATACTGTAGAAGGCACTACATACAGCTAATACCACACTATATCACCATACAGTCACCATACTACATCACCACCTCTACCACAGCGCCACTATCACCACAATCACCACAAGAAAAAAAAATAATAATCCCCACCACGACATTAAAAATACCATACATTATTTTACTAACCGATTTACATAATACTCAAGCCTTATTGTGCAGACGTTGTTCATTATTACTCTCCACAGTTCCTAGAAACCTTATTAGTGGAAAGTGACTCTCAATAACAAGATCTCAAGAGGAAAACGACATCATCTTCCTTCATGCAGGGAATCAAGGACTGGCAGGATACCTCAAAATATGTCATCAGTATCCTGCTCGTCTACACAAACCTCATTTACGTCTGCCGGAGTGAAATCTTGTGGGGTAATGAGGGAAAGAGAGAGAGAGAGAGAGAGAGAGAGAGAGAGAGAGAGAGAGAGAGAGATGGTAGGGGAGGGGAGTGTCTCGCTACCCTCACAACACATCCACATGATTAAGGATAATTACAAGCCAAATTACTATGCCTCCACTAGCTGATTATTATTTCAAGATAGGTGGTTGTTTGTCAGGGCTCAAAAGATGGTTCATAATTTCGTCATAGATGTGAAATGACAGAACGACAGAAAGACAGACAGACAGACAGACAGAAAGGAAAAAAATATATATAGAGTATCAATAAAAAAGATGCAATATTTCACTTTAATTACCCCCAAAGAAATAGATCATCTTCACTAATCCATGACCACTATCTGCCCTGTAAAATTAATTACCCGTTGCAGTCACAATAATAAGACCAGTAATTACCATTAATCAGTCGGGTGTGTTGTTGTTGTTATCGTGTGTGTGTGTGTGTGTGTGTGTGTTGAGAGTATTAGTGAGGGAGAAATATATAATTAATAGAGGCCAAGATGTGAGTAGTAACCTGTACACTACATTATTGACCATTAAACACAATATGTCACCCAGAGGTCCACACAATCGCTTCCAGAGAGAGAGAGAGAGAGAGAGAGGAAATTAGTTATCAGAAATACATTATGACCCCCCCCCCATCCCACGTGTATGTATTCAATATAATTACTATCC
This sequence comes from Homarus americanus, assembly GCF_018991925.1. Classification (NCBI taxonomy): domain Eukaryota; kingdom Metazoa; phylum Arthropoda; class Malacostraca; order Decapoda; family Nephropidae; genus Homarus; species Homarus americanus. Next base: position 233,443 of record NW_024718513.1, read on the forward strand.
CAGGGACAGCCATTAATGGGTATATAACATCCTACTCTCTCTCTCTCTGTCTGTCTGTCGGGTTTTGATTGCGAATCAGAAACCAACTAACCAGAACTGTTTTATTGTGTTTATTTATTTATTATTTCCAGGTGCTGTTTCAAGGACCTGTCTCTCTCCTCTTCCTACCTCTCTCTCGCCTCCTATTCCGCCCTCTCCTACTCCCTCTCCTCCTACTCCCTCTCCTCCTACTCCCTCTTCTCCTACTCCCTCTTCTCCTACTCCTTCTTCTCCTACTCCCTCTCCTCACTCCCTCCTCTTACTCCTTCTTCTCCTACCCTTCTCCTCCTACCCCTCCTCCTACTCCCTCCTACTCCCTCTCCCACTCCTCCTACTCCTTCCTTCTTTCTCCTCCTCTCCTCCTACTCCCTCTCCCTACTCCCTCCTCCTACTCTCCTCCCACCCTCCTCCTACTCCCTCTCCTACCCTTCCCAGTCTCTCCTCCTACTCCCTCCTCCCACTCCCTCTCTCGTCCTCACTCTACCAGACTCACAGAAGTTTACTATGATTAAAATATTGTGTTTTTTACGGATTACTTATTAACTTCTTGGTATAAGCGTAAAAGTAAGTCGTAAATAATAAGGCGAAATTATTATCATGCCCCCCCCCCCCCCACACACACACACACACACACACACACACACACACAGATACACACACACACACACACACACACACACACACACACACACACACACACACACACAATATCCTTGACCACCGAAGGGTCAAGACGTACCTGGCGCTCCTCTCGGAGCAGCCAGGTCAACTGTTATGTTGGCCCATACCAACTCCCTCCCCTGAACTCTCCTCCCCACCGGAATATCAACAAGTTCACGCCAGAAGTTACTATTTCATTTAGGAAAGAAATGGAACCAGTGTTAAACAGAGGTGAACAGTGGTGAACAGTGCTTAAGTCAGTGAGAACAACTCAACAGTAACAGTGGTACCCAAGTTGACCTTTCACACAGTGAGGTCCCAGGTACCCAGTGATAACGGCCCGACCCAACTACCAGCGATGTGCTAATCCGTCTACGATAGGAAGACCTGGAACCACACCTCACTCATATAACACCATCTTTGAGGGAATTACTACACCACGTGAGGCCCCTCATAACACCATCTGTGAGGGAATTACTACACCACGTGAGGCCCCTCATAACACCATATGTGAAGGAGTTACTACACCACGTGAGGCCCCTCACAACACCATCTGTGAGGGACACACACCACGTGATGCCCCTCATAACACCATCTGTGAGGAATTCTACTACGTGACCCCTCATAACACCATCTGTGAGGAGTTACACACCACGTGAGGCCTCATAACACCATCTATGAGGGAATTACTACACCACGTCAGGTCCCTCATAACACCATCTGTGAGGGAATTACTACACCACGTGAGGCCCCTCATAACACCATCTGTGAGGGAATTACTACACCACGTGAGGCCCCTCATAACACCATCTGTGAGGGAATTACTACACCACGTGAGCCCCTCATAACACCATCTGTGAGGGAATTACTACACCACGTGAGGTCCCTCCTAACACCATCTGGGAGGGAGTTACTACACTACGTTTTTGCTGTTCAACACCTACATTAATCTGTATGTTCACTATGTTCCTTCACCTTTCTCTAATGAAGGCTTTTGTTAAACCACCAATGTATGTAATAAGTCATTTATGCCCAATGTATATTTTCAGCCTTCGGGCTGCAGAACTTTTTCAATAAACCGTTAATTATTATTATTATTATTATTATTATTACACACACACACACACACACACTCACACACACACACACACACACACACACAGCCCATACGTGCACGAACTGATCGCTATAAGAACAGCCCAGTTCCAACCATTGTAAAAATTATCAATAACTTGTAATAAACTAGTGTATTCACTCCCAGTAAACACTACTCCTTGCACTGTCACTATGTTGAAATGCCCTGTAGTTTGAACTTTTCCCCATCTAGTTATTATATATCTTATTTGTATCACTTATGTTACTTGTATATTATTTGTAATTCGAAACCCATTCCCCAAATATGTAACTGTATATTTTCAGCCTTCTGGCTGCCAAGCTCTTTCAATAAACCGTTAATTATTATTATTATTATTATTATTATTATTATTATTATTATTATTATTATTATTATTACACACACCAAGACTACCACCACCACTACCACCACCAACCACATCCACTTTAGGCCAACAACCATTCTACAATTAATTAAAAAAAAAAAGTAGAAATAACAATAACCCATAAATTTAATTCTGTCAGGAAAATAAATACAAAGAACATTATATACAAACTGGCCGAGTATAATCTTGACTTCAGAGTTATTTTGGTGCCGACAGTTGCTGACATCGTGGCAAAACTGGACGCTGGTGGTGTATCAGTGCCTAACTCGGTGTGTGTTTATATAATGAGGGGGTCAGACATAATCACCACCACCACCACCACCACCACCACCACCACCACCACCACCACCACCACCATTTTAACATCAGTGAGGAAATTTTACTAACAATACTTACGGGTTAGGTTAGGTTTGGGTTAGGCTAGGTTAAGGTTAGGTTAGATTAAGATTGGTTAGGTTAGGTAAAGGTTAGGTTAAGTTAGGTTAGGTTAGGTTGTAAAGGCGTCTTGTTATCACCTTGTTAAATATGCGTTTCATTTTTTTTAAGTCTCAGAGCAAAAAAAACAAAAAAAAAAATCGGTTCAAAATGTGATTATATCTGAGGTTCTTGATTGAAGTCTTTGATTACCTTTCTTTTCTTTACTTAAATACAAGTCTTTCTGTCTTAGGTCTTTCTCTCCAGTTGTATCTATCTATCTATCTATCTATCTATCTATCTATCTATCTATCTATCTCATTCCGAATCATCATCACCACCTTATTATCGTTCTTCCTATTTTGTGTTTTATATTTGTGTATTTATGGCATCAAGGCTGTCTGTGTCTGTCTGTGGCTGTCTGTGTCTGTCTGTGGCTGTCGTGTCTGTCTGTGGCTGGCATGGCTTGTGTGGCTGTCTGTGTCTGTCTGTGTGTGGCTGTCTGTGGCTGTCTGTGTCTGTCTGTCTGTCTGTGTCCGCTACGCCTTGAGCCGCAATCATTTTTACTGTCAGCATCGGTGTAATGTGTGTGTGTGTGTGTGTGTGTGTGTGTGTGTGTGTGTGTGTGTGTGTGTGTGTGTGTGTGTGTGTGTGTGAGGAAAGTCATCCACCATTATCCTGAACCATTGTATATTTTTTTAAGGTGATTTTGTTGTTTACTGTTGTATCTGTCACGCCCAACAACATTTATAGCGAGATCTCTCTATAACGGATTTCTACTCTCTATATAATCCGTTAGATGGAGGTTTTAGATCTAATGGAACCTCGATATAATGGACTTTCATCTCTGTGCAATCCGTTAAATGGAGTTTTCACATTTACCGGATTCTTAATATAACGTACTTTCATCTCTGTATAATCCATTAAATTAAAGTTCCACATCTACCGGACCCTCGATATAACGGACTGTCCTCTCCATGTAGTCCACTAAATAGACCTTTCATTGTACTTGTTCCTTCTCACTAGACAGACAAACACAAATTATAAATACTATGGTTCTGGTCTGTTTTTGTTTGTTTGTTTGATTATTTTAATCTTCGTCACAGAATTTACTCATTTTTGTTCTCATGGTTACATTGTGGTCCGTTGGTCAATGTGTGTGTGTGTGTGTGTGTGTGTGTGTGTGTGTGTGTGTGTGTGTGTGTGTGTGTGTGTGTGTGTGTGTGTGTGTGTGTGTGTGTGTGTTTTTGTCCTTGGCCATATTTGATACCCCTGGCCATGTGTGTTCCTCCCTGGCATATGTGTTCCTCTTGGCCATATGTGTTCCATATGTGTTCCTCCCTATATGGCCATATGTGTTCCCCCTGGCCATATGTGTTCCTCTTGGCCATATGTGTTCCCCCTGGCCATATGTGTTCCTCTTGGCCATATGTGTTCCCCCTGGCCATATGTGTTCCTCTTGGCCATATGTGTTCCTCCGAGCCATATGTGTTCCTCCTAGCCATAGGTGTTCCCCCTGGCCATAGGTGTTCCTCTATTATCATTTCCCATTATAATAATTACTCTTATTATTAATTTACTACCGCATCCTCAGTTACCTAAAAAAAAAATTACAAAACAAAAAAATTAATAACCCGTCGTAAAGAAAACGGTGCATTAAGTTATGAGTGAGGGGGGGACTTAAGGAGAAGTTTGTGTGTCCAGTGGCTGCCTTATCAGAAGCCAAAGTAATGCTCTTCCTTAATTAGCTTCAACTTTATACCCAAGATGAGAATACTTAATGCTAATATACAGGACCTGAGAGACTCTTGTGCCTCCTCCTTCCTTCAACTTGTGAGAAATTGGGTAAATAAGGTAGAGTGAGATAACAAAAATGGGAAGATAAGAAAATAGGAAGAAATGTCAAAATATATTAGATGAAGATAAGAAAACAGGAAGAAAGGTAAAAATATTATATATATAAATACGAAAAATATGAAAAGATAAAAATAACTTAGGTAGAGTTAAGAAAAGATTATAAAAGAGATAAAAAAGAATAAATTTCGACGAAGCAAGTTTCCCCACTAACAGTAACCTCCTGCATGACCCCCTGAATACAGAAACAGTCTTGAACACTTCCCTGGTGCACCTCTTGTCTCCATCTTTCCCTCCCTCCTGTTCTCTCCCTCTCCTCTTCCCCCCTTCTCTCTTGTCTTCCTCCTTTCCCCCTCCCTCCCTCTACTCTTCCCTCTACTCCTCTTTCCCATTCCCCCTCCATGCCTCCTCTTCTCTCTCTTATCCCTTTCCGCTCTCCATGTCTCCTCTTTCCCCTCACTCTTCTCTTCTTCTCCCTGCCTCCTCTTCTCCTCCCTTCTCTCCTCTTTCCCCCTCCCCTTCCCTGCCTCCTCCTCTCTCTTATCCCTCTCCCGTTTCCCTTCTCTTCCTCTCGGCCTCCTCCTCTTTCTCCTCTCTCCTCTTCTCTCTCTTAACCTCTCCCCCCCTTCTTCCTCCTCCATCACTTAACTCAAACAAGACCACCACTACCACCCCTCTCCCTCATTCTAACTCCCTCCCGCTTCTTTCCCTCACTTAAACCCTCAGAGAAATCCTCCCCACAACTCTACTTCTCTCCTTCCCCCTCTTCTCATTCAACTTCGCTTCTCCAAAACAAATCCCCTCTCCTCTCACCCCCCCAACCCCCCACTCCCTCCCCCCACCTTCCTGTACCTCCTCTGGTGTTCTAGGAAGACCTGATAAAACCTTTAATTAAGAAAACCCATTTATTCAGGGTTAGTTTATGAAGGAGGTGGACTGTATACATTTAGATGGGGAAATGTTGTTAACCTCCTCACTCCGTCCAGACACTCGGAGAAGAATCTCTTTGTATGGCATTAAAATTAGGAATTCTTTTCAACCTGGTAATAACAATAGTGGAAGTGAAGAGAGGGGAGCGGGGGGTCAGCTTTATGAAAAACGGTATCTAGCCTCAAGTCGTTTGTGGATAGAGGCTTAATTATTAATGTCAAACTCCGTGAAAAAGTGTTACATAAGCCTGTGTATTTAGCCACTGGAAGATAAGGCGACAACATTGGGGGCACTGTACTTGACTACCTGCATTTACCAAACTATATAATTAGGTACCTACTCACAGCTGGGTAAACGAGGGGCGACCTTTAGTTCTGTCCTGATAATAACACAATTAAATGTTCTAATTAGTGTCTCTTATTGAAGTTAAAGCTCGCTAATGATCTAAATATCTCCCTCAATGGTAATTACATGACTGCCTTAAAATGTTCAAAGTTGTTAAGTATTAGTTACGTTCTTTGAGAGTTCCAGAAAAAACAAATCATCACTTCTCTAACGTAGTCAATATATTTTTACTCAAACACTCATCAAAATAGGTCAGTCAATCAATCAACCAATCAAGCAATCAACCAATCAATCAATCAACCAAAGAGCAAAGAAATGCTAACGTAAACATTATAATGGCAGACAGCGACGAGTTCGATAATATGAGTCGAGCTTAACCCCTTGAGTACGATGATTTAACCCCTTGAGTACGATGATTTAACCCCTTGAGTACGATGATTTAACCCCTTGAGTACGATGATTTAACCCCTTGAGTACGATGATTTAACCCCTTGAGTACGATGATTTAACCCCTTGCGTATGATGATTTAACCCCTTGAGTACGATGATTTAACCCCTTGCGTACGATGATTTAACCCCTTGAGTACGATAACATAACCCCTAAGGCCATTAAGTCTTTATGCTCAAGGGTGAAGTCATTGTACTCAAGGGTTTAAATAATAGTACTCGAGCTTGTCATCGTACTCAAGGGTTTAAGTCATCTTATTTAAGGTTGCCATCGTTCTCAAGGGATTAAATCATCGTACTCAAATGGTTAACTCATACTGCAGGGGTTAATTTATCGTATTCAAGGGTGTTAAGACATCATATTCAAGGGGTTAAATCATCTTACTCAATGGGTCAAATCGTTGTATTCAAGGGGTTAAATCATCATATTCAAGGGGGTTAAATCATCATACTCAAGGGGTTCAAGGGGTTAAATCATCATACTCAAGGGGTTCAAGGGGTTAAATCATCATACTCAAGAGGTTAAATCATGGGTCAAATCGTCGTATTCAAGGGGGTTAAGTTATCATACTCGCGGGGGTTCCTGAGAGAGGCTAACTGTACCTGCCCGTGTTGATAAATGGCAGTATGTTCCTCTGTGGTGTGTGTGTGTGTGTGTGTGTGTGTGTGTGTGTGTGTGTGTGTGTGTGTGTGTGTCAAGCCGAGTCTTCACTACCACTTCCCTGATACATGGAGGTGTACTGCGTGTGTGATATATCTACTATGTTCCTACGTCGTCAACACCTTCCATGAGTGTGTGTGCGCGCGCGTGCTCGTTTGCGCGTGTGTGTGTATGACCGGACGTAAAGCGTGTTAACATTCACGACTTAACGCGAAAAATCACATGCACCATTGGTTATTCGGTCGCTGAGCCAGCCAATCAGTGTCCAGCAGGCGTCAGGAGGTGGGGGGGTGGGGAAAGGGGTGGTGGGGAAGGATGGGTGGGGGGGTGGGGGGTGGGGAGCGGGGGGTGGTAGGGGGGAGCGGGGGGGTGGTAGGGGGAGCGGGGGGGGTAGGGGGAGGGGGGTGGTAGGGGGGGGCCGAAACGGGGGAAAATTGTAGAGTGAAGTCGACCAGAATTTATAAAATAGTCTTCATCCGCCAGAGTTGCTCTTTTTAGGCTCAACCATAAAACTTTTATTCCATTATGAATTTCCGACGCTTATTTTTTTCCTTTTATAGTTTATGAGATTTTTTCAGTAAATATATATGTATCATCGTACTAAAGGGGTTAAATCATCAAACAAGGAGTTGTTATCGTACTAAAGGGGTTAAACCACCAAGCTAGAAGGAATTGTCATTGTACTAAAGGGGTTAAATCACCAAGCTAGAAGGAGTTGTCATCGTACTAAAAGGGTTAAATCACCGAGCTAGAAGGAATTGTCATTGTACTAAAGGGGTTAAATCACCAAGCTAGAAGGAGTTGTCATCGTACTAAAAGGGTTAAATCACCGAGCTAGAAGGAGTTGTCATCGTACTAAAGGGGTTAAATCACCGAGCTAGAAGGAGTTGTCATCGTACTAAAGGGGTTGAATCACCAAACTCGACGGGGCTGTCATTGTACTCAAGAGGTTAAATCACCAAACATAATTAAAGTTTTATTATATTCTTTCATTAATAAGTCTTAGTAATAATCAATAATTCTTGCAAGGTTTTATTTTTTCTATAATGATACAAATAATTCTGGTTTATTTTACCGTATAATAACCAAGTGAACTTTTTCTTAGTATTTTCATTTTTTTTTCTCGCTGGAAAGAAAAGTGTCTCAATAATGTCAAAACAATTTCAGGCGAACAAAAAAGAGATGACAAGATCCAGGGAAAACTATATATATATATATATATATATATATATATATATATATATATATATATATATATATATATATATATATATATATATATATATATATATATATATATATATATATATATATAATGCTTTTGCGTTCCCATCAACTTTTGAACAGCAGGTACTATTTTTATGAGAGAGAGAGAGAGAGAGAGAGAGACTGGCTTAACAACCACCGTGTCATCTTCTAACCTTACCAACTACAAGAACTTTACCAAATCACCTTAAAAAAAATGTCCAATGGTATTTTTTCTTCTATTTTTCTCGTCCAGGAACCGACCAGATTCTACCTGGACTAGACAATTTTATGTCCATTGACTCAAGGAAAAGCGATCAGGGAGTTTCAAGGAAAGGGAGGGATCTGGAGCTTCATCAATCAAGGGTCAGACAGGTGGAGAGGGTCAAGGGGGGGAGAGACTGGATCAAGGTGGGAGGGAGTGAGGGTTGGTTAGTTGGTTATTGTGTGGCATCGTGACCACTGGGAAATACTCGAGTGACGGAGACAGCTATACACAACTGAGCAATACAAAATCACAAGGTCTAGACAGATTGGGTTACAACAGTCAATAACAATCAGTTCCTGTCATTAGTCAACCTGTGATATAATTTTCAGTCTGTCATTATACTAACTAATTATATGGTGAATATAATGAATGAATCTCAATAATAATCCCTATATATATATACAAGAAGGGTGAACTAGCTCCCAATAAGGTCAACAACACCAGGGATGAATACATTCCCTCACGGTTGACTTTCAATCACGGCTTTAAAAAATCCTGCCTTTATGATCCGCCAACTAAGTTATCATAGGCGATGGGGAGGGTGAGTGTCGGCTGCCTGGAGACGCTGAGACTGAGAGACCCCATGTAGACGATCTCTCTCTCTCTCTCTCTCTCTCTCTCTCTCTCTCTCAGTCAAGGTACAAACTGAACATAACACGACTGGGAACCTGAACCCTTGTTGATCCACATAAAAACATTATTAATCAAGTGAACTGACATAAAATACAGCTTCTTTTTATTTCCGCATTCAGAGCCTATATCTTATTTCCAACACATATGTTTTTCTACTTATGAACGAGACAGGATTTAAAAAAAAACCCTACCTAGTGTTTAGTATATCCATTAATCAGTAACAACAACAACAGGATACAAGTAAAACCAAGACGCTCGTGTGTGTTAAATTGTTTCGCCTCCCTCCAATCTCGACTTTGTGATGACTCGACAAGATCACCCCGCGCCCCCTGATAGCCGAGCCAGGCGCCCAACAACATGAGGATATATATATATATTTATATTTTTTTTTATAGGAGCATAAAATAATATTATTAAAATTTTATATCCTTCGTCGTCTCTTTACAGTGTGTGTGTGTGGGGGGAGCGGGGAGGGGGGGGGTAGGGTTAGGGACATGCACGTGTTTCATACAGGACAGAATCACGTATTAAATAATCATACTTGTTCTCAACCCGTAAAGAACCGAACGAAATCCTAAGTCGTAATGAACAAAGTAAAATCTCATTGGCCTGATGAAACGAGAAACAGAATGACACACCTAATTTATTCTCTGGATGAATAAACAAAACAAAAACTCGAGATCTGAGACACCTGCCCAGTTCGAGGAGGACCTTGAACATGTCGCAACAGGAGATACTGATGATCAAGGTCTCCGAGCATATGACTAAACCCCACTATTAGGTTAGTCTCTGTACACACACAGACACACACACACACGGCGCAACAAATCAGCTCAGGTCAGAAGGGAGAGAACAAAGTGTCAACATTTGCCCCGCTAATTCCCAGTAATATATCACGTGGACCAGCCGACCTGACGCTATACAGTACATGTTCACCAGAGTTTAATACCATGAAGCGCTCATCTCCCTTACACCTCCCCCTCCCCACCTACACCTCTCCTCCTCACCTACACCACCCCCTCCTCACCTACACCTCCCCTTCCTCACCTACACCTCCCCTTCCTCACCTACACCACCCCCTCCTCACCACCCACCCCCTCACCTACACCACCCTCCCTCATCTACACCAATCTCCCTCACCTACACCTCCCACCTGCACCACCTCCCCACCCACACCTCCCCATTCCTCACCCACACCACCCCTCCCCACCCACACCACCCCTCCCCACCCACACCACCCCCTCCCCACCCACACCACCCAGCAGCCCCACCCACACCACCCCTTCCCTCACCCACACCACCCTCCTCACCCACACCACCCCCTCCTCACCCACACCACCCCCTCCCCATCTACACCACCCCCTCCTCACCCACACCCTCCTCCTCACCCGCACCACCCTCCTCACCTACACCACCCCCTCTCACCCACACCACCCTCCCACCAACACCACCCTCCTCACCTACACCACCCTCCACCTACACCACCCTCCTCACCTACACCAATTCTCCTCACTCATACTTAATTCTCCTCACCTACACCTCAGTGACGGACCCCATGGTTATCCTTCATGACTTTATGGTAATTTCAACCCAATTTTAGTCAGATTTCATTTCCTAGCCCAGGTCTGTCCTCCTCCCCGAGAGTTAAGTTAAAAATAACAACTCAAAATAATTATATTCATAGGAGGAAAATGGAAATGTAACACACTAAGAGAATTTACCGTAAATGACAAGGCTTTGATAAATTGAAAGAGACCCCACACACACACACACACACACACACACACACACACACACACACATTATACGTAAGATAAATATAAAGCTCATATGTTATTCTCCGTCACCAAGAAACAAATTACTTAAGGTATATGACTAGGATGAAAGAATAATCAACAGCCAATAACACTACACATCGGTCATAAAAGAGCAAATAAAGAGATTAAGAAGAGAGAGAGAGAGAGAGAGAGAGAGAGAGAGAGAGAGAGAGAGAGAGAGAGAGAGAGAGAGAGAGAGAGAGAGAATGAAAAGAAAGATGGGAGAGATAAAATAAAAATAAAGAAAAAGAGATAACGTAGAGAGAGAGAGAGAGAGAGAGAGAGAGAGAGAGAGAGAGAGAGAGAGAGAGAGAGAGAGAGATCCCCTGCAAACCTCCTTCACGATATCTTAACTCGACAACAAAACCTAACCTAACCTAACAACCTAACCTAACCTAACCTAACCTAACCTAACCTAACCTAACCTAACCTAACCTCCTCGTCCGCCTCCCATCAGCCATATATTTCTTCCCAATGATAACAACTACGTGATTTGTGGGGGAATAAATGGGTCAATGAAACTGCCTTCAGCACATGGGATATCGGAACCAATGACATTACCGCATAAAGCCGATCGTTTGTATATTTTTTCTCCCGACCTCCACCCCTCTCTTTTCCCCCATCCTACCCACCCCTCTCTTTTCCCCCCTCCTACCCCACCCACTTTTTTCCCCCTCCTACCCACCCCACTCTCTCCCCTCCCCCCGGTTAGTCAGACAGTAGGTATATTTTAGGCTAGAGACGCAGCAGTGTTTATGAGGTGGACTTCTGGACTTGTCGAATCCCCAATAAGTATTCTGAGAAGTAAGAGGGAATTGGAAAGAAAAGTGGTTAAGAAGATAGAGAAAGAGAGAGAGAGAAAGAGGTAGACAATAAGAGGATAAGAAGGAAGAGAGAGAAGGGTAAGAGGTAAATATAGACAGAGAGGGAAAGAATGAAAAAGGAAAAAAAAGGACAAGGAAAAAATATCGTAGGTTTTCTAAGGCAGAACGGAACAGAATCTGGTACGTATGATCATTGTGACGGAGGCTCTCTCTCTCTCTCTCTCTCTCTCTCTCTCTCTCTCTCTCTCTCTCTCTCTCTCTCTCTCTCTCTCCCCTTCATTCATCAGCTTATTTTTTTTCCTTCTCAGTTTTATCGAGTGTTTATCCACCTCCATCCTCTCGTTATCGCCTTGCTTTTTCTCTCCCCTCTTCTCCCCTCGCTGGGGTGAGCAGCTTGCCTGAGGGGAAAGGTAAAGGAGTGTGACCGCAGCTGCCTGGGCTATATACATGTCAGGCTGGGCAGGAGAGAGAGAGAGAGAGAGAGAGAGAGACGAAACAGGGCATAAAGAACAAGATAGAGAGTAAATCAGAACACGAGAGAAGAATAAGGAAAGAAGAATAAGAAACAAAGTAAATTTACCTAATGAGATGTACACAGAGGAAGAGAGAGAGAGAGAATATGAAATAAGAATAATAGGAAGAATAATAAGAAGAAATTTGAAGAATAAAACGAACTGTGTGAGGGACAAAAGTCATGATAACGAATGAACAAAGAAAGGAAAGAAGGAGGAGAGGGAAGGTAGGAGGTGAAGAAGAATGGAAGGAGGAAAATAATATAGCAAGAGAAGGAAAATGTGAAGAAGAGGTGGAGGAGGAATAGGGAGAGTGGAATAAGAACACATGAGAGGAAAAGGAGGACAAGAGAAGAGAAAGAAGCGGATGAGAGGGTAAAGAGAACGCTGAAAAAGAAGGGGGAAGGGAGAAGGGAAACAAAAATATTCGACGAGAGGGAAAGGTGGAATATATAGGAAGGGAGGAAAAGTAGGTAAATAGGAGGGTAAGCAGTAGTGAAGAATGTCTAAAGAAAATGGAAGGAGAGAGAGAGAGAGACAGAGAGAGAGGAGAGATTAAATTTTACAGGATATTTAGAAACATCAAAAAGAAAAGGAAGGAAAGGAAGGAAGGGGGATAGAGGAGGATGATAGATGCAAAAGGGACTAAACGTGATAAGAAGAAAAGGTAAGAGGAAAGAAGAGAGGAGGGAGGGAGGAGGAGGAGGAGGAGGAGGAGGAGGAGGGAGGAGGAGGAGGAGGAGGAGGAGGAAGAGGAAGAGTTTGGCAAAATTTAACGAGTGTTGTCCTTTTACCGAGAGACATTCAATACTTCAGTCGTGTTCACCAAGTCATGATGATGATGATGTTGATGATGATGATGATGATGATGATGATGATGATGATGAAGATAAGTAGTGTGTGGTGGTGATGGTGAGTGTGGTGGTAATGGTGATACTAATGGTGAGTGATGAAAACTGTGTGGTGGTGGTGGTGGTGATACAATAAGCTAAGAAAAAATAGTTATAAAGATAATGATAATAATAATAATAATAATAATAATAATAATAATAATAATAATAATAATAATAATAATAATAATACAACAACAACAATACTAACCAACCTAATTCACCCAGTAGGAAGTATCTGACATCACTGACCCCCAATTTTCCGCCGCCCCCCCATAAAAAATAGAGTTACCACTTATTATTTATACGTCAATTTACCTTCCAGCGAAAATTCCTTAAAAGACACAGCCATCGTCACACCACAGGCGACAAAATACGAGCTTTTGGCCACGGGTTCAATAATCGTTATGAAATTCCGATAATGTAATTTAAGCGTTGACAATACCAGTAGGCAAAACTTAATGTCAGGGGTTGTTAGGGGTTAATGGGGTGGTATCTACGACGTTGCTGGGGTGCCAATTGTGCCATTGTTTTTAATTCAAGGAAGAGAGACTTTTTTGGAAGGGGGCATTGATTTCACTCTTAAGCTGTAAATGAGAAGTGATGCAGGTGAGGGGGGGAGAAGGAGGAAGAGAAGGAAGAGGGAAGAGGTGGAAAGGAAGAAGGATGAGGTGGGAGGAAGAAGGAAGAGGTCGAGAGGAATAAGAAAGAGAAGAGAGTAGAAGAAGATAAGAGGTTAACAGAGAACGATTGTAAACAAACAAATTAACACAAATACACTAGAGCGGACAACAACATATCGATAATCTCTCTCTCTCTCTCTCTCTCTCTCTCTCTCTCTCTCTCTCTCTCTCTCTCTCTCTGTATCCCTCATTCTAACTCCCTCTCGATACACACACGAAATGAGGACAAATCACAAGATATCCCTGGATAATCTAGGCAATTTGTTGTGTTATGGGAGGAAAAAACAACCGATTATAATATTATGGAAGATTAGCTAAAACATTTGACTACCAATGGGTGTCAGATTGGCTAAGGTGGGTAAAATGATGTGTCCTAACACGCAGCCAAATGGATGAGTCATTAGCCTCGAAATGTTGGTCTCATTCACACACACACACACACACACACACACACACACACACACACACACACACACACACACACACACACACACACATATGATGGCCATTAGCTGTGTGACATACATAACGTATAGTGGTTATTGATATATTAGAGTAAAAAAAATTATAAACTATATTATATGAAATTATTAGAAATTATAGATCATATAGTGAAGAAAAACAAGTGAAATATTAGTCTTTTTTATTATTAAGAAATATCATAGTATTTTTCATAATACTTCACTCACAAACACACACACACTAACTTCTTGGACGAGCTTAAAGTACATAATCATTTAGACCAGAATCTCACAATTTAAAGTTCTTCACACGACACCAGGCGACCGACCGACCGACCGACCTCCATCTACCCCAGACGATCTTTTTACTAGAGGACCAGAAGTGTCAAAACCGTGTAGTGTCCGCTTGGTTAACTGAGCGAAGTTGAGTCCCTTAAGTTACTATGTGGATGTCCTTGACTGTATGGAGAGCCTCAACTGTTGTCTCTACTCTCTCTCTCTTCTTCCTCTGTTGTTTATTCTCTAACTCTACCTTTTCCTGTTTCTGTCACCGCGGCTCCAATGATTACGCCGATTATGTGTTATGTGAGTTAATATTAGTTCCTGTTCTCCTATACTCATATCATCCACTCGGCTCTTTCATTTTTTTATCATCTCGGTTATCAATCATATCATTCACTCAGCTCTTAGTATCATGTTACTCCACTAGTATGTTTTTCGTCGTATTTTTTTTTAGCCTCGATATAGCTTCACGCAGATGATGTCTCCGGGAGGATGTATCTTCACGTCTCTGGTTGCCAAGAATAGGTACGTATTTTTTTAAGAAACTTCAGATGTAAAACACTTGCATCTACTTATCCATGAGAGTCGAGTCATCAAATCCATACCAATTCTGTTTGTCATTTGGGGTGTCTTAAAATACCATAATGGGAAAGAATGAATTTTTACATACACTAAAACTCATTATTTAACGGACTATAAGGAGAGGAAAATCCGTTATATCGAGAGTCCGTTAGATATGAAACCTCCAACTAATGAACTATATAGAGAAATGAAAGTCTGTTATATCAAGAATCCATTATATGTGAAACCCCATTTAACGGATTATATGTATAAAAGTCCGTTATATGGAGGATTTTCCCGCACCACCCCTGATCATCTTGAACACGGATGGGCCACTAACAGGTCACAATAGCCCCGACACCCGCAATATGGAGAACACTCAGGGTGACGTTCTGTTGACATACCAAACACCACGGATGGGGGGGATGTGTGCGAGGCCAGGAGGGTGTGCTGTGCTGTGCTATGAGAGAGAGACGAAATCACCAAAATGAAAAAAAAATCCATCAGATATAGATACAAAGAAACTTAACAAGAGAAAGAGGCATCAGGAATCCACCTTGAGGGAATATACCTAGACACACAGAGACAAACGAGTCAGTAGCCATAATCGAACACTCGGACTATACTGTTTGGTTCTGGGGACGAATCTATACTAATACTGTGCTATAAAACTCTTATAATTAAAGACTCTTCACGTAAGACCTTCCGGAAAAGATCCTTAACTCACTGATTATACCATTAGACACGACCTGATTGAATTGCATTAAACAAGAACTGATTAATTAGTGGTGTTATTGGCGGCTATTGTTCCAGGTATCTGTCAAGTCTTTAGAAAAGTAACTCCACTTGTTTCAATAATATCCTCTGGTGCTTGACGCTAAGACAATGGCGCATTAACAGCTATATGTGATCGGATGAATAATTAATATGTGATATAGATCCTTGTTATATATGTAATAAAAGTAATAGTCGTTTAATAATTAATATAAAAGGTTGTAAATCAGTGTTAAACCTTGTCATTAAAACTTTCCTAATTACACATGAAAATATTTACCAATGAAAATTATCAGGTTGCATAAAGTGCATTTTGACAACAAGCTCTATAACATAACCTAACCTAACCTAACTTAACCCAGCCAAACATCGCATAAAGTAACCGAGCTTAACCTTATATTACAAAAAAAATATAGCAAATTTCGTAAAATCATAAAACTGCGGACGTTGGGGTCAAAACTGCAGTACCTAACTTAAAACTAACGAGTAATATTTATGCAACTTTAAATTTGAGAAAATTTTTATAATTACACATAACTCTAGTGTTTTAACAATGTATATAAATTACAATGAGTCCGAGTGATATTAGTTTACCTAAGTATTGGTTGTGCAAATTATGCTAAAATTTTATGTAATTAAACCCCAGCCACTTAATCTTTCTACCGTAACATAATCTACCAGAACCTAACGTAATGAAACCTAACCTAGAGTAACTTAACCAAGCCTGCCCTAACCTAGAGCAACTTAACCAAGCCTAACCTAGAGTAACTTAACCAAGCCTACCCTAACCTAGAGTAACTTAACCAAGCCTACCCTAACCTAGAGTAACTTAACCAAGCCTACCCTAACCTAGAGTAACTTAACCAAACCGAACGTAACCTAACGTAACATAATGAAACCTAACCTAGCGTACCCTAACCAAGTCTACCTTAACCAAGCCTAACCAAACCCAACATAACCTAACATATGGAAATCTAATCTAAAGTAACTAAAGAAAGCCTAACCTAACAGAACCGAACGTAACCGAACCTAACCATATCTAACACCTGAAATATCTATCTAACCTCCCAAAAATCACACAAGATCGTACAAATCAAGAACACTTAAAGAGCGCGAAACGTGACTCCAAAATTGCCGGGATTTCAGAATAACACGTAACATCATTGAATCTATATGGCCCGGCCTCTGTCTGTCACTAATATTGTCCTGATAATCATTGAAATACAGCATTGGTCGCCAGGAGGACGTAAGATAACTCAGCACGTTCCACCATATTTGTCATTTTGTAAACATCGTCACAGCTGGTACGCTCACCTAGCATGCTGTCGTCCGTCATTCGAATACTTGCAACTGACTTCGACTTAGGATTACCGTACATACCTCAAGTATTGTTTAACGACTATAAACACCTTATATGTAAACAAAAGGAGGGTTATTTATTAATTATTAGTCTACGAACATATAATTGATCCAACTATAACGATAAAGTAGGAATAAACAGCAGATTTTATATATACACCGAACATCAAAACGCACTCAGGGTTATCAATATCATGGTTAGGTTGGTACCACTAACACGACACATACCTGCCACAGACCCGACTCACAATGGGTTGAGAACAAGATAAACTGACAGGTTGAATAATACACATTGTCTCACTCTGGTTAACACAAACATATCATTTCTGTCCATTGATCCTCGAAAATACGACTCAAGATTAGACAGACAGACAGACAGACAGACAGATATGGATAGATATTTAACAGACGAATAGAAGGCTGGACAGTTTCAATACATAGTTACAGAGTTAAACACACACAATACAAAAAAGGAAGAATACGCGAGGCAAAACAGGTTCAAGATACAGTCGGGGGTCAAAAGTTTGCTCCCGGCCAAACTGAAGCAGCATCGACCCCAAATGAGATACAACAGTCAGGGTAAGTCAGTTCGGAGACTCATTTCCGTGTCTTACTTTCAACAAGGGGAGTGAACTTTTGTCCCCGACTGTTCCCCCGACTGTTCACCAACTGTTCACCAACTGTTCCCCGTTTGTAGCCATCATAGCAACAGGAAGCTGCTACTCCAACTTAGTATACACCTTCCTTACTCCGCTCAGCTGCCATTTAAGCTGAGGAAATGTCACTCTAAAAATACATGATAGGAGGGTGCAAATGTCAGACCTCATGGTACATGGACTTACTGAGCCAGAGAAGAGAAGAGTGATATACTGTAATGAACTGTATTGAAAGATAGATAGACAAAGAGTGTGTGTGTGTGTGTATCATAAGCATCCATTCCCACATCCACAACGAATCTTCCGGCATGACCCCACCCCCCCCCGTGATAAGCGCGAAGACACGGTACCTAAGACCCACCACCACGCGGGTAGTAGGTCTTCACAACACCCCCTTCAGGAGGCCGCAGCCAAACACCCCCTGTTGAGCCCGACTAAGCCCCAGGATGACGCCAGGAAACAGGAGCACCGAACCATTTGCTTTAATCAACACAAGCAGAGGGGATCCCGGGACTGGAGGCAAGACGCTGGAAGGAGAGGGAGGAAGGGAAGGGAGGGGAGAGAGGGAGGGAGGGAGGCGAGGAAGAAGAGGGCATGGGTGGGACAACAAAGTGGGTGGGGATAGGAGAAGGAAGTGAGGGCAGAGAGAAGGAGGAGGTGGGAGAGAAGTGGGGGTGAGGAGGAGGAGGAGGGGAAGAATGAGAGGGGGAGAGGAGAAAGAGGAGGGGAAGGAGAAGGGGAAAGGAGGGGAAGGAGAAGGGGAAAGGAGAGGAAGAGGGGATGAGGGAGAAAAGGAAGAGAAGGGGTATAGAGGAGGAAGAGGAGGAGAAAGTGGGTGTGGTGGGAAAGGTGAGGGGGAGATGACAAGGGGAAGAAGAGCCAAAGAGAAAGGGGTGAAGGGAAAGGAGAAGGGACGGCGTGGTGGAAAGGAACATAAGAAGGACAAAGGCGCTGAAATGTTACTCATCTACAACTACAATCCACAACACGTGACGTAACTAACTACTGGACAAGCCTATCACAGCGAAACTCACATAAACAAGTAAACTACCACGACAAACTATCATGGTAAACTACCCCGGGAGGAATGGGGAGTCAGAACGGGTAGTGCGTTGCGTGTCAGATTAGAGTAGTTTAGCTGTAAATGCCCTAACTACCCCTAACAATAGCCACATCAACGCTGACAGCAAACACAGAGCAGCACACAATAAACCAAATTTACAATGATTTTAGCTTTTTACTGAAAGAGTGGCAGCAGCCGCACCAGCCGCTACTGATTGACAATGAACGTGGACACGAGGGGTAAACAGTGGCAACAAACAGCATTACCAAACAGAGGCATGAAATAAAATAGGGTACTTTGAGAGAGGCTGAAAACAAATGAGGTAAACAAAACACAATCAACAATTTAATCAGTTTTCATCATGTATTTAAGCCAGGGATCCCGTTACGGTTCGACTGTCATCAATATAGAAATATTTATTAATTAAGGATTAAATATTCCTAATAACATTATTAACCTATTGGCAAATATAACTCTCAGTGAACATATACAAACACACATACATACATATTAATATACAGGTATGTAAACAGTATATAAATGAGATATATATACATGTCATATAAATCATTGAACCATATAGGCAGACAAGTTAAGCTCATAGTTTGTAATTTATATAAACAGGATTGTGTGTTTAAACTCGTTAATTAAGTGAACCATAATTTTCAGCTTGTTACCACTCGACGCGTTATTTTGTCGATGTGTTTTTTCCCCGGATAGTTTATGTGGAAATTGGTCCAAACAAAGTTGAGGTGTGTTAAGTGTGATGAAAAGTTAGAACGTAAATCACATTCACACACGCACAAGCACACACGCACACACACACGCACACACACACACACACACACTGAAGAACAAAAATAACAAAGAGAAAAGAGAGTAAGAAAGCAAAGTGATAAAAGCGAACCATGAGAATCTGATGATGGGAATAAAAAGGTGGAAACTAAACTAAAGAAGAGGAAGAATAATTTACGAAGTTGGAGAATTTTGAAAGATGAAAACACGATGAAAATTTGGTTATAAGCCAGATGAGTCAGGGCTCCCCTCCCCTTCCCTCCCTCTGACTTTTTCCCCACGTGAAACAATGGCTCTCCCTCTTTCCCAGCTGGGAGAGGTATTTTAAATTCTCCCATCTGGAACAGAATCATTTAAAAAAAATTCTTTCTGGAAATGAAGTTTTTAAATTCTCTCAGCTGGAATAGAGGCATTTTAAATTCTCAGCTGGAAGATTGGCATTTTAAAGTCTCCCAGCTGGAATAGAGGCATTTTAAATTCTCTCAGCTGGAATAGAGGCATTTTAAATTCTCAGCTGGAAGATTGGCATTTTAAAGTCTCCCAGCTGGAATAGAGGCATTTTAAATTCTCTCAGCTGGAATAGAGGCATTTTTAAATTCTCTCAGCTGGAATAGAGGCATTTTAAATTCTCTCAGCTGTAATAGAGGCATTTTTAAAGTCTCCCAGCTGGAATAGAGGCATTTTAAAGTCTCCCAGCTGGAACACGTTTCCCCACCCTTCCTAACAGAAACAAAGGACCTCCCCTCCCCTCCCTTCCCAAGCACATCAACACACGTGTCTCTGGCTCAGCCTCACAACCTATCTCTGATGTAACAGGAGGGAGGGGAATCTATCTTCTCAGCTCTGGAATACGGGAGTACATTTTCACATCCCAGGTGGAAAAGTGAATCTCTCTCTCTCTCTCTCTCTCTCTCTCTCTCATTTCAAAAAGAAACTGAACCGTTTATGTCTCCTAGCAAGCATACTGGATACTGAGAATTCTCTATGTTGAAGAAGAGGCGACAGCGCCCCCGCTAAACCAGAAGACCACAGAGCCCCCAGTAGGGATCACAGCGTCCCTTAATACTGGTAACCACAGCGCCCCAATTAGATCACTGGGTACCAAGGCGTCGGATAAAACATTGGACCAGCCACAGCACCCACAGTGGGACCACCACAGCACCCACAGGAGGGACCACCACAGCTCCCACAGGAGGGACCACCACAGCACCCACAGGAGGGACCACCACAGCACCCACAGGAGGGACCACTACAGCACCCACAGGAGGGACCACCACAGCACCCACAGGAGGACCACTACAGCACCCACAGGAGGGACCACCACAGCACCCGGGAGGGACCACCACAGCACCCTGGGAGGGACAGCACCAGGAGGACCACCACAGCACCCACAGGAGGGACCACCACAGCACCCACAGGAGGGACCACCACAGCACCCACAGGAGGGACCACCTGCACCCAGGGAGGGACCACCACAGCACCCACAGGAGGGACCACCACAGCACCCCACAGGAGGGACCACCACAGCACCCACAGGAGGGACCACCACAGCACCCACAGGAGGGACCACCACAGCACCCACAGGAGGGACCACCACAGCACCCACAGGAGGGACCACCACAGCACCCACAGGAGGAACCACCACAGCTCCCAAAGAAGCATCAACAAGACGACTCCCAGTAGGCCTCTGATAGCGGGTCGGTAGTTGGCGTGGGTCCAGGAATCAGCCTCCATCATCACAAGAACGTCTCCCTCCCTTCTCTCACACCTCTCCCCCTTCCCTCCCTTCTCTCTCACCTCTCCCCCTTCCCGCCTTTCTCTCACACCCTCCTCCATCTTTCTTTCCCTCTTAACCTCCCCCAAGCCCTCTGTCTTTCTCTGAACCAAAGGATTTTTTTCTAGCCACATCATCCAGTCTCTCGTTGATCCATCCTCGCCACCATCCTCCTCATACACGTCTAACATTTAACTCAATATTTTTTTTGTCTTTTTCAAGGTCCGTCTTTGGATTCGACTTCCTTCTCAGTTGTCTTTCTTAAGACTGCAAATTTCCTCCACCTCCCCCTCCTCTTCTTTCTTTCAGGATTTCTTTCGCCTCATGTCTTCCTTCTCCCACGAAATACTTCTTCTACGACACCTCTTTTATTTCCCAGACGACCTCCTGCCGGATTCCACTCCTTATACCTAACCTCCATTCTCCAGAGACTTTTTTCACACCACGATCTCTATTGACCAATCCCCCCCCCCTCCCCTTTACCTCTTCACCGACTGGTAGTTATGTCAAGACTCAACAATTATTCCAGCATTAGAACAGAACTCCTAGACGACAGGAACTAACTTTGGGGTACATTACTGAGGAACTCGTAAGTATGGACTGCACCAACACGACAAGTTTTCGCGGTAGTGAGATAAAATTGTGGTGACTAAGTTCTTGAGGCTAACTTACCAACAAAGCGTGTCCCCTCCAGGCGTTCCTGTGCGAGTTTCGTGTATAAAAATAAAGTTTTAGCACAACAAAGGACGGGTTCTTAGTTCTACTTTGTCAGTTGGTGTTAAGCTTTTTCATCCCAAAGTCGGTTGAGACACAGAGGCTGATATATCCTACTGAATCCAAATAATGTTTCAGTTTGTCTGTGAATTTTTGGAAACAACGATGTTTTTATTCTCCAGTGACTCTCCAGTTTGATAAGCAAAGTTAACAGTTTACCATAAGCTAAAGGCCTCGTGAGAGAGCAAAAGAAACTCGTAGTGATGGAAAAATGTAAGTAAAATGTTGTGTCTAAACGTTGATCCAGTTCGAGCAGAGTAAATACTGTTTCATACATTACGACCTACAAAGGCGATGCCGAGTTCAGCTTCTAGTCTTTTAAATCTTGAGCTGAAAGAATTTTGTGGCATTTTCTTTTTAGCCGAGATTTTTGGGGTAAGTTTACTGATACATGTTCCACCACTCCAAGTTTACTGTGCGTTACATAGCGATAAATGGCGGAATTTGCCTCATAATATTATTCGATTTTGCCGACACTCATATGGTGGGAAGTTGACCTTTTACATGTGAGCTGAATCCTTGTCTTCCTCGTCGTGTTACTCTTAGAGCACACTGAAACTCGCTACATCAGGAGGTATATAATGTATAGTCGCCATTGTATTCGACCGCCGTCACTGCCTCAGGTAAAGTTAGGTACTCATTCACAGCTGGGTCGCCTAGGGGTGCCTGGCGCCAACTAGTGACCATAATAACAAAGAAAGCGACACCCCTGGGAATAATTACTCTAGCGGAATAATGAGCTGTTGTTATCACCACCACACAGCTGTTGGAAGGTTGGTTGTAAACTACTTCATATAGTTGGTGTTGTGTCTTGGTTATGACAATAAGCTATGATATTGTCACCAGGTGGTTATATCAGGGTCACAACAATATATTACGACGACAATATTCTGCCGAAGTAAGTCTCTTCTACTGATCTCACCACATAAGACCTATAGAGTTCTTTGATAGCGGAATATCAAAGAGATGTTTGTCACTCGCAGATGTGATACAATACCACCCCCCCCCCCTAAAAAAAGCTGTAAAAAAAAAGTCTGAATGCGAGGCCTTCCTTCCTCGTCTACAGGCCACACAAACACTTTCAATAGACTTCCTCTGAATGGACTTATCTATGCGTCTGTCCTTGAAAACCTCATCAGTAACTTTTATCGACAGCACTACAGAGTCTATTTTTCACCCGGAGAAGAAGAAGATTGTTAAGCAAAAAGGATTTTCATCCAAGAGATAAGATCAACACTTTAGCTCGTGACAAAATATCCTCCTCCCCGAGATGCTAAAAACATCGCCCGAGTCTCCCTTCCCGTCGCTTCAACCTCGATAACACTGGAGTCTTTGATATGAGCTTTTAAAGGTCCCTCAAACGCTGTGTCACTTTGAGGAGGCAGAATAACACGGAGGATACGGGAATCGTCGGTATACATCACTCGTGGCCCATAACCATTTTCATACGACGACGGAGAATCAGGCTTGGCTTTTAAAACACCAACAAACGTACAGGACCCCTTTTACAGCCTTGCTATCAATAGAGAGTAATATGTAGCATACGAACTACAAAGCGATACTGTAACAGGGATTCTGAAGTTATTTAAGAGCTATAATAGGGATGCGGAGTTGATTTACAAGCAATATAATTAATAAATTAAAAAAAATACTTTCCCAGAGAAACAATAACGGCGCAGAGCTGTGTCAGAGCTCTGGTACACACAACACTAGTTTTAGAACACAAGAAGAACACCAAAATAAGCTTTACAATACCAATAACCATTCACAACTCTATATACCAAACACTTTACCATAGTCAGTGGTTTGTGGGGGAAAAAGTGTGTAATACAAACGACACAGTAAAGAAATTATAGATTCACCACACGACATTAACGCCTTTTATGAGACCAATTTACTCGTGTTTACCCTCAGTCACTCCCCCGTCACTACCCATTAGTCTCCACCAATGACAACCTTTTCCATATTGATTGCTCTTATTTGTGAGTGGCGGGCTTACCGTTTGCTGACGTGGGGAGTGACGATAAATAATTCATCGTGTCGGTTCTTTGCGTGTTGGGAAGATGCACACCAAATCATGCTCACCCCTACAACCTGAACAAATCCTTTCACTTCAAACTCTCTTCTACCAGGATCGTTCCTCTCACTTCACTCTCACTTCACCTGCCATTTACTCTAACTTCACTATGTAAAACGTGAGAGCAAACACTAACATAACTCTAATTATGACCCTTACACCTCTCACCTCCCCACACCTCTCACCTTCCCCTTATCACATCCCACTCCTACCTCCCCTTACTATCACCCCTATTCTCCCAACAAGACCCTCTCCATCTATCACCCAACCCCCACCCCACTTCCTCCCCAGACAAGACCTCACCCACCCCTCTATTACGACCCTCCACTACCTTCTCTCACCCTGTAGGGAAGATCGGGGTCTCAACCTATGGTAATCAATAACTCCCCAATGTTCATACCGTATCCCCAACCATCAATTTGTGGTATCGTTATTTTTCCGTCAATAAGGAAATTAATTATCCCTCCTCCTTCACCCCTTTACTACCCTCTCCTCCCACATCCCCTTTAATACCTCTCCTCCCACACCCCCTTTACTACCCTCTCCTCCCACACCCCCTTACCTAATCTCCCCTCTCTCAACCCTAACCTCCCCTCCTCTCCCTTGCTGAAAGTTTTGGTCATCATTGTTTCTTGAGGGAGTATTTATAGTGTGTGGGAGAGGGGAGGAGGAGAGGAGTGGGGGAGTGGGGAGTGGGAGCGAAGAGGGAGGGGGGAGGGAAGAGGGAAGAGGATGGGATTAAAAGGGAGGGAGCTAAGTTATGCTACTATTTTGTCAACTCTTTATTTACTTTATTTTCTACTCTCTCTCTCTCTCTCTCTCTCTCTCTCTCTCTCTCTCTCTCTCTCTCTCTCTCTCTCTCTCTTCCCCTTTGCTCTTCCCCGTTTTCACTTGAAGTTGATGAAAAGTCTTTGAGGGGAAAATTGAAGTCCTTAATCCTTCACTGAAAAAGCTTAACTACGACCCCTTTACACCTTACAAAGTTTTAACTATACAAGTTTAGTTTTAATTTGAAATCCTAACTTGAATTTTAGCTCGAAAGTTTATTTATCTTTCAAGCGACATCTACTGAGTCTTTGTATTGGATCTCCTCTTCTTGGCAGTCTTAAATCTGAATCACAGTCTTTTTGGGGAAGTCTTAGGTCTAAATTATAGTCTTTTTGGCAGTGTTAAGTCTGAATCACAGTCTTTTTGGGGAAGTCTTAGGTCTAAATCATAGTCTTTTTAGCAGTTTTAGGTCTGATTCATAGTCTTTTTGGAAGTCTTAGGTCCAAGTCATACTCTTGTTGGCCTTTTGAGACGTAATTATAAGATTTTTACGTCTTAAACTCTCAATTCTTACAAGATACACGTTAAAAAATCTCACTCGTAAGTTATAAAGTGATTATATGTAGTGGTCTCAGGGTAACCTCATTCTCTCCTCCTTCCTCGTGTTTATCATACCTTTAAAAGACTCTTAATTCGAATATCAACAAAGCAGTTCCAATAATCAATGGTCGACCCCCTCCAATTCCTTTCTCATTATGCCTAAGCGACTAGCTGATTGGCTTCACTTGGTGTGTTTATCAAATTATAGGTGCGTGCCCTGCCTCAGTGATGGAGAGGTACACACACACACACACACACACACACACACACACACACACACACACACACACACACACACACACACACACACACACAGGTATATAAAGCAAGAAACACAGCGACACACCAGTAATCAGACCACCACCTCGCTTACTTTCCTCCTTTTTGCTAACAGCCAATCAAGCATCATACCAATATCATCATTTACAGATGATAACAACAACATAATCCTCAAACAAGCGACCGGGGAACCGACCCCCCTCCTCCCCACTCAGAGGGTGATAGTGAATAGGTATAACAGGAACACAGCGGAGAGGAACATAGAAGCAATGTCCCAAATTCATTTATCCTCCTCTTCTAACAACCAATCGCGCCCATATCCTCAAACAAAGTATTTCAGCCCCCTACCACTCCAGGACGGGCAGACAGACAGACAGACAGACAGAGACAGACCACACACCTCAACAACACCTCAGCTCACATGATCTACGTGTGTAAACATTAATCGGTACGTTCACTGTATGTTCCTTCACCTTTCTCTAATGAAGGCTTTTGTTAAACCACCAATGTATGTAATAAGTCATTATGTCCAATGTATATTTTCAGCCTTCAGGCTGCAAACTTTTTCAATAAACCGTTTATTATTATTATTATTATTATTATTATTATTATTATTATTATTTACATACACACACACACACACACACACACACACACACACACACACACACACACACACACACACATCAATATCAAGAGGCGAAGTTGTGTAATTACCGTACCCTCTGAAGTTCACTCGTTGACTAAATCAACATGAAACTTAGCACTCAGTTCCTTTCTGTCATGGTGGAGCTGTCTTGAAGGGCACAAACCTCTACTGTAGATTAAAATGAATGAACTATTTAAACACTCAAAAAACACTTGAAACGTACCCTTGATATATCTAGTTTATCAGCATTCAAAGAAAACCTAAGTAGACGAAGGGAATACTATCTTAAAAAGGACGGCAGCCTAAGGGTAAATTTTGGATATTATCGTAATTTATAATCACTTTAGTTACCAGATCTTGATGTGATTTGGCATAAAGACTCCGTCCACAGGGAGTTTACCTATGTACAGAAACCTTGGCAAATTCATGATCATAGGAAAGTCAGGTCCATGATCACAGCCAAGTCAGGTCCATTATCACAGCCAAGTCAGGTCCATGATCACAGGGCAGTCTCAAAATAAAGATCAAATTTCGCCCCATAAAGCCGACGAACTGTTAATAGGTTACACAGATCTTCCAGCGATATATTTACTCTTCACACCTGTCTGTCTGTCTGTCTGTCTATCTGTTTATTATCTATCAATTTATATGCGTCTATTATTAATCAATTTATGTATATCTGTCTATTATCTATCAATTTATATGTACTGTATATGTCTATTATCAATTTATGTCTCTGTCTATTATCTATCAATTTATGTCTATCTGTCTATTATATTCTATCAATTTATATGTCTATCTGTCTATTATCTGTCAATTTATATAACTATCTATTATCTATCAATTTATGTCTGTCTGTCAATTTACTGTATTATAAATTAGTCTAGTCATTCATCTATCACATTAAGTGCATTATGAAGGCAGGATATACGTCTGTGTCCAATCACCTTCAAATTTTACTGGGTGTTGTTTTTAGAGTAGCCAATGGGTGCACAGTATATAGGCATCGTTTTATTTACCCCGTACCTATTCAAATACTACGTAATGTTTAAATCCGGCCAATAAAATCACTGAGCCCAAGAAATCAACAACCAATAATAATAACAAACCAGTATGTTATTTTACCAGTTTATTTTGGTATGTTTTATTTTTTAATTAACTTGATATTTTAAATTTGTCTTTTGTGTGTGTGTGTGTGTGTGTGTGTGTAAATATTTTGAAACCAGTCTTGTTATTTTTAAAAGTCTTCAGTGTCCTATAATAATAAAAAGGTTTGTGGTATTCTTTCCATCTCTGAGCCACAATATCTTCCTCTCTATTTTTCCAGGAACACAACCTTGACTCTCTTTCACTCACGCTCTTGGTACACGCTAGGCAGTGTATGACAAACTCTCCTCCCCCACGAGCTCCCTGGGTCTGACTGTTGGTTTGTGAGAGCTGTGTAACAAAGGAAGAAGCATGGGTAATCACGCAGACAGGGAAGCGCTTTGTTGTGTTTATATAAAGCTTGGCATATATTGCTCGTTTGCCCTGGTGGAGGTATTTGTTGCTGACGATACGAATGAGAAGTTGTCTGACTGCTTGTGTAGTGTATGTGCACATTTATTGTGGCACTGAAAGCAAACACCAAAATACGAAACGCTAAAGGAAGAAGAATGTGGCAGAATGTATTCGCGATAAGATGGTATGATCAACAAAGTGAGTCATGAAATTATTTCGGAAATTGTAAATCGACAATTATTACTTCCAGCTGTTCGATAACCGGTGTTGACGGAGGTGCAGTTACTCCACCATTCAATAATCAAGAATGTTATTTATTTACCGTTATATTCTCTCTCTTTCTTAGGCTTAACATTTATATTTGACTTGTGGTTCACTATCAACAACCAAAAAATTTAATGCCAATACAAAGATTTCAATATATTTTTCTTCTGATATTTTTTTCTATTCACCAATAAACTCGAGCGCCTGAATGAGACGTTGACTGGGTGTACCTCGCGTCATTACGGGGAAAAAAAAAGAAATGGTACTTCCTTTCAGTACCTCCACTACCTCTCCTCCTGAGGGCATTAGGGCACCTGGGTTATATATTAAATAAGAAGCATTAGAAACTTCCCTATTATATAAATACAGACGACCAGCCAGAATTAGGTCTCAGTGTCTCCTTAATCAAGTATTGTCATCAAGCAAGAGGAGGCGAGGAGCAGACTACTCGCTCCTCTACAGTCAACATTTACCATCAAATTCTTGTGTTTACTGAAGGAGTTGTGTGAGAGGCGAGGGCGGGCCAGACAGCCTTGTGTCGGCCAGCGGGAGGAGTGTGTAGGTAACTTAATCCTCAGGGGAGTAGAGTGTACACATCGAGGCTGTATTGTGTCTGCTGGGGACCTGAAGTAGGTGTCAGCTGTGGTGTGTTAAGTGTTGTGTGTTTAGGTGTCAGGCTTCACGGTGTCAGCTGTGGTGTGTTAAGTGTTGTGTGTTTAGGTGTCAGGCTTCACGGTGTCAGCTGTGGTGTGTTAAGTGTTGTGTGTTTAGATGTCAGGCTTCAAGGTGTCAGCTGTGGTGTGTTAAGTGTTGTGTGTTTAGGTGTCAGGCTTCAAGGTGTCAGCTGTGGTGTGTTTAGACGTCAGGTGGTTTTATGTGAAACGGTGGTGTTAAATATTATCTTAAGGTGTCAAGCTTACGGTGTCAGTAAAATATTGTCTTAAGGTGTCAAGCTTATGGTGTCAGATTGTGGTGTTAAATATTGTCTTTGGGTGTCAAGCTTACGGTGTCAGATTGTGGTGTTAAATATTGTCTTTGGGTGTCAAGCTTATGGTGTCAGATTGTGGTGTTAAATATTGTCTTTAGGTGTCAAGCTTATGGTGTCAGATGTGAGATTGGTTTGGGAGGGGGGAGGGGGTATTAAACAAGCCATCGCATTATTCTCTCCCCCATCAAGCAGTCAATTAAATAGGGAAACTAAAATAGACAAATAGGACACAATGCCCTATCTTTAAACACGTCCTGCCTGACCCCGGCGAGAGAGGTGAGAAAAGACTGTGTGGCGCGGCGTCCCAGAGAGCTGCCACACAAACATATCGATTGATCGGCTGCCAAAAAATTACATCTTTATCTAAAAAAATGCCGAGAAAATGTCCGACGTCGTCTTATGGAATTTTGTGACTGGAATTTGTTTGAGGAGGAGGAGGAGGTGGTGGTGGGGGAGGTGGGGGGAGGAGGTGGTAGGGAGTGGAGGGATGGTGGGTGGGGGAGTGGTAGGGGGAGGTGGTAGAGGGAAGGAAGGTAGAGGAAGAGAGAGAGAGAGAGAGAGAGAGAGAGAGAGAGAGAGAGAGAGAGAGAGAGAGAGAGAGAGAGAGAGAGAGAGAGAGAGGCCTAAGTGAAAGGTGAAAATATGAGGATCAGCTGACGTGTGTGTGTGTGTGTGTGTGTGTGTGTGTGTGTGTGTGTAAAGACCAAAAACAACAACAGTATGACCAAAAACAACAACAGTATGACCAAAAACAACAACAGTATGAACCAAAAACAACAACAACAGTAGGAGTTTTTATAACCCGGATATACGTCTCTCTCCCCCAACTGAACTGACCCACGGGACGACCTCACTGCTGTCTCGTGGGCTGTTACCCTAAGTGTTTATTACCTAGCTGTCTACTGACTCTCACCGCCTTTCCCTCTTTCTGCTGCCTCCTACCTGCTTGCTTCCTCTTTCTACTGCCTCTTACCTGCTTGCTCGCCTTCTTTCTGCTGCCTCTCACTTTCTTTCTCTGTGTCACCTGCCTTTCACCGCCTCTGTCAACTTTCTCTCTATCACCTGTCTATCATGGCTTTTCTCTGTCTTCTACTTCCTACTGCCTCTCACTGCCTCTCTATCTATCCGTTCCCCGTAGTATTAACCAACAACACACGACTTGCCTTTCTCTCTGCTGCCTCTCACCCCTGCTGCCTCTCACCCCTGCTGCCTCTCACCCCTGCTGCCTCTCACCCCTGCTGCCTCTCACCCCTGCTGCCCCATAACACGTCTTTATAATATTATACTAACTTACAGTACAGTCATTACTTACAGTCGGACGTGTCTCTGTAAGTCTTCAGGGCGTTATTAAGAGGTCAATACATATTTCGTGAGTGTGTACCAACCTTGAGTCGCACCATTAGCTCTTCCTCGGCAGTTAGGTTTAGTGAGCCAGTTTAGAGTATAATTCTACCTTGATTATAGAGTTTAATATCAGCTTAAAAGTATAATTCTACCTTGATTATACAGCTTAGTACCAGTTTAGTCAACAGCTTAAGAGTATAATTCTACCTTGATTATACAGCTTAGTACCAGTTTAGTCAACAGCTTAAGAGTATAATTCTACCTTGATTATACAGCTTAGTACCAGTTTAGCCAACAGCTTAAGAGTATAATTCTACCTTGATTATACAGCTTAATACGAGTTTAGTCTACAGCTTAAAGTCGAAGATCAGAAAAGGAGTTGAGAGGCCACTCAACTGTGTGTGTGTGTGTGTGTGTGTGTGTGTGTGTGTGTGTGTGTGTGTGTGTGTGTGTGTGTGTTTCTTCAGGTTCAGCAGGTAAGACTTTTGAAGGTTGGGAGAAGGGGAAGGGAAAAGGAAGAGAGGGAAGGAAGATAAAAGAATAAAAGAAACTAAAGGATAGAAGAGAGAGAGGTAAGGGATGAGGGATGGATGAGGGATGGAAAAATGGAGAAGGAAAGAGAGGATATGAAACAACAAAACGGAATGGGAAATACTGATAAAGAGGTTGGGTGGAAGGGAAAGGGAGAAGGAAATAAGGAAAATGGATAGTGAAGGAGGGGAGCTGAATGAGGAGAGAAGCAGGAGGTGGAAGGGGAAAGCTTAAGCTTTGGGGAGGGAAGGAGGGAAAGAAAGGGGAGGGGTTATGCCACTTCCTACTCCTACCCAAGTACCACCTAGGGACACTTCCTAAGTCCTTCTCCTCCTCCTACCACCTCCTCCTTTATTCCTATTCCTCCTCCTTCCACCTTTACCCCCCTTATTTTTAACTTCATATTCACCCTTTTGTCACTTCCTCTTTCCCTTCTTCCTCCTCCTATTCATCCCATTTACTTTTTCATTAATTATATCTTCCCTTTCAATCTGTTCTTTATCTCTTTCGTCTTTCTTAACAATTTCCTCCTTTATTATTGTTTTTGTTATTGGATTTCTTATCGTACTATTTTTCTTCTTCCTGTCTTCTTATTTATTCTCACCTGTCTTTCAACTCCTCTTTCTTATTGTCTGTCTTTTCTTGTCGTCTTATTTATGTTATCTATCTATTCACCTATCTATCTATCTATCTTTCTTTCTATCTATCTATCTATCTACCTATCTATCTTTACCACTATAATCATCTATTTTCTTCACCATCTCACATATCATCATCATCATCACCATCATGTGCCTGTTTTGCTTCCTACTGTTATCAATTATTCTCTCTCTCTCTCTCTCTCTCTCTCTCTCTCTCTCTCTCTCTCTCTCTCTCTCTCTTCCTCTCTCTCTCTCTCTCTTCCTCATCATCACCCACAGCAGCTTAATCTGTCCCACCACAACCACCCAAGGCATGTCTCCCCATGTAATTCGACCACAGTGTTTTATTCTTTCTTTGTTGTTGTCTTTGTCCGGGAGAAAACTTGAGCGCACACACACACACACACACACACACACACACACACACACACACACACACACACACACACACACACACACACACACACACACACACACACACACACCTTCACTAATTCATTGACTCAATATAAACGATTGCTTGAGTCAGCTTTTCTCATTTAACCTAAATTGTGACAGCCAATACTAGAGTGTGTCTTGTGCCAACACCTCTCAACGCACTTAATATATGAGGAAGTTCTATCCGAACACACTTAAGAATTGAGGGGGGCGAAAACTAACCGACATACTTAATACCTGAGGGTGTCTTGTGCCAACACCGCCACAACGCACTCAACAACACACTCTTTGACTTCATAAAACGCACTTCGCTAAGCATCCCCAAAATATTTATAAGAAACTGTTACGAAGTTAAGTAATGTCTATAATATTTTAAGTATAACAAACACTGGTACTGAATAATGAAGATAAAAGTATGTATAGTATGTACTGTGTGGTGGCTAGTGTGATAGAGCCAACAAGTGTCGTTAGATTGGTGGTAAATGTGGTGGTTAGTGTGTTGTAGTTAGTGTGGTTGTTTAGGTGGTGTGGTTAATGTGGTACAGGTTAGCAAGTAGCAGCCATGACTGAGATGGTATGTGTGGTTCTTAGTTTGTTAGTGTGGTGTGTTTGTTAGTGTGGTGTGGATAGTGTAGTGTGTTTGTTAGTGTGGTGATGTTAGTGTAGTGTGTTTGTTAGTGTGGTGTGGTTAGTGTGGTAGAGACAGCAAGTAGTAGCCATGATTGTGGTGGGGTCTGGAGGTCGTCTGGTAAACACTTAGAAGGCTTCAGGCAGTGATGTGAAGCCAGGCAGGTGAAGCCAGGCAGGTATGGGCGAGTCAGCACCTGCCGCTGTGTATGTGTGTGGGGGAGAGGCGAGCACATGGTGGCGAACAGCGGAGGAAGGGGAGGACACGAGAAGGAGGTAGAAGAGGAAGAGGAAATAAGAAGTTGCAAGAAGGAAGAGGAGGAAGAGGAAATAAGAAGTTGCAAGAAGGAAGAGGAGGAAGAGGAGGACACGAGAAGGAGGTAGAAGAGGAAGAGGAAATAAGAAGTTGCAAGAAGGAAGAGGAGGAAGAGGAAATAAGAAGTTGCAAGAAGGAGGAAGAGGAAGAGGAGAAGGAGAAGCAGGAGGAGGAAGGTAGCAAGCACGTAAATGTTAAACTTAAAATTATTCATGATTCTCTCTTATCCGCAGGTGAGTCATCCAATCCGCAGGTGAGTCATCCACTGGCAAATGAACTTATCCAGAAATGCAACGTAATCAAACAGAACATCAGGTATAATACTCGGAGGATGAGTTAACTCTTATATCACTATGGGCCGGATGTTAACTTGAAGTGTTAACTGTATCACTGGGGGCCGGATGTTAACTGTATTAACTGTATCACTATAAGCCGGATGTTAACTTGAAGTATTAACTGTATCACTATAAGCCGGATGTTAACTTGAAATATTAACTGTATCACTATAAGCCGGATGTTAACTTGAAATATTAACTGTATCACTATAAGCCGGATGTTAACTTGAAATATTAACTGTATCACTATAAGCCGGATGTTAACTTAAAGTGTTAACCTGTATAAAAATTATAAGCGATGAGGTCTGGCGTTCACGAGTTGTATATTTTGATTAATTTCTAAACACAATCACACGACACACGTTCATTTACTTTAGAACGTAAGGACTCGATCACAATACATTACCTGGGTGTTGTTTTAGGCAGGTAGAGTTAGGTACATATTTCTGAATCAACTTATAAAGAAGAGATTGTTACCACTACTTATGGTCAAGGTCTTCATGTAACACGTAGCTCATCTAATTAACGTAATTAGAGACAGGTTATAATTTACCTGTGAATTTACCTGTGATTCATACCCCTTGCTACATCTTCCCTTGTAATAAACACTAACTTAATATTACATTGAAGACCACACCTATAATGAGACTTAAAGAGTTTACCAGTGAGTCTATACCATAATTATAGACTTCCAACAATAGTTAAGTAGTTCCTGTAATTACCTAAAATAAGAGATCTTGATCACTATTTATCATAATTATTCGTCAGTTGGTCTATTAACCACACTCCACTTACTCTTCCCAGGGGTGAAAAAATAAATCGACAATTATTCATTTTTAAAGAAATTGCATCGACACGAAACCTCATTACTAAGTTGTTGAAGATAAGAAAAAAACCTGACTATAGAGATGTTAGTGGGTGTCTTAACTGTACCTTTGTTATGTTACCTTCTGTTAATGAGTGTTTGTGATCACCTTCATGTATATACCGAGAGGATAAGACTGATACACTTTCTCTAATTCAATATATACATTAAGGTATAAATTTCCTCGACAAGCACACCTGAACAAGATAAATTTCCTCATCTGCTCAGGTAAGTATTATTTTCCGATTAAAATTACACTAAAGTTAACAAAAAGGGAACGATGTAGTCTTATTAAAAATTCCAATAATCTGTACAGGTAAGCATTACGTCAAGGCGAACACCTGTCCTTCACTCAACGTCGAAGCTCAGGTGAGAACAAAAGCATCGACTCTAATGTAACACAAACGTTCCTGACACATACACCTTCTCTTCCTCCCGGCAGGTGTCGCGTTTGACGTTTACCTGAAAATTGCCAAGTGCTTGTATTTCTGCACTCATAAAATGGGTAGTTTGTCTTCTGTGTGTGTGTGTGTGTGTGTGTGTGTGTGTGTGTGTGTGTGTGTGTGTGTGTGTGTGTGTGTGTGTGTGTGTGTGTGTCCATAATAACAGCTTCTCAGTGAAATGTCCAACAAATACATTGTTCTCATTACACATTACAACTCTTGATTGAAACACTTCCTCACATAACTCTCACTACAATACAGTCACCAGATACACAGTTATCAGCACCGTGTTATAATACCTCCTCACTGTAGGGGACTACCTCACTGTGTCCAGGTAATTTATATATATATATATATATATATATATATATATATATATATATATATATATATATATATATATATATATATTATACCACCTAACCAAAACGCATCATAATCGTGATTAATTACCTGAATAATCATTAGCTTCTGACTGGCTTGTATGTAAATTCTGTAAATATAACAATATTCTGACGTATTGAATAATTTAATACTTATTCATATCTAGGTGTTATATAATGTATTTTGAACTATTATTATTTTTCTACTTGTTAAAATCATTTTAAGTATTTATGATAATTTATCAGCACATGTACCAAGCATCACACACGAAAACTACTACAGGTAAATAAACATACAGGTAAGAGGTTTACCAGCAGGTGTGACGTGGTGTTACCTGTATATCATCCTCCCCTACTTATCCTCTTTCTCACTTGCATGTCTCGCCGCCTTCTCAAATAATCCCCGAGGCAGCGACAGGATCTTGGGAAAGGACTTACACAGGAAGAGGGATCGTGGTTGTGATACTTCCTACGTCTGGCATCGGTTGCTACAGCTGGAAAGTCTGCTGCATAATCCTGCACGATACTTTCTCACCAGTAGCAGATATCAAGGTCATTTTAAACATTTTCTTAACTTTTTTTATTCCGTAATATCGCGTGTTCCATTACGTTGATTGCATCGGGTAATAAGGAATGTTGTTATTCACGAGGAATTTATACCTAATTTCTATCGTAAATTTATTGTAGAAATGTGTTTTTGGTATTCATGGGATTTTTCCAACTTTTAATACGACTGTCAGAGAGTCGAAGCTTGTGGACCACTCTGTGTGTGTGTGTGTGTACATATATCTGAGACACCTATACATATATTCATCACTATTGGCACCATCCGTGACCCGGGCGGTGGGCGTGAGAGGCTACAAATAGGTTGGCTCCTGGCAGTAATTACATCTGGTGTAGGCATCCCTCCACCAATTTACCCATTAACCAATTAACTATCCTCTACACTCCCGTCACAGGTCGTTACGTCTGACTAAAGGGCGACTCAGTGTTGGTGACGCCGTGATGGTGGTGAAGGTGTTGGCGAGTTTGGATGGTGGTGATTCAGGGTGTTGGCGAGTCAGGTTGGTGACTCAGGGTGTTGGTGACTCGAGGTGTTGGTGATTTAGGGTGTTGGTGACTCGAGGTATTGGTGACTCGAGGTGATGGTGATTTAGGGTGTTGGTGACTCGAGGTATTGGTGATTTAGGGTGTTGGTGACTCGAGGTGTTGGTGACTTAGGATATTAGTGACTCAAGATCTCAGTAACTCAGTGGTGATGATTTCGTGACCTTTTCCTCTGAGGTATTGAAATTAAATCCATCCCAAGTTTTTATTTCCACTGAATGTTAAAAAAAAAAACTCAACTCACTCAGGTTTAACATCAAAGATCTATGAATTTTTTATCGATGACCAGAACACACTAAAAAAAATTAACTTAAAAATTATCCCAAACTATGATAATATGATTTCTATTAACAAGAGGTTTTGTCTCGTTAAATATAGAAGGTTCAGTTTGAGGCAGAAAATGTTGAAAAATGTCATATACGATCTACTAATTTGTCGTCATTCCTGAGAGAGAGTCATAGCTATGTGAGTGTGTCAGTTAGCTGGATAGTCAATCAGTCAGTCAGTCATTCAGTCTCCTCAGCCCAGATATAACAGCATAAACCTAAGGGTTAGCATAATATATAAGCTATTACACCACAAATAACAAAACTTCCCATTAACACCTATAATATTTACAACTCCCTCACATATTACATCCTAATATATTCTCACCGGATGATATAACGTATATCTACCTCAACAAATGACTAACGCTCTCACGGTACAGTTATCCATTATATAGTCACGGTGAGAAGAGAGTGAGAGGTGGAAGGGACGATTCGTAACAGTCAACCAACCAGTGTCGAAATAATTGGGTTTGCTATTGGATCCTGTCCCCGGTTACCTACCAGTTATATTGTAACCTTGGTGTACGTGTGTGTTTGTGTATATATTTTAGACTGGTGATATTATAACGTGTGTGTGTGTGTGTGTGTGTGTGTGTGTGTGTGTGTGTGTGTGTGTGTGTGTGTGTGTGTGTGTGTGTGTGTGTGTGTGTGTGTGTCATGATGGTCATTTTAACATCGACTGACATCAGGGATTATAAGTGGTGGCATGGCAGAGACAGACACACAGACAGACAGACAGACAGAGACAAAGAAATACTAGATAAATAAATAAATAAATAAAAATACGGAGACAAGGTATAAGAGACACCAAAGAAACATCATAAAACAAAAACAAAACTCACAAAATTCCCTTTAAAAACTTCTCCCAATCACTGTGAAACCAATAGACGAAATAAACACCAAATCAATCATAACATTAAAACCTAATCAGAGTCTAATCCTCTTAACTTACGACGACATTACACCGGGCAAAAGATATGATTCTTTATATCGTGGTGTCACTCTTAGGCGAAGCTCTTGGGTGCGACAGAAAGCTCTTGGGTGCGACAGGGAGTTACTGGGTGCGACGGGGAGATACTGGGTGCGACGGGGAGCTACTGGGTGCGACGGGGAGCTACTGGGTGCGACAGGTGACAGCGTGGTGCCAAAATTTCCTTACATACCGTATAAAGCGCTCACTACCCGATGCATTTCTCTAATCAGGTTACTCATTGAAAGTCTTGGGTTCTAGTAGCCACTGGAAATGTAGAATGAGGGGGTGGAGGTGGTTGATGAGGGCTGGAGGTGGTTGATGGGGGCTGGAGGTGGTTGATGAGGGGCTGGAGTGGTTGATGAGATGAGATTGGTTGATGAGGGGCTGGAGGTGGTTGGTGAGGGCTGGAGGTGGTTGATGAGGGCTGGAGGTGGTTGATGAAAGGGGCTGAGGGGTGTGGTTGATGAGGGCTGGGGGTGGTTGATGAGGGAGCTGGAGGTGGTTGCTTGAGGGCTGGGGTTACTGATGAAGGGCGAGGGAGGAACAGCTCTCGGGTTAGTAGAGGGGAGGTAATGTTTCAGAAGGGAGCAGAAAGAAGAAAAGAAGAAAAGAAGAGGAGAAGAAATAAAAGGAAGAAGATGAAGAGGAGGAAGAAGAAAAGGAGGAGAGACTCATCGATCGTTTAACTAAGGCGGTACCTCGGCCAAGTCTTCGCGTGCGGATCCCCGACATGCAAAAGAGGGGGACGGAGGCAAAATGGTTTCAAGGAAGGATGAAAGAAAGGAGAAAGAAGAAGAAATTATTTGATAATTAAAGAAAAAAACGGAGAGAGAGAGAGAGAGAGAGAGAGAGAGACTCACTAATGTCCTCGAGAAATGTGGAAACCTCTCGTATATTAACACGCTTGATGTGCGACACAGCGAGGGGGTGTGGCTTGAGGGGGTGTGGCACTGAGGCGTAAAATATGGTGAGGTGAGGGGGTTGAGGGGTGTGGCTTTGAGGAGTAAAATGTAGAGGGGTGTGACTTGTAAGGGTAAAATGTAGGGGGGTATGACTCGTAGGGGTAAGACCATATGGGGTATGGCTCTGAAGGGTAAAATGTGGGGGTGTGGCTCCGAGGGGTGTGGCTCTGGGAGAGGGAAATGTGGGGCAGTAAGGGAAGCGGCTCTGTGAGGGTGGAATATGACCGTAGTTAAGAAGGGCCGGGGATTAGGGCAGGATGGGGATGAGGGAGGCTGGGGATTAGGATGTTGGCGATTGGGTAGGATGGGGATTAGAGAGAGCTGGGAGTATGAGAGGATGAAGGTGACGGGGTAGGAGCAGGATAGGTGATGCTTGAGCTCATACAGGATATAAAATGAACTTTGGTG
The DNA here is from genome assembly GCF_018991925.1 of Homarus americanus. Classification (NCBI taxonomy): domain Eukaryota; kingdom Metazoa; phylum Arthropoda; class Malacostraca; order Decapoda; family Nephropidae; genus Homarus; species Homarus americanus. Next base: position 272,490 of record NW_024718513.1, read on the forward strand.
TACCTTATGGAGACAGAGTTCACGAAAAAAGAGAGGGAGAAAGGGAGGGGAGGAGGGAGGGTGAGAGAGAAGGTCATCACCGCTCGCTGCCTATCAGTACACATTATCATAAAAGATGATGGCTGGGCGATGATGAGCAATACATAAACTCCTGAAGGTTACACCACAAACACGCTGTTGTCCAAGAAGCTTTAGTACGAACACTTTACCGTGAATAAAAGTCAAGGGGAAGAGATACGAACTAAAACGATATTCTGAACCGTGTGGGAGGAACACTACGTGGCGGGGAGTTCCATAGAGCGTTAGTGGGGAGTAGGAATGTGGTTTAGTAGCGATTGGTCTATTGAGTTATACATGACAACAGAAGATGTCTAGGAGAGGCGTGAGGGCAAGGAGGGGCATTATTAGTTGGTCACATCAGTAAATATGTTAATATATTTAATGGGAACAACAATGAAATATCTCGGTAAGGTTATTGTTGTTGGTTACTGCAATAGTTTATTCTCTACACAGACACAAGGAGGCCAACCACCACACCCAGCCTAAAGATGACAGGTTAGCTTATATCATAGTTGTCAACTGTCTCAGAACATTACTGACACACTCCTTAGTTGAGAGTAAATGTTATTCTTTTTCTAAATAATTTGAGAGCCTGATAATATTTATTTTCATTGTTTTTATCAAATCAGCTTAAATCTAAAAAACAAATGCTATTAGTCCGTGACCAATAGTCACAGACAATCATTTATAATTGACAGTGGGTCCCATAGGTCAGACGGTCCGTTGAAGGCAAAGCGGATACAGTCAGCTGAGCATTAAGCCTCCGGTACACTACGTCACTCTTAATGCCCCTACTGTAATCCTACGTACAATTCCACAAGTACAGTAGGTCACCAGGGGTGCCAAGAGCGGGACCAGCAGCCCTTAGAACAGATGAGCCCTGCACCCACTGAACCGTCGAGCGAGCGAGCACACACACACACACACACACACACACACACACACACACACACACACACACACACACACACACACACACACACACACACACACACACACACTATACACGTCCAGCATCAACGTTAGAGGATACAGGAACATAAACAATCCAGGCCACTCCAGTTAGTGACCACCGCCCTCCACTGTTCAACATTATGTCATCTATCTGCGTGCACGAGATCAGACAGTGTTTCTCTTTCTCTCCTAAAAGACAGTTTTTTCAGTCAGTAATAAAAAAACAATGCAACATAAAAAGTAAAACCCCCAAGGATAATTTCTCTGGCCACTGCGGCAATGCAGGTCGCGTGCGGTGTATTCCCAGCACGGACGACCTCCTCCTCCTCCTAGCCCCCCTCCCAATTCCCTTTCCTCCTGCCACCCCCTCCCTTCTTCTGGCCATCTCATCTTATCCCGTCAGAGTGCACACACACACACACACACACACACACACACACACACACACACACACACACACACACACACACACACACACACACACACACACACACACACACACACACACACACACACACACACACATACACACACACACACACACGTGAATAATACAATAACACATAAAGTAGGCGAGTTCCTGTTTCAAGATGTTGATGTGTTTTCGTGAGACAAGACTTGACAAACATATAAATATCACTTTATCAACAATGTCGTTACGTGCTTTAGAAACAATCTCTGTTTTAGCTTCGCTCCTTCTGACGAATAGGAGAATTACGTCACCTGTTGTCACATTAAATATTTTTATTCTCATTTTCCTGACACATAAAGAGTATTTCGTGTCGTGTTGCCACCTGAGTCTTTGTTTTACCTTCATAGTTTTGACAGAATCTAAAAATGAAGACACGTACAGATGGTGATGGTTTAACTGACCGAACACAACAGCCATATGTCTGAGTCTATCCCTACTGGAACACTTGGCAGCATTCTCTACCAAACATATGATGGATAATATACAGAACCTAAACTACCATCAGCAGCAGCAGTCCTGAATCATGGCCTCCCTTAATAACTAGAGGAACAATGGTGTATTTCTTACCGTGATGAATGAACGTTCACAAGTACACAATATTGAGGGTTGTTCTTCCTAATATTACAGTAAATAGACCTCTATAAGCTTAGATTTATACAAGCCTTAGTGTTTGTGTTCATATTATATTTACTGTCCATCATGTTAAAAATTGAAGACAAAAAAGTTACACGGCAGAAGGAGATCACGATATCCATGCACAAACAACACTGAGATTGAGTTTATCGAATGTTTTAGTGACGAACTAAAGCTGAACGATGAAACTAGAGCGCACAACACAGCAAAACTTATTGTACCGTGAGCAACTTTGGCCTCTGAACATACATGCTACGTGACTGAGTGATATGTTCCGTGTGGTGACGAAGCATAAACCCACAATTGTCGCTTCCAACCCCCCCCAACCCCCACACACATGATGACCTTTAACGACCCATTAATCGCATAACTACCGCGCTGTACGTAATTATGACACACGAAGAAATACGCGGAACGAGGATAAAACACCATTACTACAGCGTCAGGCAGCAAGACCCAAAGACCTATAGTAGGAGACAGTATTGACCCCACCCTCATTCCTAAACAGTAAAACACCCTCCTAGACCCAAGTTGCGACAAGACCTTAGTGATGCCGAGTTTTCTTCGTCTTAGTCCAAGTGTTGCCAAACTTTTCACAATTTCTTCCAGGATTTAAGCTAACAGTGTAATAAACTTTAGTATAAATGGTTTCTTACTTTTACACACACACACACACACACACACACACACACACACACACACACACACACACACACACACACACACACACACACACTGCCACTATAAAACTCAGGACACCTCACTTGACTTCTCTACGCCGAATGACAAACAGATTTAAAATACCCCCCCCCCTTCAAAACACACACACACACACACACACACACACACACACACATGTCACACACACACACACACACACACACACACACACACACACACACACACACACACACACACACAATGTAAGCACTCAATATGAAGTTCAACAGTTAATACGAATAATTGCATATATTTTGGTTAATATGAGTATGGCTTAACAATTTTTTTTTTTCATTTTTATTCATTTCCAGAGAGTGAGCGAGAGAGATCACAGTCTCTTCAAGTGTTTGGTATTTGGACTCAGCCTCCGGTACTGCCTTGACCCCATATCGACGTTAATAACATGATTTAGTTCTTCATTTAGTTAAAATGTTACTTTGACTCTTGCTGAAAATATATACTATTTTTTCTTCCTCGGAATGTTAATTGGATATCCTTTAATGCATTAAGAATAAGGTCGACTTTTCCCCCGGAGGTAGAACGATGACTTTAATCTCGGTAATAATAATAAAAATGGTTATTCTTGGGTAATAGTTACCGGGTTTATGTCCTGCCAGCAAATGAAACGACGCTAATTAACATATACCTGAGTGCTTGTTGTTTTAAACGTGAACAAATTGACCTTGTTACACAATACAACCAAACCTATCACATTTGTTTACATATACATCGAAAAGTAAAGAAATATGATGGGTGGGACGCGAGGACTAGACGTATTGTTGATGTTATGTGTGAATTGTTAGGTTGGTACGACTGACTTACGTACTCTGAAGCAGGTTTGAGAATGCAGTTTAGTTGCCATGGACAACTGGGCAGCGAGACATCGCGTGTTCGCTGTGAGAACTTACTTTGAAACTGTCACCGAATTCTGTTCGCTACTGCACCATGCTGGACACTTTCCTCAATGTGGAACTTCGAAGGATGATGCCCGACGAGATTATATGGTTCCAACAAGACGGGCGCTACAGCACACACAGCGAGGGGAAGCAGGAACAAGCTGAGGACGATGTTTCCAAGCCGCTTAATGTGGAGACATTCATTGGCCAGCAAGAACGCCTGACTTAACAGCCCCAAACTTCTTAAGGGGTTACCTTAAATCTCAAGTACATGCTACCCGTCCCCGCTGTATCTGGGAACTCAAAGACCGCATCACCCAAGGAGTCGCAGGAACTGATCGCACTTTATCACAGCGAGTTATGCAGAAATTCAAGGCAAGATTATGGCAATGTATAGATTGCGGTGGAGGTCATCAGGAACGTGTTATTTCCAAACGCTAAGATTGATAGTGTTAATTAATCTTGTTTTTCTCATAAAACTCCAATAAATACTTTTGTTAAAACTTAAAATGTTTTTTACTGATTTTTTCCAAAAACCCCAACAACACCGCAATGAAAATCGCCAGATCCTCGCCTACGTCGTAAAAGAGAAAAACTTTCATTGCTCCTCTATCGTGTGTAAATTATATATATATATGTATATTTTTTATATATGGAGAATGTCATCAACATGTGCGCGTGTGTGAGTGTGTGTGTGAGTGTGTGAGTGTGTATGTGAGTGTGTGTGTGTGTGTGTGTGTGTTCCTCCACCCCCGCCTTACCCCAGAGTGGCCGCTTCTCTTTAAGGTCTCCTCGCTCTCTTACTTTACTCTTTCATAAATGTTCCTAATACCACTGGCTGAAGAGATTACATACACCAGTACTTAATGATCGTACCAAAGTTACTTTTTACTAGAGACCAAAGGGGTGTGTGTGTGTGTGTGTGTGTGTGTGTGTGTGTGTGTGTTTCCCCCTCTATCTCTCATCGTGGACTTTAAACACTAGTTCCCTCAGAATCACTTGACTGTATCACCATAAACTATTGCTGTTGCTGACGAAGCGAATTTTATGGCGTCTGATGCTAAATAACACATGTGTTGGCGCACGTTTTGGAGTGTGTTGGCGCACGTTTTGGAGTGTGTTGGCGCACGTTTTGGAGTGTGTTGGGGCATATTCTGCCGTGTGTTGACGGATAATATGGCGTGTGTCTGAGTGATACCAAGGGTGGAGGACCAACTCCCCCTGCTTTCCTCTGCGGACGCCAAGTAAAACACACACACACACACACACACACACACACACACACACACACACACACACACACACACACACACACACACAGTTATCCCCTTATATGTCAGCCTCCACCACCACCACCACTACTACCACACCACCACTGCTACCACACCATCGCGCCGCCACAACCACACCGCCGCCACTACCACACCGCCGCCACTACCACACCGCCGCCACCGCCACACCACAGCTAACCACCACACCGCCGCCACTACCACACCACCACATTACCACACCATCACTGCTACCACACCACCGCCACTACCACACCGCCGCCACTACCACACCACCGACACTACCACACCACCACCATTACCACACCACCGCCATTATCACATCACCGCCACTACCACATCCCCGCCACTACCACACCAATACCATATCACCACCGCCACCACACCGCCAATCCCACGCTATCACAACCACACCGCAACTATCACATCATCTCTGCTACTACCACACCACCACCACCTCCACACCTCTGCTACAACACCTCCACCACTACCACACCAAATTTACCACAATTCCCACGTACCACCACCCTCACCATAACCCTCCACAACACCACACCTACCACTACCACCACTACCACCACCTCGTTCACCAACACTTTTTTACACACACCAACATTCAAACATTCACACCTCTTATGTAACCACAAGTTCAATTATTACTAACATCACTACATCCATCACTGTCACTACCACAATCACCACATCCGGGACCATCACCATCGACACCACATTCAATATCTACAACGCTACTACTACCACCACCACGCGATAGTGCTGCTCCCATTACCCTTCCAACCACTATCTCCATAACTATTACCAACCACCACTACCATCACAATTACTGTCTCTACCACTACTACAATAACCATTATCTTAATTATTACCCACAAATAAATATGTATCATTTATTTCCCCTTTACCGTCACTAACACTACCACCACCTCACTACCACAATCACCACCACCACAACCTCTAACGAGTAGTAGACAGCGTATGTGAGTAAATGTCGTGCATGTGATTATTAAGAGTAGTAGACAGCGTATGTGAGTAAATGTCGTGCATGTGATTATTAAGTTTCCACAACTGGTGATATACAGAGGCAGTGCGATAAGGTTAATGCTCACGAGATCAATAGGTAATTTTCTCCTAGCTGACACACGGTCGCTCCTAGCTGACACACGGTCGCTCCTAGCTGACACACGGTCGCTCCTAGCTGACACACGGTCCCTCTCCCTCTCTCCCAAAGACTCTTCAAAAATTTGTACCGATTTTTTTTTTACTTCTGTTTAGTACGAGTATATGGAAACGACATGTTAAAATATCTGGATTATCACACGAAGATGATGGTTGAAATGACGTCGAAATGGTACAGAGACTTGACTGTAATTAATGCTGGAAGAATGAAATGTTTAAGGAATCTTGTGAGAATCCCCGACGATGGACACGCGAGCCTGCACCAACAACGCCAATGCGACATTTGCTGCTGTGGTTGTGATGCAGTGAATTATAAAGTGGAAATTCGATTAAATATCTCGAAGTTGGAACTTGAAAGCGACTTCACTCTTTTAAATTCTAGTTCCCAGATTTAAGACATTTGCATATAAATAAGACAAACAAAATTAATTCACTTCCACACAAGTAGAACCGTTTAGGTGCTATAAGTATACAGAAGAATATATTGTAAACTTCGCCTCCTAAAAGTCAGTATAATAATACGGTAGAAAACTCAAGTGAACAAGAGAGTACGGGAGCAACTCACCTCCATCTCCTCCCGGACTGATCCCAACAACTGGCCAACTAACTTTCAGCCGGGCAGTGTGAACTTGTCGCGCGGCACCATAGTTGCCATGAACCCTTTACTCGCTATTTGGGTTTTATATCCTATGATATATATTTACCACAATAATATACATTTTGCTGGATATCTTGATTAGTAAACATAACATCTTTATGTTCTTGTATATTGTAAGCCAAAATGCAAATAAGTAAGAGATTACTTAGAAACAAAACAATCAAGGAAGTGGAAGGCCCAGGCGCCGTTCTACGCACGCGCCCGAGACCCCGCGAGAAGTAAGCGAAAACATTTTATTTGATTACCAAGTATATGAAGTTTGATGGCCAGTTCTTTTCAAACTTTTTTCTTCATAGGGTTAATATATAAAATAATGATGGCGACATAATTTACAAACAGTAACCAAATGACTGAATAATGTATATACGAGACATACACGTTGGTTTAATTGGACACAAAAAAATTATTGACCAACCCAACTATGCATTATGCTCTGAAAACAACATTAATCATATTACTGTATTATGTTTGCGCTGTTGGCAGTTAATTTAAACTTTTCCTTGGAACATTCTCATTAAACATACAAGATACACAGGAGTTTCTTGCGGAGGTACATATATGTTGAGAACTTGAGACAATAAGTTCGGTTAATGTTCCTTACGAAATGAATGCTGTTGTTTATTTCAAGAAGAAAGTATGTTGTCTCGAGGCTACGTCACCACACAGCTACGGTGACGGCAGCCATTACTGACCACTGTGTACTGACAGATGACTGCTAATAGACTGTAAGAGCCGGGACTCAAGTCTTATTAATAAAAATAAGTGAAAATAAGAGATATAAAATGGTACATAAAACGTAAATAATAAATCTTGGGATAAGCCAAATGTCAGCCAAATCTGTCCTGAGGTTACCAGTGTGCTTTCCTTCTTACGTTTAGTGGCATATATATATATATATATATATATATATATATATATATATATATATATATATATATATATATATATATATATATATATATATATATATATATATATATGTGTGTGTGTGTGTGTGTATGTGTGTATGTGTGTGTGTGTGTGTGTGTGTGTGTGTGTGTGAGACTACCATTTTTGCTATGACACGCCCAGACGGGAATGCTAAGCTGATTGGCTGGTGGCCAACTCAAGTCAGTGCACACTAATACTGTACTGCCTGGCTAACCCTGTCCAGTGCACGACTCAACCTTTGTGTCATGGGTCGTGAGTACAGACATCTTTGTATAAATGTTCCTGTATAATGCGGAAGATAATACTGTAACGGAAGGTACAGTATACTTTGTGTTCTTTACACCAAGATGAAACACTTGATACACACAAATGCCATTAAAAGAATGAACAAATTATTTAAATTAAAGTGTAATCAAGAGAAAACATCGACCTAATGGCTCTCACATCAGAGCAAACCAGTAATATAAACAAATAATTACTGGATAAACTCAACAACAAACACTTCATCAAAACATTACAAACACAAACATATAAATTTAAAAGTAGACCTGGGATATTTAGTAGTCCATACGCTTATCAACGAGAACATTTACTCCCTAAACCACGAAATTTAAATAGAAAGGATAAATTCACGCAAGAGAGTAATTTACATACAAATACCAGGAGCTGTTTACATAAATACTCCGCTCCAGACAGTTTACATAACATTACACCCTATAATTACATTCTTCAGTTGTAGTGACGTAGTTTTCTTGTTTGTATTTATTTACCTTAGAATCACGTAATAGTTTTTCTTCTAGTCTTTAACAAAACTCTATGTAGGATATTGTGTATGATATTAACGACCCAACTATACCTTAACAACTACAACTGTCCCTCTATAACGTCAAGGACACGTTTCATATTAATTATATATATAAAAAAATACTAACATTAAAAAATCCATACATCAAGATGCATAAAAAAATATTATCTTAATTACCAAATTTTAAAACCAGGATCATCATTTGTTTGACTTTAAAATCAAGGAAAATAGGACGTGAACCTGGCCCATATATCGACTTGGTTCTTGAGTCGACGAGGCACGGGGAAAGAGGAGTCGTCAGGTGTGTGTGTGTGTGTGTAAGAGCCACCGTCGCTGTAGCCACCCACAAGGAAATAACTCCCCCCATTTTGAGCTGAATTCAACGAGGGCATAAATTTAGCCGTAATTTGGTTTCAATTTTGCAAAACAGTATCTCCCCCGCACCTGGTAAGCACCTCATAAATCTACAAGCAGCCGCCTCCTAGTCTGCTTTCCTTCTTCCTTGCTCTTCTTAATTTCTTCATTCATTTTTTTCATTCTTCTTATATTGTAGTGTAGTTCCTATCCTCGTGTAGTGCCTGAAGCTGGTGTAGTGCAGGTGTTGTGGTGGTGCCTGAAGCTGGTGTAATGCAGGTGTTGTGGTGGTGCCGCTCAGGATAACTATTCGGTGTCACATCTTGACGAATATTCACGATATACCTATAGTAGAGTGGCATCGTAACTTAACTAGCAAATGATGTATATAGGTGTGTGTGTGTGTGTGTGTGTGTTTAAGGGGAGGTTAGAGGCCATTGAAAAAATAAGTAGTATTAGTAGTAGTAGTATTTTATTATTATAATTGGCATTCAGCTCTTGAATATAGTAAATCAATAATGAATAGATAAGTAAGTTAATAATATAGAAGAAAATAGAGAATATAGCTTGTCAGAAGGCAACACTAGCGAACAAGTAAGTGAAATGTGATGAGTGATGTCCGTAGACTTAATCAGACGCACCCTTACATGGATACCTCTGTATAAGTCTACGGATATCACGCGTCACATTTCACTTACTTGTTCGCTAGTGTTGCCTTCTAACAAGCTATATTCTATATTTTCTACTAGAGTACTATACTAATTTATCTACTTATCAATCTGCATGTATGTTCATATGAGAAACTTGCCACACGTCCAGTATGCAGTGATTAGTGTTGAACAGGTACACACAGCATCACACAATAATACACACATCTCTGACTATATATTATACTCGTATATCCTAATAACTTTGCATTATTTTTACATTCACAATCTCTGTTTCACTCTCAAGAACCATGAAGATGAAGGTAAGTCTGAGGTGATATAGTAATACACTTTCTTTTAATCTACACAGCAATATTATGTATCATAATATCTTGCATAATGTACACACTTGCTATCCCAGGATAATATATGCTGGTCCCTGGTGCTAGCGGTATGCAAAATGCAGATCAGTAGCCACCTGGGACCTCTCTAACCACGTTTGTAGGTGGGGTGGGAGAGGAAGACGAAGGGAGGACTAGTCTTGGAAATAGATGTTGGGTAAAGTAGAGAGGAAAGGAAGAGGAAGAAAATAGAGATGAGATAATTGAGAAAATTGTTACAATGTTACATAAAGAAATAGATAGATTATTTTTGACCTCAAATGACTTAAAACAGAACTAAAACAGTACTAACCAACACCCAGGTAGTGAGACTAATCATTCTCAAGGTAAGATAATGATTAGAAACAATTAGAAGAGAAGTCTAGCTAGCACAGGTAAGGAAACAACACCTGGTGATTGTATCGTTCGTAGATCATCCAAAACACGATGCATTCGTCGAGGTAATGTGTATGTGTTGTTACGACTAATCTATTCACGCGGCCAGCAGTGTGTGGAAATATATGAGACGATAAATACGAGGGATTCTCTCCTTATCAGCGAATCAGAGAAAAATACAACCAGTAATAAATTATACAACAACAACAACGACTGCTATATTTCAGCCTCTCTAGTGATAAATTTTTGGGAGAGTCTTTTAATGAGGAATATTTGTAATTAACTGAACGTTTAATTTCCGGTTTGGTTTTTGTTATATAATACCATGAAAAGTTCCCTCTCATGTGTTCTCTGTTTATGTCATCATATCGTTACTTATGAAATGATTTTTTTTATATGTATCCTTCCTGTAAATTATTTTCATGTTGACAATCAGAATTAATTTTAAAGTTCATATCTTATATTTTCCTCACTTTCCTATCTATAACTTAATATATTTTCCTCATTTTCCTCTCAATACATTTTTTATATTTTCCTCATTTTCCTTTCAATACTTTAATTAATAAATTGTAAAAGTAACAAAATTCGAAAACGCAAAATATCCCGCCTGAAGGTATTGTATTATACAGCATCCTGCTTCAGTGCCTGAGTGGAAGGCTGCCGACCAGAAGCTAAGCCTCCTCAATATCCAGAGGGCATCAGGCTGTATTATGATGACACGGCTGGCTACCGGGCCGCTCTGGTCAGAAGCGCAATATCCGGCAGGAAATAACATAAAAAATGAATTGTCGTCACCCTCGAGTTCATTTCTCAGGTGAAACAATTCTCGTGTGAATTTCGCAAGTCATAAGATAATATTTCAGACGGGATGTGTCGGCTTCTACGTCAATGAGCTCAACTTACCTCCATATAACGGACCTCGAATGTAATGCTTACAGTCCGTTAGTTGAAGGTTTCATATCTGACAAAAGCCTCGATTTAACGAACTTCCTTCACCATAAGTCCGTTAAAAGGAGGTTTCACATATAACAAAACCTCGATATAACGGACTTCCCCCTCCATAGGATCCGTTAAATGGAGTTTTCACTAATTACCCTGCTTGTTCGCACCACCTAATAGTACAGTAGTGAGGGTTGAGGGGGAGGGAGAGGGAGGGGAAAGAGGGGGAGGGTAAGGGGAAGAGAGAGGAGGTTAAGGGTAAGGGGAGGGGGAGAAGGGGAAGGTAGGAAGAGGGGGAGGGTAAGGAGAGGGGGAAGAGGAGGGAGGGGGGAGGGAAGAAGGGGTGAGAATGAAGAGGGGTAGGGGGTATTGATACAAAGAAAATGGATAATAAAGATAAACAAATAAAAAAATACGAGCATTATAAAAAAAATCTCACAATATCAAGTTTTAATTCGGTATTTTTTTTTTCTATACACATCCAAAACACAATAATTGAAATACATGAAAATAACACGTCATATCTCAAGGTATCAACCCTATCAACTGCTTATTATTTCCATCAATATTTCTTTAATTTTCGACTTTATTAACCCCTGTACCGTTCCCTTCCCTCCTCCAATCACCTTTCACCCCCACCTCCCTCCTTTCCCCACCAAAACAAAACATAAAAGGTCATGCTGCAATTCATGTATTTTACATTATAAGACACATTCATATAGGGTCTTCATACACACGACGCGTTTATGTCAACAGAAAGAATAATGCGTTTAAGTTATTTTGTGGCAATTTTTCAGTATAGAGAAATATAAATATTATATATATATACAAGTTCACTGAGAAGGAGTTTTGTTATAATGTCATTTTAGAGCGACTGGGAAGAAAGTCTGAGGTCATTGTATATTACTTAACTATACAGAAATATGCAGTAAAAATAAAAGAGAGAGAGAGAGAGAGAGAGAATATATATATATCATCCGCTTACTTCAGATCCATCGAGAGCTCTAATTCAGTAAGCTGGATCACCTCGAACAAGACAATCTATTTCATCTAACATATCTTCACTTTACGTAATAGTTATCAAGACCAATTCAATAAAAACGTTTCCCTTGTTTACCGCCGAGAGAGAGAGAGAGAGAGAGAGAGAGAGAGAGAGAGAGAGAGAGAGTGTGTATGTGTGGTGGTGGTGTGGTGGAGTGTGTCAGATAGGGGTGGAGGAGTGAAAGGAGGGAGGAGGAGGAGGAGGTGTGTGTGTGGGAGTGAGTGTGGGAGTGAGGAGTGTGTGTGTGTGTGTGTGTGTGTGTGTGTGTGTGTGTGTGTGTGTGTGTGTGTGTGTGTGTGTGCAGATTTTAGGCCTAACACATTCCAATCTGCTGAATATTACATTACTCCCGTCTGTCACCTGTCCCTCTCCCATCAACCACATTCCTACCTACAACCACACTGTCATCAACCACACCATGAATTTCGCCACACTGCCATCAACCACACCGCCAGCAACCACATTCCCACCTACAACCACATCGTCAACAACCACACTGCCACCAAGAACACTGCCATCAACCACACACCTCGCCATCAACCACACCGCCACCAACCACACCGCCACCAATCACACTGCCATCAACCACACTGCCACCAACCACACTGCCATCAACCACACTGCCATCAACCACCCCCGCCACCAAGCACACACCGCCACCAATCACACCTCGCCATCAACCACAATTGCCATCAACCACACCGCCATCAACCACACTGCCACCGCTACATTGCCATCAACCATTGCCACCAACCACACTGCCATCAACCACTTGTCATCAACCATTAATTGTACCAACCACACTGCCACCAACCACACTGCCACCAACCACACTGCCACCAACCACACTGCCACCAACCACCCTTCCATTACCACTATCCCATCAACCACCCTCCCATCCACCACTATCTCATCAACTACCCTCCCACCTACCACACTACTCCCACCTACCACTCAGCCATCTGCCAGGTCTTTGTGCCACAGCTGCTCATATAAACATATATTCCGTCAGCGTCACCCCCAAGTACTGGTCCATCAGCGGGTCAAGAGCCTCAGCGAGAACCACATTTTTTTTCCACCAAACCCAAACTTTAATTTTACAGAGGAAAAAATTACTAAAAATAACAGTGTTGTAGCCTAAACCTAACCTGACAAAGCTGATCTGATCTAACCTGACCTAACATGACCTGACCTAACCTAACATGAACGAATTTCCGGTTAAGGAAAATATAACAACAGCGCTCTCTCTCTTCTCTCCTTACATACACAAGCCTTCCAATATAAAATAGGATCTACATTCCTCTATATAATCGTCCCCAAACCAACTGCTGAATATGTATTGTCAATGTATACATATTTACCTAGTGACCCTCGTGTTTGTGCGTGTGTGTGTGTGTGTGTGTGTGTGTGTGTGTGTGTGTGTGTGTGTGTGTGTGTGTGTGTGTGTGTGTTCCACCTTCTCTATACGACGTTGAGAGGAATTCAGTTTTCCTCTCTTATCCTTCTCCTGATCTTTCTTCTTTATCTTCTTTCCCTTTGGTATTTTTTTTCCATTCTCTCCTTTTATTTAATTTATCTCATCTCTCATTCTTTATTCCCTGTCTTCTGTCCGTTTATCTCTTCTTCTTGTTCTTCTTCTTTATACTTTCTTTCCTCATTTTCTTTATTCCATATTTATCCATCTATCTTTCTCTCCTTCATCATCCCTGCCTCCCATCCTTGTTCCTCCCTCTCATCCCACTCTACTCTCATCACCCCCCCTCACTTTCCTAGACGATCCTCCTCCTTGCCTTCCTTAATCCCTCTCCTACCCCACCCAATCCCTCTCCACCTCACCCAATCCTCATACCCACTCAATCCCTCTCCTACCCCAAACAATCTCTTTACACCCAACCCAATCCCTCTCCTACCCCATCCAATCCCTCTCCACCTCACTCAATCCCTCTCCTACCCCAAACAATCTCTTTACACCCAACCCAATCCCTCTCCTACCCAACCCAATCCTTCTCCTACCCAACCCAATCCCTCTCCACCCCACCCAATCCCTCTCATACCCTACTCAAACGTATATGAGAGAGAGAGAGAGAGAGAGAGAGAGAGAGAGAGAGAGAGAGAGAGAGAGAGAGAGAGAGAGAGAGAGAGAGAGAGAGAGAGAGAGAGAGAGAGAGAGAGAGAGAGAGAGAGAGAGAGAGAGAATGTTCAGAAGATAAAAAATAATAAAAAAATGAAAAAAAGAAAGAAAGAAAGAAAGAAAGAAAGAAAGAAAGAAAGAAATGACACAAAATACACCTTGAAGATTTTTTTCCCTCGGATCTGTCATGTACACAAAAAAGCAGCAGAAGAAAGACGAACGATAGATGATAAAACAAAATGAAGAAGAGAAAGGGATAAAGGATGGGAATATGAAAAGATGAAAGAGTATAAGACGTTAATGAGAAACATAAATAAGATGTAAATGAAGAAGAAGAAAAAACGAATGACTACGAAAAGAAAAATAGCGATTATAAAGAATGATGATGAAAGAGGAGGGAAGGAAAGAGTGACGTAAATATAGTGATAGGAAGAGATAGGATAGAGAGGATATCGATTGAAGGAAGAATGAGAAGGAAGAAAGAAAGAAGTCTTGATGATTATGATGATGAGAGGAAACAAATGGAAAACGTAGAGAAAGAGAAAGCAGAATCGGGGAAAGTTCGTCCATGAAAAGAAAAACAAGGAGAAAACGCCACAAAAAAACTATGGCAGAGACAATATGAATGAAGGAAGGAAAGGCGTGAAGGAAATACTAAAGGATCGAAGGAGGGAAGTTGTGAATGAAGTATTATTTGACACTTACACACTGGCTGACAATAATGTTATTTGTTCATACCATGTGTGGGGAGAGAGAGAGAGAGAGAGAGAGAGAGAGAGAGAGAGAGAGAGAGAGAGAGAGAGAGAGAGAGAGAGAGAGGAAGAGAGAGAGAGAGAGAGAGAGAGAGAGAGAGAGAGAGAGAGAGAGAAAGAGAGATCAATTTACAATCTTTCTCTCATGTGCCTCTCCCTCCTCCCGAACCATTTCTTTTGCTGTCACCGAGTTTTTTTTTTCGGGAGATGGATAGTACCATTTTATAGCAGGGTGGTAGCGGCACTGGATCTCTATTTCACAGGATAGAAAAGTTTGGCCACTATAGCTCAGACCTCTCTACCTCCTCCACCCCCCCACCCCCTGTCCACCACCCCACTCCAGCCACTCTGCCCATCGCTTCTCCAGCAGCAATCTTACAATATACAAGGTATGAATTTACGACCTTCTGTAGATAAACGATACCACCCAGTGTCCTCTCCTTGTGTGTGTGTGTGTGTGTGTGTGTGTGTGTGTGTAAGGGCAAAGGAGATGGGGAGTGTATGTTTAGATGTCAGTGACGAAGAAAATAGTAAAAGAGTTATAGTTCCTATCACTGTTCCTTCCTTTCCTTCCTTCCTTCCTTCCTTCCTTCCTTCATTCCTTTCTCTATTCATCTGTTCACTTTCGCTTCTCTCAAGTGGATGAGTGTAAAATGAGAGAGAGAGAGAGAGAGAGAGAGAGAGAGAGAGAGAGAGAGAGAGAGAGAGAGAGAGAGAGAGAGAGAGAGAGAGAGAGAGAGAGAGAGAGAGAGAGAGAGAGAGAGAGAGAGAGAGAGAGAGAGAGGGGAAGAGAACATAAGTAGTAAGGATTGCCGGGAAGAGGAAGAGGAGTAGGAGGAGGAAGAGGAAGAGGGAAGGAGTGAATAGGGAGGATGGGTAGACGTGAGAATTGACAAAGATGAAGGCTAGGGAGGAATAGGGTGGCCACGATGAGTATAGAGGGTGGAGATGTGGACGAGGGAGGTAGGGTGAGGGAGAGGAGGGGAGGGAATGAGAAGGGAAAATAAAGGGAGATGTTTGTAAGGGAAGGGATGAAGAGGAGGGAGGTGAGGGAAGGGAGATGAGGGTAAGAGAAGGGAGATGAGGGTAAGAGAAGGGAGATGAGGGTAAGAGAAGGGAGATGAGGGGAAGAGAAGGGAGATGAGGGGAAGAGAAGGGAGATGAGGGTAAGAGAAGGGAGATGAGGGTAAGAGAAGGGAGATGAGGGTAAGAGAAGGGAGATGAGGGTAAGAGAAGGGAGATGAGGGTAAGAGAAGGGAGATGAGGGTAAGAGAAGGGAGATGAGGGTAAGAGAAGGAGATGTGAGTAAGAGAAGGAGATGAGGTAAGAGAAGGGATGAGGGTAAGAGAAGGGAGATGAGGGTAAGAGAAGGAGATGATGGAAGAGAAGGGAGATGTGAGTAAGAGAAGGGAGATGAGGGTAAGAGAAGGGAGATGATGGGAAGAGAAGGGAGATGAGGGTAAGAGAAGGGAGTTGAGGGTAAGAGAAGGGAGATGAGAGTAAGAGAAGGGAGTTGAGGGTAAGAGAAGGGAGTTGAGGGTAAGAGAAGGGAGGTAAGAGTAAGAGAAGGGAGATGAGGGGAAGAGTGGAGATGAGGGTAAGAGAGTAAAGGAGTGGTGGTAAGGATAAGGAACGGCTGGAGAATGGAGGCAGTAGCAGTCACCGTCAGCACACAACACAGTTTATGGACTAATCTCGCTATAACGGCGTCACCCGACAGCACTGCGGTGTTCATCTCCTCACTACTGGTTAAAAATAAACCCTTAGCGTCCCAAGCCCCGTATTAACCACCACCAACACTCCCAAAATGAACCAAGTAACTGTTTCTGGTTCAAAAATCCCAAAAGGAGAAGTAAATTCCTCTTTAAGTTTATATGCTCCACAAATATCTCCTGTCGGTGGAGGTGAATCTTTCTTGCGGTGATTTCGGGTCGCTGAGTATTTATGTGTCGTTGTGAAGACTCAGAGCCATGCGTCCTGGATTACAGACATCTAGTTTATTGGTCTATATTACATTACCTTCAGCGCCGGAGTTCTCAAAGCTTATCTTAAGAGTTACGTAATGGGGTAATGTACATAAAACACACATTATTTGCTCTTTTTAAAGGTATACAAACATCCTAATGGTGAGTCGTAACAAAGTTGTAAATGAAGCCGAGACTTGTTATGTTGTGTGTTGATGAGGCAGTAAACTAGGATGTAACAAGGTATTTGAGAAAGTTCTTTAATGATGTGGTCTGGCTGGTCTAGCGAGGCCAAGTTTAAGGTTCTGACTGTAGTTTAAGCCTCACAGGACGATCGTATTATCGCGCAAATGTGACTTTAACTAACACGATGTACTGACATTTCTTCTTCCATGACGAGTTAAAACACTTTCTAACCCCGAGACATTACGGAGTTTCCCCTCTGCAATGGACTATAAATTTCCTTCATAAATCCTTATAGAAAATGAAGAATAAATCTGCAATTACTGTATTGAAATCCGATAAGAACAATAATGTTGTATAGTAAAGTCGGTTTATTTACACCTAACTGTTTTTTATAATACATGACAAGTCAACAAGTACAGATTTTCAATACCAAGAGAAAGATATTTGAAATCAGGTAAGAAATATGTCAAAATAGGTGTAGTATTGGCAACCCAAATGACAGCGGCAGCAACAGTATAAGAAGAACGCACGAGAATATTTTACCAACACAGTAAAGAACGGTCAACACACACTCACTAAACCACCACAGTATTGTATTAAAGATTTATGAAGCATTCGGAATATTCTTTTTTTTAAGTCTGAAATTTTATGCAATGTCTTGAAACCCGCTGAAGTGTCCTGAAAGCCTATGAAACACATGTCAAAACAGGAAGTATGGAGAGGGGAAGCTATTACCTCTTCGTGAGCTCCTCTTAACCACCGCTGGCAGGGTCACACAGACACCCATATAGTGTATACGGTTTATAGTGACTGGCATCACCCGCGTAAAACTTGCTCCATCATAAACTATAAAGCTATTTACGTTAAAAAATATATACAAATATTTTGTTAGTATATATTTCATCTCTTAAATGGTGATCAGAAAAAACGTTTGATTCCTTTAAAGTTGTCAGTTGACCATCAGAGATACATCATGAATATTTTGTATCGTCTATGATCAGGATTCTCAGTACTTTCCATAAAACGAACAACTACAATAACTACCACACAGCCCTAGAACCAATACAACTAACCACTCATTACTCATATTGAACTTAACAACAAGTGCAATTAATTGAAAACAAAAACAAAAAAAATCATGATATCGTATGCATTAACTTCACCATTATTCTTGTTAACGATCCTTGTTTAATTGAAATTTCTTTCCTCATTCACCTGGCTGAGAGTGTGAGCTTTGGTGCATGAAACAACTGCTAGCGAAAACCATCCATGAGCAAACACAATATGTATTTTTTTTTTATATGAGAAAACAGCTTAGACTCACTACAGGCCAGCACCTTTACTAAATATTTTGATGTAGGAAAGACAGTGTTGTTGTTGTTGTTGTTGTTGTTGATGTTGTTTTTGTTGTTGTTTTTCTTGTTTCTGTTGCTGCTGTTCTTGTCTCAGCTGTTGTTGGTGTTGTTGGTGTTGCCGTTGTTGTTGCTGTTGTAGTTGCTGTTTTTGTCGTTGCTGCCCTTGTTGTTGTTTGTGCTACTGCTTCTGTTGTTGTTGTAGTAGTAGTAGTTACTGTTGTACTTTTTAACGCACTTTAATCCACTTATAAAATACAATGTAGAACTGTAGGTGGAGACTATTTATTCAGGACACTACTCTTCACTGAGGCCATTGTCCTCATGTTGGTAGAACGAGACTGGATATATGGTAGTGTTAGGGCATATCTGGGTAAAATATATCCCCGAAACAGTGTTAAAGTATAGTCGTAGTGTTAGGTATACTGGTAGAGTGTAGAGTATAACTGGTAGTGGCGAGTATAACTGGTAGAGTGTAGACTGTAGAGTATAACTGGTAGAGTGTAGAGTGTAACTGATAGTGATAAAGGTTCAGTATATACATTAGGGTGTTGCAGTATATTTAGTTGTGTGTATCAGGTAGAGAGAGTTAGAGTATATCTAGTTAAGGGTATATCTGTTATATCTTGTTGACTTCCCTCACCTACTTTCCAAACCTACTACCACTACTAAATTACTTTCCTCAACTACTGCCCTCAAACTGTTCCCACAAACCATATATTGAATCTTTCACGTCTATATCACCCCTGTCATCCCCTCCTCTTATGTTCAACAGTAACTTATTTCCCCGACTACTTTCTCTCTCACACACCTACTTTCCAAACCTACTTCCTTTGTCATCATCTCTACTTTCCTACTATCGGTAACTTCCAGTAAAGTCCACTACTGATAATGAACTACCGAAAGTTTGGGGAAGTCGCTTGGAAGAGAGAGAGTGGGTTCCTCAGTTTGTACTGGTGGGTCGAGACATTGTTTGTTTAGGTCTGGTCAACACACACACAGCATCATGGCGTCCCCGACACTATATAATTCCTGGGCCATATTCTCTCCCCTAAAGGCCTAGGCAAAGGCTATCACCATCATTTTCATCACTAACCATCATTATCTACCACCATGACTATCATAACCATCCACCAACATCATCATCACCTACCACCACCATCCCACCACTAACACCATCACTATCCACCACCACCTCCCATCATTACCACCATTACCATGATTATTGCCAATACTAGTACACAATTAATTCCATCACCACTACTAGCATTAATACCCACACCAGAACTATTGCCATCAATTTTATTATTATTATTATTATTATTATTATTACAAATATTAAACAGTAGAAATAATTATACCAAATTTTATCCAGTAGTAATATATGTACCAATATGAGACAGTACCAATATGTGACAGTATCAATATGTGACAGTACCAATACCAGTACACCTCTATCAATGTACAAGTCAAAGCAATACAAACATTAACACGACTCGACCAACAACCAAAAGGTAGATCCTGTGAAAATTCAGTCAAATTTTACACGTTTTTCAAGAGAGAGAGCATTTATCCGCTTGTTTTTTAGAAATTCCCCAACAGATAATTCTAGCAGTGGACACCAGACTGTAATTAACAGGTCTTCTGAACCCTGAAATTCTAATTACAGAGAGACTGAAGCTTAGTCTCTATACTCTGAAACCTGAAGCCTTTACATTTATCATTTTCTTCCATTTAACTGAATCTCTCTCTCTCTCTCTCTCTCTCTCTCTCTCTCTGGGGGGCAGGGAGGGGCAGGAAGGGGGAAAGAGGGACGAGAGGGTGAAGGGAAGGAGGGAGTTAGAGGAGGGAGGTTGGAGGGGTGGAGGGGGGAGGTTGGAGGGGCGGAGGGTGGTGGAGGTTGGAGGGGGGTGGAGATTGGATTGGAGGTTGGAAGGGTGGTGGAGGGGGAGGGGGTCAGGGGGTCAAGGGGAGGGAGGAGGTTCGAGCTACCAACATCTGCATTACGGTATTAAATTTCGGCATCTTCATATAAGGATATATAGTATAGGATACATATACTGTTATACCAGAATATATGGCGTTATTTAAGACTACACCCCAACCATCATATAACACGATATATGACATTATACCAAGATCTATAGCGTTGTATAAGTAGACATAGGTTCAGGCAAGTCCATATGGCATACTGCAATGACGGGTGGCTTCATATAGGCACAAGTGAGTACAAATGGGCACCAGTTACCAGACGTGATCAGATATTAGGTAGAATTACAACGTTAAGCGTCTATCATACTTTAACATCATTATTTGTTTTTCGATTTTATTACAACCATTATTTTTGTATCATTTTTTATTGCCATTACTTTTTTATTATTCAATCGCTTTATTTTTTATTTTTTGTCATAAGAAGGTTTTAATGTACCATAAAGTGTCGGGATCCTAAAAGAAACTCTTCCATTTGATTTTAACTTAAAGACGTTTGTAAATCCCTCAGTGTGTGTGTGTGTGTGTGTGTGTGTGTGTGTGTGTGTGTGTGTGTGTGTGTGTGTGTGTGTGTGTGTGTGTGTGTCAAGTGAAACGTTGGAAGAAATTGTAAGCGTTTATGTACATAGATTAAACTCCACATAACGGATTAGCCTCTTTTATATATATATATATATATATATATATATATATATATATATATATATATATATATATATATATATATATATATATATATATATATATATATATATATATATATATATAGTCCGTTTAAAGGTGATTTCATATATAACGGAACCTGGATCTAACGGACTAACCTCTCACAAAACATATCAAAAGTTCGATAAAAGATCACTTACTCACGTTCCTATCTCCATAACAAAAAGTCAACATCCACATTCGAGAAAAAAAAACTTTCATCCTTAAAAAAAAAGGACATTAAAAAAAATCCACCAAAATTTCGGAAGAACAAGAATAAAAACAAAACAAAATCGAAAAAAAAAGTTTCTCACGTTCCAATCTTCCACAGCAACCAACCAATCAGCTCCGGACAATTTATATCCCTCTGATCACCACCCACAACACTCGGCTAGAAACGACCTTTTTTAGGCATTTCCTTACAACTACCGAGAGCCAGGACGAAGGAGCCACCACCACGGTCAGGCTGGCGAGTCATGATAAGCGCCACCCGTATATTTCCACCAAAAATTTCCACAAGACTTGACTGGGAAATTGGCGGATGACAAGTTGAATTTTTTTTTTCTAGGTGTGAGGAAAAAGAGAGTTTCTAGGTGAGGGTCTGAGGAGCTGGTGTGGACTAATCTCGAGTGTGCAGGTCCTTGTGGGAGAGGGGGGGGAGAAGGACGGATTGAGAGGGGAATACGAGGAGAAACAATGAAAGAGATAAATGAAAGGTGAAACAGAGCGAGAGAGAGTATATGAGGAGGAGTGCATGAGAGAGGGTGAAGGAGAGGAAAAATGATAAAAAAGGAGTGAAAAGGTTCGTGTAGTTTAAGTTTGAAGATTTAGAACGTGTGGAATGATGAAAGAGAGATATAGTCAAGGCAGTCACCGTGATGCGGGAAACACCACCACAATCACCATAAACAACCAACATTTTCCCGTCAAACAAATTTTCCTTCAACTAAATTTTTATCATCATAAATTCATATCCTGACCTCATACACTGTGCTTTCGAGGGCCATCTGTTTTTTCCTCACTGTTCTGAAATCTCTCTCTCTCTCTCTCTCTCTCTCTCTCTCTCTCTCTCTCTCTCTCTCTCTCTCTCTCTCTCTCTCTCTCTCTCTCTCTCTCTCTCTCTCTCTCTCTCAACAGTATTCTCCAGGTGGTAATAGTTAATTACTCCCCCACTAAGACACTTATCCTTCCCTCATCCACAATTTCCTGTTTATCTTTTTTTTTCCCCCTTATGGCAAGTGTCACCTCCCACACCTCGAGTAATTGCTTGTTTATACACCGCTCGTGAATAGTGGTGTCAAGTGACTTAATTAAAGGTGATCCCAGTAAAACTTGCACCATAATACACACCCAATAAAGTATACTGAATTAAATGCCTTTACAGTATATACTTGTATTTTTATAACACTGAATACTTGGTAAGTCAATCTCATAACATCATTAAAAATCTATATCATTTACCTTTTAACGTTTCTTATATTTAACCACCAGCTTCAACAATAACATCAATACTCAAATAAACTAATTCTATTGAGACAAGTTTCGTCTTTCACCTATTTTAATGATTCTCTGGTGGCAATTATTCCGCAGTACCAACCAGCCCCGCCCCGCCCCGCCCCGCTCCCGATCCCATCAGGAGGGATATTACCTTCGTTACTTATCTAGTGGTGGGTGTTGTTACGTATCTGTCTTAGGAGTGAGAGCCCGACTAGGGTGTTGGTTATTGAGCCTCACTGATGGCGGCTATGTTGGAGGGTGGAAATTGAGACATGACGAAGATGTTATGAGAGTTGTGGTAGTGGTGGTGGTGCTAATGGTGGAGACAGACAGACAGACAGACAGACAGACAGACAGACAGACGTGCTGAGAGTGGTGATGGTAGGAGATGATGATGATGATGATGATGATGATGGTGATAATGGTGATGGTTAGTAGTTTATGTGATTGTGGTGTTATATGATGGTGAGGATAGTGGACGAAATGGTGATGATAGTGGAAGAAAGTACCGGTAGCAGGCGTAGTGGGGTGGTAGGGTGGTGGTGAAAGGGTGGTTGTGGTGGTAATGATATAGAATGGTGGTGAGAGGAGGGTGGTGGTGTTAGCGATAGTGGTAAAAGGTGGTACTAGGAGACGGTGATGGGAGGCAGAAATGTGTCAGTGTAATGAACAGTAAATTGTTTAATTCCTCAACTTTTTAACAATTTCAGCTGAAGTTAATGACCATTCAGCGGTAAATTTAAGAGTTAAGATTATGGGGTGCAGTGGCTGACTGGATACAACGCTCGTTCCCTGTCCTAGAGGTCGTTGGTTGGCAAATGGGGTACATACATCCAACTAATCGACGCAGCTGTGAACGGGGATCTCACTTTTCAGTCTGGGAAGTAAAGGCAGCAAGTGCAGTGCTGGATCCACAATCAATGGCAAAGGTTAAAGCTTAGTCATTTGCTAAACTAATTTTCTAGTTAATGATCTAAATTAATGACTTGCTAAAGTTCTAAGTTAAGGAACTGTAAGAGCTTAAGTCCTTTCATGCCGTAATTAATGACCTCCGAAGTTTCCACTCTAAAAACATACAATACAGTATTACGAGCCAAGTTAATTAATAGTTAATAGTCTAAAATCTACGTTAATGATTAGATATAGGACTAAAGTTAATGGAAAATGAGTTAAAATGTTTGTGTCAACCTCCACAAAAACCTCGCAACAACATCCAGCGAGAGTGAAGAAATAAACGAATTACCTGTATCGTCGATGGTTTCTTAATCTATTTACTGCAGCGTAATTGTCATAATGGATGATTTACGGAATAATTCCCAATTTATGAACTTAATTGGCGATTACTCCACAACACGAACACACAAAAGTAGTTGTTGTTGTTGCAGGTGATGTTGGTAGATGCCTATTGGTAGCGATGGTAGTACATGATGGTGGTGGTGGTAATGGTGGTGGTGGTGATGTTACTGGTGGTGGTGTTAGTAATAGTGGTGATATTATTGGTGGCAATGGTGATGACTCGATATCTATATATATTTAATTAATTTTTTATAACATTTCTGTACAAACCTGATAAAGATAAACCCCAAAATCGTAATAACAATAAAAATGATAACGATAATAATGTCCTTTTGATTATTATTATTATTATTATTATTATTATTATTATTATCATTATTATCATTACCTCTTACCCTTAGAAGTATCAGCAGTCGGGCAGCACGGCACCACTGTTATCATTGCATCCTACCCAGCGAGAAAAAAAAAGAGAAAGAAAGAAAGAAAAAGAGAGAAAACCGGAATAACCCACATTGCAGCTACTAATCATGTGTATTTTGACGGCCCTCCTACCTCGTCACTAACAACCACACAAACACATTCACAAACATCTCCCTCTACAGTGTTGTATGTAAACAAGGCTTCGTTATGTCTCTATACAAGCGAGGGGTGACTAGTTAGTGCGTCTATAGAAGAGAACGAGTGTATTATTAAGGGCAGCTGAGAGAGAAGACTTATTATGAGTTATACGGTGAGTGAGTGTGAGAGGTTGAAATAAGTAGATGATAAGGTAGGTGGGTGTGGGTGGGTGGGTGGGTGGGTGTGTGGGTGGGTGGGTGGGTGGGTGTGTGGGTGGGTGGGTGGGTGTGTGTGTGTGTGTGTGTGTGTTGGTGGGTGGGTGGGTGTGTGGGTGGGTGGGTGGGTGGGTGGGTGTGTGTGTGGGTGGGTGGGTGGGGTGGGTGTGTGTGTGTGTGTTGGTGGGTGGGCGTGTGTGTGTGGGTGGGTGTTTGTGTGTGTGTGTGTGTGTGTGGGTGGGTGTGTGTGTGTGTGGGTGGGTGTGTGTGTGTGTGGGTGGTGTGTATGTGGGTGGGTGGGTGTGTGTGTGTGTGTGTGTGTGTGTGTGTGTGTGTGTGTGTGTGTGTGTGTGTGTGTGTGTGTGTGTGCGTGTGTGTGTTGGAACTATTATGCTGATATTTCTAAATTAATAATGTCTGTATGATGAAACTGTTCAATACAAAGAACAATAACAAGAACAAAACTGAACAGGAACAAGAGCAACAGGAACACGAGAGAAGAAAAAAGAAGAGAAAGAACAACAACAGAGAAAAAGACAAAGATACTGAAGAACAACAACATCAACAACTAGAAGAACAAGAGCAACAAGAGGAACAAGCCCCTAACATACAACATAAAACAGCACTTAAAACAATCACAACTACAAAGCATCATACCAAGTGTTTTTAATGTATGAAAATGAATACCTCATTACCCACCTCTGAGCGTAATTAAGACTTGGTGTTTGATACTCTAGCGAACCTACACCCACCTACACCTTCCTACACCCTCCCAGAACCCCCCCCAGCACAGAATGAGAGAGCATTAGATGATTACATGAACCTCTCCTACTAGTAAACGTGGGATTCAGTAGCCTTAAATCATCGTGTATGTGAACTGTATCTTATAGCAATTATTTCCCGGTATCTCTTACTGGCTTGTGTTTACTGTCGATTTTCAGGAGTTCATTTTAGATCTGATTACAGTATTGGTTCCTATACTTATGAGGTGAGAATGTAAACCCAGGAACTATAAAAATACCATCTGATTAAAACAAAGACTTAGAGATTAAAAATAAAACACCTCAACCACCACCCCCCCCCCCTCCAAACAAAACACAACAACAACTTATGAATGAGCTGGCCATAAAGCTAAAATAGGGGACTTGGAATGTAAAGGGATAATATATACTATATGAAAGCAGATAGTACTGTACTCAAATGTTTCCAGGAGATGAAGAGATTAAAGTGGGGCATTTATTAAGGATTTAAGTGAAATAAGATGGACCGTTTAAGAAAATAATAGTGGAGAAGGGAATTATTTTTTTTTTGGAGTGATGTAGTGAAAAACATAAGGTGGAGGGAAATTTATAATGCAAAAAAAAGGTAGTTTTGTAAAGATATATTGGGCAGTAACAGATAGAATTCTTATAGTCAAGTTAAAATAGTAATCCCATATATGTGGCAATAATCAAAGGTCCATGAGGCAACAAATGATAAGAATGAAAGATTAAAACAAAAAAGTTTCACAAAGAAGACAAAAGAAGATATGATGTTTAATGTATAGTGAACTGTAATGGGGAAGGAAATAGGAGAAGTATGACTACATGAGATAGATAATAGCAATAACAGAGGAAAAACAACACAGATATTATTGTAGATTCCTGGTGTCAACATCACCCAAGGCACTGACTCCTATACGTAGACAACACCCACAAGTTTAAAGACAATATTATCAAAACTCAAATATTGGAGATAATATTTTTTTTTAATTAGAGAGAAATTCAATATCACCGTAAAGTAAACCATATTAAGACCTACCCAGGGTCAGGCTAATAGGTCCCATTAATGAGGTTAAAATTTAAAAGATAAAAAATAAAAAAGTTGATTACATAAAATGGGATTTCTCAAGGGTGAAAACAAGTCAGGAATATAATATGAAAATAAGAACTCGAGAACGCTTGCTGTATTATAGGTGGATGAACTTGAAGTGCGGTAATACAATAGTGATGAAATAAATTAGACTATTATTAGATTGGGAAAACTTATAAAAACAATAGATTAACCAAGCAAACACCGATTAGATTTTATGGACGAATTAAATGAAAGTGAATAAAGGAAAGATAGATAAAGTGAAGTTTACAATTTTTTTTTTTTTACAAAGAACATTAATAATATTTGTAGGCTGAGGAACATTCTCTAAAACAACAAATAAAAGAATGAAAGTTTGACTAGAAAATCAGACCTTATACGCTACAGAAGATATGTTTTTCCAAGTGATTAAATAAAACTAATATGTATGCAGTTACCAAAATAATCAGGTGTGCTAGAACGAATACACTTTAGAACAATTACTTTAATAAGCTATGCGGGCAAAAGATTACTTAACATAATCGTAAATGGAATAAAAATTAAAATTGGAAAGGAGTTATCTCTCAATTAAAGTGAATTGAGAAAAAGGATGAGGAACAAAGAATGACAACTTTCATATGAGAATTCAAAGTGAAATGGGTTTAGGGATTTGAAAGTTTTATGTAATGTGTTTTGAGGAATTTGAAGATGACTTTTGACAGTGAGAAGTGAAAGTGGATCCTATAGGCATGACTGATGGGGTAAAATACAATGAATTTATAGATAACTTTCAAAAATAAAATACAAAGGACTTTAATGGCGGATTTACGTGTATGAGATGGCGGATTTACGTGTATGAGATGGCGGATTTACGTGTATGAGATGGCAGATTTACGTGTATGAGACGGCGGATTTACGTGTATGAGATGGCGGATTTACGTGTATGAGATGGCGGATTTACGTGTATGAGATGGCGGATTTACGTGTATGAGATGGCGGATTTACGTGTATGAGATGGCGGATTTACGTGTATGAGATGGCAGATTTACGTGTATGAGATGGCAGATTTACGTGTATGAGATGGCAGATTTACGTGTATGAGATGGCAGAATTACGTGTATGAGATGGCGGAAAACATTTTTGCGTTTCGATAATAATAAAAACTTAACATGACAGAACATTTAAAAAAAAATCAAACAAAAACAATATTTCAAATAATCATAAGCGATCTATTACAAAAAGAGACATTGGCTATGGTTTATTAAAATGGCTGTTGAATATGAACCAGTCAGTAGCGTGATTACCTTCAGTAGTTAGGAGGAGGTGGGCTAAAGACTGTAATCGATGGCGGTACGGGAAACTACCAACGGTGAATTATACTGACAAAACTATCGAGGTAACACTAAGACTGGCTAAAAGAGGGAGAGAACTACTGGGAATTTATAGTATAAGACTAATGAAATACTCTTGTCTGTTTTTGTTTTAATATAATTAGAATATGTAAATATGATAATAAAATATAAACAAATGGGGAATAATCAGAGGCAAGTGAAATTTATTGAGTAAATTTAACTTCCAACAAATTGAAAAGCCAACTACTCCTGATCTATTTATTTGTTCGTTATGGACAAGACAGTAAATTAAGATCAGGAATTAATTAATTATATTCTGAAACACACACACACACACACACATATATATATATATATATATACATTATACATATATATATATATATATATATATATATATATATATATATATATATATATATATATATATATATATATATATAAAATATATGAGTACAGACTAGCCTCACCCCTGAAGATGTGAATTACACGAAAGCGCTTGGGAACTTCGTGTTTTCTTTTTCCTTGTAGGTTATCAGCATATACTAGATCACGCGCACCTACAGTGATTTACTTGTATATATATATATATATATATATATATATATATATATATATATATATATATATATATATATATATATATATATATATATATATATATATATATATATATATATATATATATATATATATAATTAGACGGAGAAATTAATTATTTTCAACTAGTCTGATGGTTCATTTCAAACAAAAGCTCCTTTAATATGTGCGATCGATTGATGTAATAGAAATGTAAATTGATGAAACCCAAGGTAAGAAAACAACAACAACAACAACAACAACCACCAACAACAACCAACAACCAACACCAACAACAACAACAACAACAACAACAACAACCACAACCACAACAACAACAACAATAATAATGGACAGGCACCAGGAGAACACCACGTACTGTACATCAACAAGGGGGAGAAGTACGACTGTTAGAACAGGAAACTAAGTTGAGAGACTCTGAACTGCGTCATTGAATTCCGGAACGAGCCAGAGGGGTTTCGAAGCTCTATAATAGATTCCGGTAAGTGGCTGGCAGCGGGGTGCCATAGCTGCTGCCTCCAGCAAAATAACCCCCCTCTTAGATCCCAGCGGGAGGGTGATGGCCCCTGGAGAGTGTGTCACAAGGCTCTGGGTAGACCCTTCTGCGTCTTATTTTATTTGTTAGTTATAGTTCTTTAATCATAATATAATATTGAGTATTAAAAAACTCCTATTAAAATGTCCTATTAAATTGTCTTATTGTAAGGAGATGTAAGGTTCAGTTACTTGTGTCATTAACGTCTGCAGTGAAGAACATACTTTAAGGACATGTAGGAGGACGAGAGAAAAGACCCTGTATACTGTTGGTCACCTAACACCGACTTAGTGACGGATTATGTGCCATCTATTACTGGTGGCAGGATCTTAAGGCGGCCTTTATTGTTGGCCATTAAATATTTTACCAATATTCTTGGCGAGAGTGTATCCCTTTCTCTCCTGTATTATGGAGGGGGTAACCGAAGCTCACATATCTTGTTCCCATCCATGAGAGTATTATTAGATTATGATCACACAGACATAGTTATTTGAAGGTTAAGAGTAAATACCGACACTGGATAATTAGGTCATTATTTTACACACAGCCAGAACAAGTGTAAGGACCATAACATTCATTTGCCGTCACTTTATTCCTCACGTCTCTGGATAAACAGTAAACAGGTTATTCCTTCTAAGCACACACACACAGTCAAAGCAAACAAAGGGTGTTTACTAAGGTAGCCGAGGAGATTTACACTCTGAAGCGATGGAGCATTGCATAAACTTCAATTCCAATGTAAAAGAGAAACAACAAACATCACCGTGATAGCAACAACACGCCAGCAACCATTAACTGAGAATGAAAACAAAGGGGACTGAGATACTGTAAGACAAAGGCAGATAATTACCTTCATAACAACAGGATTTACACAGTAGACCAGTGATTTCAGGTTAAGAAGGAGAGCAGAAGAGAGTTGTGTGTTGTGTTGTTAGTGAGCAGATGAGGTTGGCTGGGCAGCGACACGGACCATAAACACGTTGATTCCAGGATAACAAAACTGCCTTCGAATTCCCGCTTCGTGTTTTTCCTTCCTCGTGCGTGTTGTGTCCCGTTTCCCTCTCGTTCTCATTCGTATGCATTGGTGGGTGGTGTTTTGTTAGGTTGTTGCGATCTGCACGAGGATGTTTATGGCTCAGATAGCCCTACCTATCGTGGTGGAATAGTTTGTACAAGTCGATATTGGACTTGTGATATACAACGTCACAAATATCTAAAAAAAAAAAAAAAGAATGATCAGAACGAGCAAGTAATGTATGGGATGACCGTGCACTGTTTTCTTTCCTCAACCATTAGTTCAGAAACCGATTCTAAATTCCGATATATAACGTCGCAAATATGACAAGGGAATGAATACAAACAGCCCCGTTGCCTATAAGACCTAACTCGCCGTGCAATGCTTGATGATCTTTATCGTTACGATGGCGTCTACTGCCTTAGCGGAGCCGATGTTGGAATTCCTATAGACGAAAAACTGTAAATATCGGGAAGAGTCAAAATAAGACTGGTGTGAATGTGGCTTCTTCCCGCCGCATCTATCCATGGTATATGTAAACGTGGTATGGTGTGAAGTCATGGTTGAGAGGTCTTGAGACCAGGGTTCGATCCCCAGGCAGGGTGAAACTTTGGGCAAGTTTCTTTATACCATTTGCCTCTGTCTACCCAGCAGTAATTGGGGACCTGGATGTTAATCGTTTTCCAGATCGTGTTCTGGAGTAATGGTTAGCCAGTGTAGTTAGCGAATTGGCCGATCTTCTCGGAGCATTCCTTGACACTGGGTCATGCAACTCGTTAACTCAGGGTGTGGTTGCTGTGTTGGCGACAGATTCTACACCTTAACAAATTCACGCCTAGGTGGCCCTTGGGCCGGCCATCCTCGTTACACGAAGGGCAACCATTATTAATGAGCCTGAAGGCTGAAAATATACAATTACATAATTGGGGAATGGGTTTTCTGATTTACAAATGATATACAAGTAACATAAGTGATACAAATATAATACATAATAATTAGGTGTTGATAATTTTTACAATGGTTGGGACTGGCCTGTTCTTAAAGCAATCAGTTCGTGCTCGTATGGGTTGGAAGTGGTTGGGCAAGTGTGTGGCCACACGTGGCCAGGGCAGTAGCTTGGGGCAATGCAGGTGTGCGCCATCCTTCAGGTTAGGTCAGGTGAAGCCGTGAGGTCAGGTCAGGTTAGGTCAGATCCAGCCACAATCAGTATTACATTGCTGTGTTTTTGTGCTTTTCCTTGGAGTGCACTGTAGGAACACTGTTTGGTAGTCAATCGTTCACTGATCACTTGATTGTTTTGCTGAATAAATCCCGGTGTAGTAAGGCCGGTAGGGCGTTGGGATATAGCAGGGGTAAACAGACTCGGCCTGGCTGCTCAAACTGGGAGCGCCTTCAGGGCACGTCTTGTCTCGCTGGTGGTTGACAAGTGTGTGTGTGTGTGTCTCATATCATCAGCCGTATCTTGTGTTCCATTCCTCAGACGTCTTAACAGGCCATGAAACACACCAAGACAACCTCCCTCCCTCTACCCCCCTTCACCTTACCACTAACTAGTCAGATAAACCTTGATACTTTTACCATCATACTCGGCTCCTCTCCTCCACACCCCTCCTCTCCTTACTCATTCACTTCCTATCCTCATTCACTCTTCCTGTTTCTTCCTCATTACCTATTCCTTATCTTCGCTCCATTTCCTCTTTTCATCAATACTCACTAATTGCTATCTCCTTGTTGCTCTCTTCTTATTCTCATTTTTCTTCTTATTTACCGATTCATTTTCAAGTTTTTAATAATTTTTCTCAAATTTTTCCTTTCCTCGATGTGTCTATGCCAGATTGTGTAGTTATGTCCAACATTCTTACTCCCGCAGAAGTAAACACACTAGTCTCTCTCTCCTCCTATCTCCGACATTCATCCTTCCTTTATTTAAACAACCTCCCTTGACAGCCATTCTTCTTTCCTCTCCACAAATCGTCTTCATTTTATCTCTTTCCTTCCTTCTTTCTTTTTCTTTCACTTCCAAGAGTTTTAGACACGATTCTTTGTCTAATTAATAAAAAAAATAATAAACACAATATTTCCCTCATTCCCCACGATTTTTTCTCGTTTAAAAAAAATGAGAAGAAAATATTTTATTCTAAGTCATGTTAATCAATATTTTCTTCTACAGCCAGCCAGTGAGCGAGCCATCCATCCAACCAAACAACCAGTCAGCCATCTAGCCAGCCATGTATATTACCTGTATATCAATCTTCCTCCCGCTGAGAGCTAAGGTTGAGGGGGAAGAGGGATTAGTAGAGCCGGTGAAAGGTGAGGAAGAGAGGATATGGATAGTGGTGAAGGAAATAGGGAAGAGGAGAAGGAGGGGGGAGGGGGAATAGGGAAGCAGAGGAGGAGGAGGATGGAAGAGGAGATGGGGAGGAGGAGGAGATAGAGACGAGGACAAAGTGGGGAAAAACTGGAGGAGGAGGAGCAAGACAACAAAGATAAAGAGAGAGAAAATAGGATTAAAAATATGGAAGAAGAAGCAGAAGAGAAAGGGAGAATGAAGAGAATAGAAGATGTACAAAAGACAGGAAAAAGTATTAAAAAAAAAAGAAACTGGAAACCATAACAAAGAGGATGACACAAGCTTAGGTGAAGAGAGAGAGAGAGAAAGAGAGAAAAAGAGAGAGAGAGAGAGAGAGAGAGAGAGTCCTTCCCTCAGTATCATAGAGTCAGCTATACTAATCTGTGCCGCCCCCAACACCTTCCTCCCGCCTACAGTTTAACTTAACTTCCTCCATTACACTCATCCCCTGACCCCCCACCTTCATCCTAGAGGCTGGACCCCAACTTGCCCAGACATTATTCTTTAGGATCCCTCGAGTCCCTCTTATCTGCTAGTTGGTTCTCAGTCCTCAACAACCATCGTCCTGTTCAGTCAGTCTCTCTCTCTCTCTCATCATACTTATCTCATACTACAGCTTCTCATACTATCTATTATTCCTCACTCACTCTCTTCTCTTTCTTTCCCTCTTCCATACACCATCTCTCACTCCCCATCTAGTTCCCTCCATTCCATCTTCTCTCCCATCCCTTACCGTCTCGCTTCCTCTATTCCTTTTTCCATTCTTCAACATTCTCCTCCTCCCCCACGACCTCCAGTCACCAACAGGCAGTAAGTGCAGGTTGTGTCAGAGGTGGTGGGGTGTAAGTGGCCCAAATGGCAAGTCGAGAAGCGGTAGTCTGGCACCTTAGCCCTAAGTGCCTACCTCGCCCCACTCAGTATATCGATATACCTATACAAAACTCTTGGATATAAATATACATATATACATAAAAAAATCAACGGTAACATGCATAAAAATAGTTTAAAATGAAAGGTTGCCTCTGAAGATGTCTTGAATAAAGACGAAAGCTAAGGTGCTCCGTTGTTTCCCTTTTCCACGTTTTCATTGTGGATCTACATGAAATATATATATATACATATATATATATATATATATATATATATATATATATATATGTGAGTACAGACTGTACTTGAAGATGTGAATTACTAACTATCAGCATATACCTAGATCAACCTACAGGATTTAATATATATATATATATATATATATATATATATATATATATATATATATATATATATATATATATATATATATATATATATATATATATATATATATATATATATACTTTTTTTTTTACTTTTCATCTACAGTATATAAAAGATTCCATTAATATTTTTTTTTTATAAAATTGATCGAAAACATCCATCTTTTCTCACAAATTTCTTTATATATTATAAGTCATATGAGTTCTCAGCACCGGATCTAAAACGTGAAAGATGTGAATAAAATGTATACATATTGTACATATACAGTACATACTGTACATATACATATTGTACATATACATATACACAGACATAAACATATACAGTCGCTAGTAATCTTGGATCATCACATTATAATCCCCAAATTTCCTTAAATAAAAGTAAAAGCGGCAAACCATTCTACTCAACTCAACGATCCAAAGTAGATGAGAAAATATCACACAGTAGATATGAGATTAGTGAAGTAGATGTAGATATGAGATTAGTGAAGTAGATGTAGATATGAGATTAGTGAAGTTGATGTAGATATGAGATTAGTGAAGTAGATGTAGATATGAGATTAGTGAAGTAGATGTAGATATGAAGTAAGTGAAGTAGATGTAGATATGAAGTTAGTGAAGTAGATGATTCCATAAACATCATCAAGATACATATTATTGATGAAAAATAATCAAATATACGCAGTGGGAAAATTTCACCTGTGAGTGATACGCAAAGCCAAGCCAGGTCATTTCAGGATAGGTTAGGTCAAAGGTTAACTACCATACGCGTTTCAGGCCCATGTACTTGATTGGTTTGGTATAGTTAGCTGAATGTACCTTTTTGCCTTTCATGTTACAAACTAAAGCTGATGGCAGGTGTACAGGTGATGATTCCACGAAGCGTTTATCTCGTTAACTGGTGTCGGTGAGAGGAGACAACAGCTCTCACCCGTCGAGTTGAACAGGTGAGGTAAACATTACGCCCCACGTGTATTTCAACATTTGTTCAATAAGATTTTTTTTTTGTATTACATGATCATTTTATATAAACGCTCAGTATACGATAAAAAATTCAATAATTTTACCAAATATCGAGAATAATATAAATGAACAATTGTTACAGCCCTTACTATAATTGTAAGTAAAATGGTTTAAACTCTTTTTCGTGTTTCTTGACAAATTTCTCAACTCACGACAAAATCATAAACTCGAGACACATAATAGTACATGACAAAAACACAGACAAACAATACAAAAACAAAATATATATAACTCAAATATAAACCACGATAATCACCGGCTTTTGGCACTTACCTGCAATTCACCTGACACATAAATAAATATATTCACACGCATACACACACACTATAACATGCATATATATATACAGTATCCGGAGGCACTTGTCACACTCCCTCGGGTACACAGAGCAATACGTCTCCCTTAACTACACCCGCTGGAACCTTTATACTTACCCACCAAAGTCACGCACGACACTGAAAGCACACAGATCAAGCAGGTCACCCAGGTCACGTAGGCACACATACAGGTCACTGGGGTCACGTAGGAACATATACAGTCACGTAGGAACACATGCAAGTTACGTAGGAACACATGCAAGTTACTGAGGTCACGTAGGCACACATACAGGTCACTGAGGTCACGTAAGCACATATATAGGTCACTGAGGTCACGTAGGCACATATACAGGTCACTGGTCACGTAGACACATACAGGCCACTGAGTTCACGGAGATACACATATAGGTCACCGAGTTCACGTAAGTACACATACAGGTCACTGAGGTCACGTAGGCACATATACAGGTCACTGAGGTCACGTAGGCACATATACAGGTCACTGAGGTCACGTAGGCACATATACAGGTCACTCAGGTCACGTAGACACATACAGGCCACTGAGTTCACGGAGATACACATATAGGTCACCGAGTTCACGTAGGTACACATACAGGCCACTGAGTTCACGTAAGTACACATACAGGTCACCGAGTTCACGTAGGTACACATACAGGTCACTGAGATCACGTAGGTACACTTACAGGTCACTGAGTTCACGTAGGCACATATACAGGTCACTGAGGTCACGTAGGCACATATACAGGCGACTGAGGTCACGTAGGTACACATACAGGTCACTCAGACGGATATACAAATTAATACGAGGTGAGAGAGTTACCGTAGTGAGGGTGGCGCCAGAGACCAGGAGGGCCAGGTATCGTCCCCTACCTGTTGGAGAAACATTTGGGTTAGTTGCGGCTCAACAAGTAAAGAGTTTGATGTATACAAGAGCATTAGAAGTATACATAGACATGAATAAATGAATACATACATTAAGGATTCTGAATATTTCGAATTTGTATACATTTATTTATGTATGATTTTCAGATGTAAAACTATTCATCAGGTGTGTCATGTATTTTGCACTTGTAATATGTATTACAAAATATTCTATTGGTGTAGAGAACATAATCTTCGTAAGACAACTTTCCCTACCACTGTACAGCATTTCCAAAATATAATTTCTTCATTACACACAAAATGCCGTATTTGTGTCGAGTATCGACGGCCATTTTTCATGTTATTTTATTTGTAATTCCTCCCTACAGCCTGATAATAGCAAAACAAAAATTAAAGCACTGAATTTACTGCGGGTATAACCTAATTTAGCCATAAATTATTATTATCGTTTGTAATTTAAAATTAAAAGCGGATATAATGGAATAATTACCTGGTGTAAACAGGTACTGCACTGTTTATAATGCAATTCTTTATTATTTCTTATTAAAGTAGATTTTTTTTACTTACATAATAATCATAGCAACGATAACTAATCATGTTAGAAAATATGACAATAATAATACCACTAATGCTCATAATATTAATAACTACAAAATAAAACAAGACAATCAAGGGTTGTTTACGCCACAGATCATCTACCAATCAACGTGAGAGTTGCCAAATAACAGTTAATTGAACATTATTAAATTCCCAATATTTGCACAATAATAAAACAAAAATAGAGGGGAAAAAATTAGTACGTGGCGACACAACACTATTACTCACCCTGCCAGCTCACCCTGCCACGCTCACCCTGCCACGCTCACCCTGCCACGCTCACCCTGCCACGCTCACCCTGCCAAGCTCACCCTGCCAAGCTCACCCTGCCAATGCTCACCCTGCCACGCTCACCCTGCCACGCTCACCCTGCCACGCTCACCCTGCCAAGCTCACCCTGCCAAGCTCACCCTGCCAAGCTCACCCTGCCAAGCTCACCCTGCCAAGCTCACCACACGTTAACGACCCAACATAAACGAAACATTCTCGGAACCTTTGATAATTGAATGGTAAACATGCTGAGAGTTTCAAGATGTAAGTGAACATAACACAATGTTGTTTTTGGGTGACGTTTGATGTTGTGTTAAGCCTTGTACGAAGAGCAATGGACGTATTGTTGACTATGTACGTAAGTGTGTGTGTGTGTGTGTGTGTGTGTTTTAGGGCCCACAACACGAGTTCTGATGTACAACTTTGTAATAATTGTTGTTTGCATCGTACTCAGCTGGCGTATATATTGTGGCAGAAAAATACACGACTATTACAGAAGAGAGCTACCACCCCACCACTACCACCATCCAGGGACCTACCACACCCTTCCACCACCATCATCATCCTGGGACCTACCACACACACCACCACCATCCAGGGACCTACCACACCCTACACCACCATCCAGGGACCTACCACCCCACCACCATCATCATCCAGGGACCTACCACACCCTTCCACCACCACCACCATCCAGGGACCTACCACACCCTTCACACACCATCATCAGGAACCTACCACATTCCACCACCACCATCCTGGGACCTACCACCCCCACCATGCATCATCCTGGGACCCACACCACCTACCACCACCATCCTGGGAACTACCACACCCACCACCACCACACCCACCATCACTGTACAATACCAACAATAAACGATCGACTCTACAGGGCATCAATTACCTACAACTTTCATCATTGGTGTCTTTCCCCGGAGCAGCAGACATCCTGACACTTAATTGTCAAAGACCAACAATAATTAGAAGACATGATGGCAGACGGAGAGAGAGATGGAGGGAAAGGGGGTGGGAGGAGGGTGGAGCATTGATGGGGACGGATAACGGGAAGAGGCAAAAATGGAAGGTGGAGGTGATCAGTGTGTGTGTGTGTGTGTGTGTGTGTGTGTATGTGTGTGTGTGTGTGTGTGTGTCTGTGTGTGTCTGTCTGTCTGTGTGTGTGTGTGTGTGTGTCTGTGTGTGTGTGTGTGTGTGTGTGTGTGTGTGTGTGTGTGTGTCTGTGTGTGTGTCTGTGTGTGTGTGTGTGTGTCTGTGTGTGTGTGTGTGTGTCAGTGTGTGTGTGTTTGCTTTGAGCCCATGTTTTTGTAAATATGAACTTGTATCTGTTCTTTGTTCTCATTACAGGAGGATGAGCGGCGCATTCTCTTAGCGGAGAGAGCGCACACTTACCTGAAGAAGCATGCATGCGTAACTACGAGTGCATGAAAGCAATCTCTTTCCAGCCTGTAAGTACAACTCCCTGGCGACTTGTAAATTCTCACCCTCTGCGCTTGCCTCCCCCCTCGTTCCCCCTACCCCCCCACCCACCTCCTCCTCATCAGCTTCCTCCCCCACTATCCCCTCCTTCGTTAACTCCCCGGGAGAGAGAAAAATCCAATCTCTTCCAGGTTAGAAACGATCACATTATGAACGACCTGTACTGCGCACCCACCTATTACCTACGTGCGCAGATCACACCAGGTGTAATTTTACCTGTAATCAGTACCTGGCTAGGTGGAGCAAATACATGTCAGCTCCAGTATTACCTGTGATTACTGACGAACACGACAAGGTAATATAACCGCGAGAGAGAGAGAGAGAGAGCGAGTAGTCAATCCACTGATATCCCTTAATCCTGTTTCAGTTATTATTAATTAAATAACAACCCGCTAGGTATACAAATTCACATATAGAACAAACACACACACACACACACACACGGATACATACACCTGTATTTACAAACATAAACTATATCAAGTGTATTTACATAAACGTATAAAAGTATGAACAAGGGCATAAAAGTGTTGACACGATTATAACCACACACACACACACACACACACACACACACACATTTCCCCACTTATACATACCAACACACACATACATACATACACCCATCTACTCGAATTCTCAGTGTATAGAAGTTTAATTGGAAACAAATATATTCTGTCACTCTGATTAGTTTCGTCAGCAGGTAGAGAAGTGAGAGGTTGTAATTACATGTAGGTGGAGGGGGAATCAGGTATTGGAGAGAGAGAGAGAGAGAGAGAGAGAGAGAGAGAGAGAGAGAGAGAGAGAGAGATTTGTCTAACTTCAGGTAATAAATGGAGAGGTATCTACGTTTATGTGGAACTAAAGAGGAAACGTTATAAATGATAAAAGAAGGAAAAGGGAAAATGAGAAAAAGACAACCATAAAGAAAAGGGAAGAAAGTTAAAGGAGTAAACGAATAAAGAGGAATGATGGTAGTAAGGAAGAGGAAGGTGAGGTTAAGAGAACAAGGGGATGATAAATTTAAGAAAAAGAAGAAAGAAAGAAAGAAAGAAAGAAAGAAAGAAAAAGAAAGAAGAAGAAGAATTCATTAATACACAGAGGAAGGCCCAGGTCGGTAGGGATGCAATGGAGGTGTGTATTAAACCACAGATGAGGTGTATATGCTGTATGATGTAAGGCAGAGCGGTGTGTGTGTGTGTGTATTAAGTGAGTGTGTATGTATGTATGTATGTATGTATGTGTGTGTATTTCCTGCAGTAACTAAGATGACCTATAAACGCCAGCGACCATGACCCACCACCACCACCACCCTCCTTTCACGCCAGCGGTTCTCCCTTCAGTTGGTCATACAATTTTATGGCGTTAAATCTGCAGGAGAACACGACACTACACGTCCTCTCTCCTCACCTCCCATCCCTCCCACGTCACTAATTTAACCATGATCTTGTGTCCAGGCAATTCACCCCTCTCACTGCACACTCTCCCAAATTCTTGCTTTTTTTTTTCTTTCTCTCTCTTAATTCTCCTGACCTAGTGTATCACCTTCCTGTCAATTCTCTCACCTCTATTCACTCTCCCAACATAAAATAAATGTATTCTCTCTCTCTAACTCTCTCTACCTCTCTCTCTTTCCTATATTTACTCACTTCCTAACACACACACACACACACACACACACTTAAGACCGTGTTAAGTATAGTTTCCTTTCTCTCCTTTCATCTGTTTCTAGTTATCTTCCTTTTGTCTTCATCCCTCCCTCACCCTCTCCATCCACCTCCCCCTACAATCCACCCCTCCCACCTCCGGCTTCCCACACACAGAAAAAATCGCTCGAGTTTGGCCTCTTGTCATGAGAAACATCAATACTGCACCTGATGCCTACTCTTCCCTACCACCCATCATTTTCTTTCTTTCTCCTTCATATTCTTCCCTTTCC
Source organism: Homarus americanus (assembly GCF_018991925.1). NCBI lineage: Eukaryota > Metazoa > Arthropoda > Malacostraca > Decapoda > Nephropidae > Homarus > Homarus americanus. The sequence goes on from NW_024718513.1 coordinate 312,985, forward strand.
TCTTCCTCCTACTCTCCCCAACCAGTTTCCTCCCAATCATTCCCCCCATTCCTATTCCTCCCATCGATTCACCTTCCTTCCTCGCTCCCATTCTCCCTCAACCATCACCCTCTCTCTCTCTCACTCATTCAAACCCTTCCTTCTCACCCCTCTGCTTCCTCCTCTTCCATCTCCTTCTCATCATCCTCACACCCATCTTCCCCCTCTTCTACTCACCCTCTCTATTCTCATGTATTCAAACCCTTATTCGTTCCCCTCTCCCACCCACCCACCCACCCGTTCTCTTTCTCCTCACACCCAAGGGAGAAAATTGTGAGGTGAGGTGTGTGGGGTGGGGGGTGTGGGGTGAAGGGACGGGGGAAGGGGGGAGGGGTTGGCGTGTCCTCGTGTAAAGTATCAACAACTCGGTCCTCGCCAGCAGTATTCTCCGATGTCTTAAAGCTGCCACCCGTACGTGACCACACACCCTCATTCTCCTAAGTGCTAAAGGTCTTCCCTCCCACGGCTATGAGTCTCACATGTTCGTAAGTCTGAAAACGGTTGTAAGTCTGAGAACAGTCGTAAGTCTGAAAACGGTCGTAAGTCTCTGCCACCACAAGACTCTGGATGAAGCTGACACTCTTACAAACGACTCACTGGTGACTCACATACAAATCACGGAAGACTTAAGAGGTAAATTGATTCGCTTATATATTACAGGTATTGTCTCGTAGGTAACTGATGCAATAATTGACGCTCAGGTAAACGACTCACAAGGGTGTGTAATTCAAGGGTGACTCACAGAAGACTCACTCTTTGACTCCTAAGTGACATTGATGATTCTAGGTGGGTTTATGATACCCAGATGACTTACCCAGGTGACTTAAAGGTAGCCAGCGACGACTCAACTGTCCCATACACCTGAAACTGACTATTAATGCTTGTTTTAATGTTAAAGGCCTACTTATGTTTCTGAGAGAGAGAGAGAGAGAGAGAGAGAGAGAGAGACATTTCCCTCCCCTTTCCATTTCCCTCCCCTTTCCAACCCAACCCAAAAATACCTACCCCTCTCCCTTCCTATTCGTGAACGCTACTCACTCCCTGTCCCACTCATTAACGTGTCCATATATAATCCCCCCCTACCCCTCTCCTCTCCTCCCTCTCTACCATACCCACAATGAAGCAACTACCACTCACTCACTCACTCACTCCTACCAGTAACACATATGCCTATCAACCAGTCTACCAGTCGCATCTCTCTCTCTCTCTTCTACTACTTAATACCTTAATCTACCACACTAATTTACTGTCATTTTCTCTCCCTCCCTTTTCGTAAACTTATTTCTATTTAGGATTTGTCTGTGAATATAATAGTGTGAACTTAATCTTGTCATTCTGGCGTTCTCTGTGCTGAGATGATGCCTCGTGTCGTGAATTGGTGTATAAATTAACTGTGTCAATCGCGGATACTGTACAATGTTGGTGTTTTATGAGTTTCCCCTCTCGAATTTCCCGTTTTCTTTCGTTAATTTTTTTTTCTTCTTTTTTCCCAGTTCGCTCTTCCTTAACTTTTGTTTTATACGTGGTGGCTTTTATTATCATGTTATTAGCTTCTTGGTTTTTTATTATAATTGTTATTTTATTATTCTTTAGTAATTATATCGTTTCTTGGCTTTATTGTGTGTTTCTCTAAGCTTATCAACTTACACTCGTTCTCTCTTGCCCTGAGGAGCGAGAGAGAGAGAGAGAGAGAGAGAGAGAGAGAGAGAGAGAGAGAGAGAGAGAGAGACGACAAAACTTTCCCCCTAAAACCTTCCCTAGGGTATAAAAACTCCCTGACGTTTCACCCACCAGCTCATTATTAGTCAATTTTCTAGCCCAAGTTAACAAGACACGCCGGGCTCTCCCTCACCTCGGGGTAATTACATATTAAATTGGCACTTCCCACCACCTCCCTTAAGGGTCATTTATCCCAAGACATCAATCGGGACTTTCGACATAATGAGAACTAAAGCTTTGTAATGAGCTCCTGGCGATGACATCATAAGGTCGGCTCCGTGTCAAGTGCTCTCAGGGATTCCATAACGGGATTTAAGTGGCAAGGTAAAGAGTACGACTGGACAAAGTGGTTATGAGGGTTATATTTGAATAGGTTTATTTCTGGTAAAGGAAAATGTTTTAATATAATTTAGTTATTTATTCTTAAGGAACCAGTATGAGTATTTAAGACATGAATGTATGTATATTCAGGTGTATATTAGCGTATGTATGTATGTATGTATCTGTCTCCACATAGTACACTACGGATATACCAACCAGTGTTTACCTGCCACCACTCTTGTACAAAGTCAACGAAACGAAGAATGATATTACACTAAGTGTCTTTTGATAAACAGGTGAGTAAGTACAACGTCACGACCTAAAAACAGAGAGAGAGAGAGAGAGAGAGAGAGAGAGAGAGAGAGAGAGAGAGAGAGAGAGAGAGAGAGAGAGAGAGAGAGAGTTTCAAATCAATTACTTGGTCATCGTCTACGTTTACCTCGGGGTACCCTCGTCCAACAGATGTATTTCACGCTAAAATATATTCCTTCCTCGTGTCAGTATATATCTCACTTATGTCCGGGTGTAATTAAATAACCTGGAATTTGATTTTCTCTTTCAAATTTAAAATGGACCAAAAGACCATATGTGAAGCGAGAGTTAAAAAAAAAAAACCCTAATTAACAGTCTGGGTTGTGTATAAAAGACCTCATTTAAACTGCAAATATGATTAAATGAATTTACTCTCCCGGGATTTTATTATTTTTAATTTTTTTATCAACACTGATTACACTTACGTCATAATTAGCTAAAGAAGAAAGTAAACAATGAAGTGGGAGTGTTGCTAATAGAATGATGAAGGTAATTAGAATGTAGTTATGTTGTCATATTCGTGAACATTTACCATGACGAACAGAAGAAACGCACACAAAAAATATATCAACGAGGCTCTACTAAACGTGTAAAACTGTCATGGAATATTTTTGGGGACCAGGTTATATATTTACTGTACATCATATTAATTCCAGTGTGTTCATTTTTACTGTTGGATTCATACAGTACAGTACTTTATCAACACGTTACCTTCCATCTCTCAATCAATCCTCTTCTTTGTCCCATAATTCTCTCAAACAATTCTGTCATAATCTTTCTCCCAGTTCTCCGCTCAATCACTACCCTCCCGTAATATTTCCTAGCTCTAAATCAACATTTTATTTTCTCGTAATGTTTGTAGTCATTCTTCCCTTTATATCGAGGGACTGTGTACACTCACCCCCTCAGTCACCCACCAGGCACTCGTCGACCCTCTGTTATGCAATATTTACACTCTCTCGTCATCCATTTTATCACGCTTTTATCTTCTCTCTCTCTCTCTCTCTCTCTCTCTCTCTCTCTCTCTCTCTCTCTCTCTCTCTCTCTGCCTTTCTACGCCTCAAATTTGTTTTCAATCTGTCTCAATTCTTCCTCACCCATCACTGTTCCTCTTTCAATCAGACAACTTTTCATTCCTCTTCCCTCCCACGGTGTTACTCTTCCATCTGTTTCCAATCAGACTTTACTCAAAATATTCTCCCCATCTCGTTTTACTTCCCCTCTTTCAATCTTAAACGCCATTTCGATTTCTTATCTCGGCTTTCTCACGTGATTCAATTATTTCCTCAAATCCTCTAGACTATCTTTCTCCTTCCATTTGCTTATATTTTAAATTTTTTTGACGATTTTTTCGCATTTTTTCCTCCCATCTGTCATTTTACTTGGAGTTTATTTTTATATCAAACTCATTTTGCATTCTCATCTCACCTGTACTTTCTAATTTTTTTTAATTACTACATTTCGTCTTGACTCAATTCTCACTTCACCAATAAATACTTTCTTTTCAACGTTTCTTTCTATCTTTCAGCAACGTTCACACCTCCATAACTTGTCGAATTTTATCACTTATTTAAGATTTAGATTACCTTTTGCTCAATCTTCCATTCACTGTTATTCTTGCATACTCTATGTTATTTCTCCCAGCAATATGTACTGTAATAATTCTTTATGTTCTCTAATGTTATGTTCTTTACCATCAATTAGCTCTTAGAACAAATCTTTATATTCCATCATGAAAGTCTCCATTTGTTCACTCGGCAGCAGCACCGCGACACTTCCTTTCACTTTTACCCTTTACATAACAACCTTGATATTATTCCCTTCACTAGTCCCCAGCAGACCACACCACTCTGTACAGTACTAATGATTTGACAGCAGCTACACACGTCTCAAGTACCTTCATATTTTTCTTCGTAGTCACTTTTTGTTAAGATAATATAGATAGATGGGTGATCAGCTTCATGCCGCCGGACTGAGAAGGAGAGGTACACGAAGCCCTGAGGAAGTATTCTGGTCCCAAGTCTTGATTTACTATAGGTGTGGGGATATATAAAGGATAGCCCATATCAGAGAGCACAGCCTTTGGTAGATATACTGTAAGGAATACTGAGTATATGACCAAAAAATCTAAATATGGATAAATTCAGTTACAATTGTTGTTTTATAAATAATATAAGCAATGTGTTTATCAACAATAATAATTGTGAAATATATCCAGTGATGCAGGTTTACATTCTTTTAGGAGTGCAGACACTAGACTTTTGGTGTATTCCCAGCAAAAATGTGTGTGTTTACAATTTGTTATTTTCCCCGCACTGTTGGTGGTGGCAGCTGGCTCACACAAAACACATAAACACATAAATACACACACATGGATATACACACGTGTGTCTGTGTTGTAGAGGGACACCCCAAATGCAACTTTTTCATAATTACTCGTAAATCTGGAAGGCTGAGTAAAATAAACTTAGCTGACAATATTTTCGACTAAAAAAGTGACAAGAAAATGCTCGAGTATTCATAAAACTCCACAAATCTTGACAACTAATTCTGTCTTGCCGAGTGTTAACACCGGATATTAAAACATAATTCACCAAAGCTTCACCTAAATAATCATTTCATAAATAAAAGTGAATTCCCTATACGTATATCAGAAAATTTGGACAAAAGTTAACAGATGAATTCCAAAAAGGAAACATTTCCATACTAAACATGGACTGGCCAGGACACGTGTGGGGGAATAACACTTGGACACGGGTGTAAATGGAGCGACGTGCCGTGAGAGGAGAGAGCCCCTGCACGAGTGTGAATCACAAGTACAATAAAGAGGATTCATATTTGATGTCATATTACAGTGTTGATGTGATGCGTGTGTAACGTAGCACCGCCAGGAACCCAGAGAGAGAGAGAGAGAGAGAGAGAGAGAGAGAGAGAGAGAGAGAGAGAGAGAGAGAGAGAGAGAGACTGTCCCATCCCCCACCACCCATACCCTCCCTCCCCCAGTTCACACACAAGGGCCCCGACCCATGAATTTCACTACACAATATTAAACCCGGAGGATATTTGGTAGCCTTTATGACATTTGCAGCCCATACCAGCCCTTTAATATACCACCATACGAGCATTATTCCAAGTGCTTACAACGCATGGAAAGAAACTATTTTTTTCTTCTGAAGTACGATAGAAAATTAATAAATACAAAAAAAATAGAGAAGTTTTATTCGCTCGTGGATTGTATTGTGTTACTATTAATAAAAGAAATGGTTCAGCCTATAGAAACTATACAAATGACTCGGGTTATTTATTTTTTATTTTTAATGGTTGTAAAAATATAATGATCAATGTAACTTTATATTATTAGGTATTTTGAGAAGTGATATGTAGTTGTATTTAAATTTTGAATTCTCTCTCTCTCTCTCTCTCTCTCTCTCTCTCTCTCTCTCTCTCTGTCTCACTCCTTCCCGTTCCTGTGTCTCTCTATCACCCAGAATGTGTTTGTGTATACATTTATTGACCGAACGACAGTAAAACGAAGCCGCCTACCCCTCATTTGTCACTGGAGAGAGAGAGAGAGAGAGAGAGAGAGAGAGAGAGAGAGTTTTGTCCTCTCATCATAACACTTTGTTCCTGGGGAAGTCTTTGTGCTAATGTTGACACCTGACTCTCACTCCCTCATTCATTCCACTGATTGATATAACACAGCTGTTTGATGGCCAGGTGTAAACAATACTGCCAATTCGTGTTTTGTTTTGTATCTGGGAGGGGGAGGGAAGGGAGGGAAGGGATTGTTACATGAGAGAGTAATTTAGGTGTTGGTTTCATCCTCTCTCTCTCTCTCTCTCTCTAAAATTATACATCAACTCACTACCTAACAAGGAGGGATCTTAACTAAGCACATCATCATCATCAATCACCACCTCTCGCCTACTTCACCACACCCCACCATCACAACCTCGCCCTAAGTTCCCCCCACCCCAATAAAAAAGAAGCACCCACATCAACACGGCTGATATAGAAGCCTCAAACCGGCATAGTACCTTCTCTTAATACCCTTCCCGAGAAACCCGTAAAACGTGTCAATAACCAGATCCCAATAACACGAAGTTGGTGATGGGAGATGAGGAATGGGTCGGTACTTTTATATAACCCTGGGATATTTGATTTATTTTTTCATTAACCTCGACGTAATGTTTCGTTGTGTTTTCGAGTGGCATAGTGTTTGAGGTATGATATTGTTAATTTTATGTCATAGTTGTCTTTTTTTTTTTATTTATGACGTAGGTGTTTGTTGTTGGTTGTTTGTTGATATATAAGTGATTTTTTACAAGCCACGTCTTTGTTTGTTTAATTGCATTGTGGCGAGAGAGAGAGAGAGAGAGAGAGAGAGAGAGAGAGAGAGAGAGAGAGAGAGGACTGTGTAGGCGACCACTGGAGGCTATTCCAACATCAACAAGATCACCGTGAGTGTTATAAATCCTCTAATGACTATAACATTGGACAAAGGGCGTGGAATAATGAGGCGTGTAGGCGTGGTACCTGAGGGGGGGCAGCAGACACCCACGCCACGCCCAAGTCGTTAATGGTTTAAGAACGAGGTATAGGTCGTTACCTCAACAATATAACTTAAACACTCTTTGATCCAGATAACTTGTTTCCTTAGTGGTTTATGGACCAGATCACATTTATAAAGGAAATAATTAGTGTTACGAATATCCATACAGGTATATGTAGTGCGTGTGTGTGTGTGTGTGTGTGTGTATGCAGTGAAGCCTTTTTCTAGACTATAAAGAAGTGTTACAGAAACTAAGAGTACACACACACACACACACACACACACACACACACACACACACACACACACACACACACGAATCTAGGTAAATTTCTCGAAATCAATTGCTCGAAAAATAATTTCTCGAACTCGACAGTAAATTGCTCGAAATCAATTATTTAACGGTTGAATACTGTAGCAGTTCGAAGCACCACGTCAGTTGAGCACTGCGCCTGCGCCGTCTAACCTAACCTAACCTAACCTAACCTAACCTAACCCGTTCTTAATTTTAACTGTTCAATTAACAATAATAAAGTTGTATTTTTTTTATCTTATTTTTAGATATTCTTCATTAAACTACTATTTTCGAGCAATCTGCCTTTCGAGCAATTGATCGTTCGAGATATTATTTTTCGCGCAATTGATTTCGAGAAATTTACCGGATACCCACACACACACACACACACACGTTCTCCTTATATTCGTTGTCATTTAATCATTTATATAAAATCTCTCAAAATCAATCTTGATGGAATCCCGATGTTGTGAGGAGGGTTGGAGGGGAGGAGTGGAGAGGAGGGCTGGTGGGGAGGGCTAGAGGGAAGGGCTGGAGGGAAAGACTAGAGGGGGAGGACTGGACGGGAGGGCTGGAGGGGAGGGCTGGAGGGGAGGGCTGGTGGGGGGGGCTGGATGGAGGGGAGGGCTGGAGGGGAGGACTGGTGGGGGAGAGGGTCTGGAGGGGCGGGGAAGACTCACTTGTTTAATGAGGGAGTAAACGTCAGGGTGAAGGCGAAATGAAATGAACTTTTTTCACATTAGAATTTGTTTCGAAGTCCTTCCCGACAACGAATAACAATATTAAGGTTAATAGTTGGTATAAAAACGTTCCACAACAACAAAAAGTACACTCGTTCCTAGCTGGCAAAATGAAATTATAAAACCCAAATAGAGAATGAACGTGTGTGTGTGTGTGTGTGTGTGTGTCCCCACTTACCCCCTAACACCAGGGTGAGGAACGTGGCTGACTGCTAACTGCGCCTTTATGTGTCTCGTTATGGCGTGCGTCATGTCCCGTGTTGTTCGTGCAGGCTAAAAATCCAGCTGGAGGAGAGGATTGCTAATAACTCTCTTTATGAGGCTCGTTATTGCGGTGGCTGTGTGTTATGGTCCTCTTCATTTCAGGAACTAGGTGATCCATCCTCCACTAAGCTTTCACAACCTTTCATTTTTTTTATTTTTTGATCGTTTGGGTGGAAAAAAATGAACCAAAATATGACACAATGTCTCAGGCTTTGGGGTCGAAGTGTGTAATAGATTTTATGGTGGTTTCAGCTCGATATATTGGCCCGGCAGTACAGTAAGTGACCCTGTTTATGGTGTACTCTATTGTAGCTTAAGTTACTTGTTTAACAGTATATCGAGCTGGTGTTAGTGAGTCTTACTGGCGTTTAAGCAATCAATATGGCGTAACTTGAAAGCACCAAAGGACCCAGCTAGAGACTCGGCTCTGGATGAAGAAGTAAACCAAATAGGCAAGTTGTTGCCTCTGCCCGTGACTCGAAGTGTCTTGTTACAATTATATTTAAAAACTTTACCACTGTCTCTTGTAGCATTTGAAGCCTTAAATGGACCCTACGCCTCCATAAACTAGAGCCGTGAAACAACACCTGAAGATGCCAAACCTTATTTTCGATCAGTAGAGCCAGAACACACCCCTTCCCCTCGACCACTAGGAAATACTGGCTGAGAACGACTAGTAGCCCCTTGACCACTAGGACATACTGGCTGAGAACGACTAGTAGCCCCTCGACCACTAGGACATACTGGCTGAGAACGACTAGTAGCCAAAATAGACCTGTGGTGTAGGAGAACATAAATGTGAGAGGTGGCAATTCCGTGCGGGTTTAACGTGGAGTAGTAAATCCTTTATGACGGCCGGGCGGGGGAGGGGGGGGGGCAAGTGGCGTGGTAAGGCAGTCCTCTAGACGAAGGTTACAAGAGCTAATGCAGTGTGAGGTGGTGTTGGGGGGCGGGAGGAGGGGAAAGCGGGTGTGTTTTGGGAGAGAGGTTGACTATAGGTGGTAGACGTGACTTAAGACATCCTAAAAAGGGGATGGGGGGGGGGGGAGGTAACAGTCTGGGGTTTATACAACACTTAACTTTATTAACACAAGGGTGACTATAGACGTGTATTCATAAGAGAAGAACGACCATAACGACTTCAGCAAGAAAGACAAATGAAGATCCTATTTAGAAACTGCCTGACTATACGTGCGTGTTATTTATTTTAATTATTTATTTATTTTAATAAAGTAAGAGCCACTCCTGTAGAAATAACGCTTCCTCCTGACGGTGTATAAAAGGACGTTAAGTCGTATGAGGAGGTGAAATGGTAACTGTATCTGACTGTTAGTAAGAAAAGGTGCATCTGTGGGTGACCAGGAGAGTAGCTACTATTATTAAAGAGTAGATTATAAGGGTGTAGAGGATAATGGCGTAGGGGATAAGGGTGTAGGGGATAAAGGTTTAGGGGATAGGGGTTTAGGGGATAAGGGTGTAGGGGATAGGGGTTTAGGGGATAGGGGTTTAGGGGATAGGGGTTTAGGGGATAGAAGTGTAGGGGATAAGGGTGTAGGGGATAAGTGTGTAGGGAATAGGGGTTTAGGGGATAAGGGTGTAAGGGATAAGGGTGTAGGGGACAACGAAATAGATGCTTATTAACACAGAATTGCTTCTAAAGGTAACGTATTGAATGTTATGTGAGGGAAGGGTTGGAATAGGTGAAAAACAAGGACTGGGAATGTGTGTGAATGATAGAATGAGGGAGGGAAGAGAGGGAAGAGAAAGAAGGGGAGGAAAATGGGTAGAGTGTGTGTCAAAGGTCGGCTGAAACAAAGAAAAAATAATTATAATGGTTTACGTGATCCATTGTGTAGCTTAAATGTGTATCGGTGTTATAATAGGCGAAATCTGTGCAAGTTTACATTGTTAGTAGCTTGTAGAAATATGTATGTATGTATGTATGTATGTATGTATGTATGTATGTATGTATGTATGTATGTGTGTGTGTACAGATATGTATGTATCGGTCTGTCTTTTTGTCTATTATTGATCTAATTCATTTATTCCCATCCATCTAGCTAACTAATCTTCTATATTACTAATTCATATACCTACTTAATTAACCCTTATTAATCTACCTATAACTCTCTCCCTATCTGTATGTAAATTAACTAACTATCAATCTCCCTATGGCACCTGCAGGTCTTATCTTCCCATGTATCTGCTACCCTATCTATCCATCAATATTTCTAATCTATCATTCTGTCAACCTGAACGATGCCTCCAGCGCACGCCAAGGAGAGCTGGGCGTAAAATAAGCAGGGTAGGGAGGCTCCACTGAGCCTAGCGGGAGATGAATACTAAATTGAGTGCAAATTCACCCCCGGGATCACAGCATTAGCGGTGTTCATTCGTAATCAATGACGTCTTAAATAACTTGGTACGTTGCTGGGGTTGAGAGAGAGAGAGAGAGAGAGAGAGACCTGTTGGGTAGAGTGAAAGGCAAAGCTGTTACCATAGGCATTATAAACCGTTAGGGGCAGTGTGGATAAAGTACACTGTATACTAAACAGCAGGACTACATTCACTTCCCCATTTTTTTTAGGTACCATTTACAGCTAGATCGACTTGGCGGTGCTCCGAATCAAAGCAGTGACCTTTAGGACTGACGGCGAGTGCTATATCCACTTGGTCACTGCATTCCTTGGGAGATGGAGTCCGGAGAGATAAATGCCCGCCTCGTAGCTCATGCTGAGCAGCAAGAAATGGCCTCCATTTATTCTTGCTCTCAAAGGCTGACTGGAAGGCTAAAATCCCTTTCATAAATCTTTACTTCCCTCCCGCTAAAACACGTCAGGCATCTGCTTATTAATGAGAGGTTGGGTAGGTAGTTCAGTTCTATATCATAAATATAACGCCAGTACGAGCAGTAAAGTGCCTGGTGTTCCATTTACTCCCACATTATACGTTTATTGGAAACTCCGCCAGACGAATGTTCGCTCACCGGCAGTAGTACACTTTTATGTGGAGGACATCGGGTCTTTTGAGAAAAGCGATGACCAAAGAGCGAGAAGGATGATGATGATGGGTGAGATAAGGCGACCAGTGAGATGAAAGCTACAAAATGTACAGAATGAGGTGACCAATCAGCGTAAAGATACTGATAGCTGATAAAAAGGTAACCAATAAGGATGAAGGATGCCAAATGTACAGAATGAAGTGACCAATCAGCGTGAAGGATGTTGATGGCTGAATAAAAAAGTGACCAATGGGGATGAAGGATGCCAAATGTTCACAATGAGGTGACCAATCAACTAAAGAGATACAGATTAGAGAGAATAAATTGACTAAATCAGTAAGAGTGACGGAGATTCCACACACACTAAACAAACAAGAAAAAAATTCGGAAACGTGTAACCTCAAGTAGTGGAACAAATATACGGTACTGGTTGTGTCTCTGAAATAATAACAAAAATATATATATATATATTTTGAATTGTAAAACTTAAGTCTGAGTGCAATTCATGAGTAGAGGATTCCAATAATCAATAGGATGGCAATATTGCGGCAGGCGAGGTAAAGAAAGATATAACGCCAATGAGAGAATCGTAATTGCAAAACTTTCGCCTCATGTCCGCTTAGCATTGTTCTTCTCCGCTCCTAAAAGATTACAGCCATAATTTTCTTGTATCTCAGTTCTTGTGCTTCTTATCTCCCAAAATGGCATGACTTCGGGGAGACTGAGACTATCCTTGGCACTTAGAGAATTGGGGAGAAAACTGGGACAATATAATAACACATGTATATTTCTATAGTATATTAAATGTTAAATAGTAAAAAAATATACATATATCGGTATTATTCAAGGTTAAATTACTAATTTATGGAAGTGACTAAATCAGCAGCTTTATGATTCTAGTGTTGGTGTCTCTCCGTTACCTAAACCATATCACAGTGTTTTGGGTTTAAGTACATTTTATCAGTATGTAGTAATGGCCCGACTTTGTTTACCTGTAATTTAGAGTGTCCTCTTTTAGTCGTAAACAAACATTACTTCTGTACATAAGTCTGAATTATACGGACATCTCAGCTTTAATCAGAACTGAGTGTAAATTCTAACCCAAAATCCCACTGAGAAATATTTCCAATAAACTTTTCATCACCATCTAGAAGGGGAGAAACATTTTAAGTATTCTTAGAACGTCGAGAGCCTTTGAATCAGCGAGAAAAACTGCGGTGCTGAGACAGAACGTGTGAGTAATGGCACAAATGAATGAACGCCCCGTCACGTTCCGGCCTCAATTTATCACACTTTCTAGATCGGTTTCCCAAGAAGCTGCGATTTTTCATTTTCTTGAGAGATGAAGACGCAGGATTATGGTGGATTATGTGGCCACCCATGATATGTCTCTTGCTCTCTACTGCTAAACCGAAAAAAATAAAAAATAAATGGGTCGTCTGTCTTTGTATTTATTCATCTATATGTAACTAACTATCGATATGTTACTATGGAATTATATCAGGAGACACAAAACTAGTGATCTTGGCACCAGTTTGTTTATTATACAGATTTTTTTTTGTCATTATCGTTACCCATAACCTGTAAGATCCTATTGTTGGCGACCCTTAATTACTCACACCTTGTCATAGTGTTAAGGATTTCATTATATTGTGTGTGTGTGTGTGTGTGTGTGTGTGTGCGTGCTGTGAATTTTATGCATGATGATAATTTCAATGCAATTCAGATTTTTTCATTAATTCTGAGTGATGTGTATCCGTGGCGAGTAAATAATAATAAAAAACACATATAAACTAAAATAATTCTCAGCAGTACTAACCAAACCTAACCTACCCCTGAAAATTAAATAAAGCCAACTTTCTCGACATCACCATCCATGAGAGAGACAGGGAGGCGAATAACTCAACAAAGGTGGAAAAATGGAGTGTATGGCAGTAACATGTGTTGCGAGGGGAGGGGGGTAGGGTGGGAAGTAAGGGTAGGGTGGGAAGTAAGGTGGGGGAAATTTGGGAAAGGTACAGCATAGGAGGCGAATCACTACCCACGTATTTCGAACTCCTAGGGGAAATCCCGACTTGACAGGTAAGCTTTATACCAAAATTAAGGTGAGAAATAGACTGCACTCCATTCATCATTGTGGTTATGGTCTCTCGTATATATCCATTTGCTCCCCCCTCACCCCCCTCCCTCGACGGGTATAAAGTCCATACTCACCTTTCACATTACTGAACAAGACAACCCTCTTAGGATTTCAACTCGATCTCTCTCCATGGTGAACTTCATGCTGAGGGGAGGAACGAGAGAGAGAGAGAGAGAGAGAGAGATGGAAGGAAGGAAGGAAGGAAGCATTGAGGAGGGTAAATCGAGTGAAATGACAGGAGGTAGAGGAAATGAAGTGGGGGGGGATAGGGAGAGGAAGAGAGGAACGGGGAAGAACGAGGAGGAAAATAAAGGAGAAGGTACGGACAAGGAAGAGGTAAGAACAAGGAAGACGAAAGGAAAAGCAATGGTAAAATTGACAGAAAGGATAAAATTTGAAAGAGAGAAAGAGAGAGATAGGATATAATGAGGTATGTTATCCTGGTATATCTGTCATAGCGCTCAAGGTATATTGGATAAGCCCCCTTCACCATAAGGCCTTCAGGGGAGATTGTTGAAGTACTGTACGTGTGTGCGTGTCAGCCAAAGATAAATAGTCAAACACACAAACAAACAAACAAACAAACAAACAAACACACACACACACACACACACACACACACACACACACACACACACACACACACACACACACACACACACACACACTACAAGATAATTTCCAGACTAGTGCCAGCTGAGTGGGTTATCCAGTTCATTGAGAGGTTGATTGTCAGTCATAGAAAAAAAAACCACACACCTTAATTAGAATATTTATGTCGGGAATTTACGGTGTTTAGCTCTTTTATAAGGAGAGTTTGCCCGTAAGTCCATCAGTCTGAGAGCTTGAGTTTAATTAACTTAGGGATCATGAGAGAAGCTAAGATGGATTTATGTCGATCTGAACGACTTAAGTAATAGAGGTCTTCCTCACTCCTGTGTCTATTGTTATTATTATTATTATTATTATTATTATTATTATTATTATTATTTGTTATTATTATTATTTGTTATTATTATTATTTGTTATTATTATTATTTTTATTATTGTTATTATTATTATGTTATTATTATTATTGTTATTATTGTTATTATTATTATGTTATTATTATTATTTGTTATTATTATTATTTTTATTATTGTTATTATTGTTATTATTATTATTTTTATTATTATTATTATTATTATTATTTGTTGTTATTATTATTTTTATTATTATTATTATTGTGGAAGAACTAAATGGATGGACAAGTGAGAGAGTGATGGATATATTAATTGCTCTCTCTCTCTCTCTCTCTAATTACCCTAAACACAAATATGTACAAAAAATAACACATGGAATACACAACAAGAAGACTGAGTGGAGACAAATGATACAATATACATTCTCGGTATGGATATGTATAGTCATGTATGATGTACCGTGTATGATGGTAAGACCACACATAATGGAATGAAGACATCTAGGTAGCTACTGAGGGGGAACAAATCATTAGAGAGAAATGTTAAAAATATGTTAAGTTTGTCGATAAATGTTGAAAACTAAAAGATAAATCAAAGTATAAAGAGGTTTTGAAGGATAAGGAATATAGCGAAGGAAGAGTAGATGAAGATAAGGATAAAAGAAGAAATGAAAATAATAAAAAATGATAAATTATATTCAAGGAGGATAGATGAAGTAATGGATGATAAATGAATGTGAGAAGAAAGAGAAGGGTGTCAGGTAAAGAGAAAGTAAACATTGAAGAGAGATAAAGTTAGAGAGAGATGGGAATAGAGGAAACAAGAGAAATGGATGTATGTATGAATGAAGACTTAGAAATTAAGAGAACCAAGATATAGATAATGATGACAAAAATACAAAAAAATATATGGCAGAAGAGAAACGAAACGAAACGAAACACAAAACCAAACCAAAACCAAACCAAACCAAACCAAACCAAACCAAACCAAACCTACCTTACCCAAACCAAATTTGTTTTAAGAAATGATAAATCCAAGAGGTACTGATGGTTTAATAAAAATAATGATTAAAAGCAGTGAAGGAATTTTGACTGAATGGACGAAGAAAATTTTAATGATTGCACAGAAATTTCGGCGAAGACCAGAAGATTGGATGAACGTCGCTACGCTTGTCCACTAATTCACATGAAGAGGAGTAAAGTAATTGCATGAAAATTATATAAATGTAAAATCTTTTGTTTATAGACAGAAATACACATTCTTGGGTAAATTATTAATGATATCAAGTTGCATTTTAGCCTGACTGTTTATATATATTAAGGGCAGTTCAGATACATCACATTAAATACTAAACCTTTGATAAAAAATACTGATCAAAGAAGCTTAAAAAATATATATGTGTTGCATTTAAGGATTAATTTAAAAGAAATGTGAAATGAAAAGAGGTTAAGTCTTGTATATATGGATTAATTTAATTCAGGGGACTTGGAGGTTTACGGTGGTTATCAAATGTTCTTACAAAGGAAACAGAATGTGTGGGAGGATGAATGTTGGTGTTAATAGGGTCAGTGGTGAATGTTGGTTGTTTATGGAGAGAGAGAGAGAGAGAGCAGTAAGGGAAATGAAAGTAAGAATGAAGACTGCTGTTAGTTGCGTCTCAGGAACAGTCGAGAGAACAGTGCCACTATATTTTCATGAAGTTTGTGGGAGCAGAATGTTGAACACAAAAACAAATGTTAAAAATAACAAAGTTTCAGCGCGTCAGAATGATGGACGTTCTGAGTGTAATCTCTACCATGAACAGGGGAAAAAATGCTGTAGTGAATGACTTTGGGGATTTGAGAACACTATTTACCGATGATGATGATGAGGAGGAGGAGAGAGAGAGAGCTAATGTATATATATGAAGGGGCTAGGTGAAGAGAGGTCAGGTTACAGACAATGCCAGACAAATGACTGTGGATCCTCTGCAGTGAAACCATCTTACAAAGGGTGTGTTGGTTGGGACGAGGCTGACGGACCGATCTGAACAGTAAACTGGTGTGAAGTGTTGCAATCTGCATATAGAAAATAGTTACTCTGTGTGTGTGTGTGTGTGTGTGTGTGTGTGTGTGTGTGTGTGTGTGTGTGTGTGTTTTGATACTTGCTGCCTTGGCTCGCGACTGTGTCTCATTTTACAATCTCATTACACTGTCTGTCTACTCATTCCTGTCTGGAGATTCTTTTTCCCATGATTCATCCCAAACAACAGCTGTTATTATTTTTATTCTTATTCTCATTCTTATTCTTCTTCTTCTTATTATTATTATTAATCTACTATCGTTACCTCTTCCATACAGTCAACACATCATATATTCTTCAACAACAAACACAATAAAACAAGAAGTGAAACAAACACAACAACAAACTAATGTAAAGAGCAAAACACAACAAAAATATAACACAAAACTAAAAAATAAAATAGAAATCTTACAAAAGCTCAGGTGAGACTAAAAGACAGTGTAGAGGCAAGAAAATCCCACTAAGGAGCTCAACACCTGTCGCCTGGGGTCCTTTTCTCAACAACTAGACCAACATATTTATTTTTTTCTCTCACTTAAGTAGGAATTACAGAAAGACATCTAGTAAGGGGTTGAATATCGGTACAATTTTTATTTCCCCCCCTCCCCCTACTCATGGCATTGGCGTCTGACTGAGTTCTCTTAAATTCTTATCAATAAAAACAAACTATATAAGGTCACTGAGAATACGTCGCTAGCCAAGCACCCGTGAGAGGAACGACTGGGCAAGGCCACTCACTCAGACAAGGCAATGAAAGTTGGCTTTATGTGTCTGGTCCTCCGATGGTGTGGCGTCCCCAGGTCCGCCCACACACAACAACAGTGCTTTAAGACAGAGAGAGAGAGAGAGAGAGAGAGAGAGAGAGAGAGAGAGAGAGAGAGAGTGTGTGTGTGTGTGTGTGTGTAGGGTGTGTGTGTGTGTGTGTGTAGGTGTGTGTGTGTGTGTGTGTGTGTGTGTGTGTGTGTGTGTGTGTGTGTGTGTGTGTGTGTGTGTGTGTGTGTGTGTGTGTGTGTGTGTGTGTGTGTGTGTGTGTGTGTGTGTGTGTGTGTGTGTGTGTGTGTGTGTGTATGTGTGTGTGAGTGTGTGTCTAAATCACTTTGGGCACCAACTATTGTCTAAATGAAAAAAAGTCAACGTTAAACAGTCAAAATCCCTATGACTGGTGAGGTGAAAGCATCAGTGACAAATTTTTTCACAAAGTCATTTTTTCTGTTTTTACTATCGAGTCTTTTCATACTCAGGTGAACTTTTAGCATTTAGTAATCCACCCGATCAAGAGTCTTCATGGTTTATGCAGGTGTACAAGCTGGGAATATACCTGTCACTTTATATTTGGATTGACCTTGTTGACAATAGTTCAATAGAGCTTCTGAAGCCGACGTGTGAAAAGATTTAGTCAACTGTGTTGCTGTTTTTCGTCAGGTTGGTGTATGGGATTTCAATAACTAAACATCCATTTCTCGACCTGTCTCTTATCCTATTTCCTTCACTGTCTCCCTTACCTCCCTCCTCCTCATCCTCCAGCACTCATCCCTCCATCCCTACACATCAATACCACCATCAGGGCGATCCCGTCAAAGGTGTTTTGGAGTGATTGAAGAAATAGAGGTGTACAAAGGTGTTGAGACTCTGGTACCATTGTTATACTAGGGAGGGGGGGGGGGGATCAAAGCCTCGACATCCTCATCATTCACATCAAACACAGAACCTACCTAGCGTCACTGCCAAAACTGGGGTGAGTGTCTGTAGCCTGTGCTGATGTGATCACTGTTTGGGAATGTCTCTGTTATATGTTGGCTGCTGACACAAACATCAAACGGGGAAGATCTTTAGCGTGCCAAACCTTCGCCTGGTGACTTCTTGTTCCATCATCTGTATCACCAACTATATCACCACCTGTATCCATCTATATCACCACCTGTATCCATCTATATCACCACCTGTATCCATCTATATCACCACCTGTATCCATCTATATCACCACCTGTATCCATCTATATCACCACCTGTATCCATCTATATCACCACCTGTATCCATCTATATCACCACCTGTATCCATCTATATCACCACCTGTATCCAACAAGATCACCACCTGTATCCATCTATATCACCACCTGTATCCATCTATATCACCACCTGTATCCATCTATATCACCAATTGTATCACTATCTATATCATCCTCTATATCCCTGGCTATAATCCCTCTTGTTTTAAGGACTCGTAGGATAAACGTATCCCTGAGCTCCGCCAAAGGACTCGCCACCCTCCTCCCTCCTTCAGGCTCCGAAGTAATAGGTTGAATGAGCAGCTTAATATTAGATAACATATAAATGACAGGATTAGTACATCGCCCTGCCAAGCCTCCAGGATTATTACGAGGATTTATGAATATCCCTCTAGCCTGGATGAGAGATTACTAAGATTAATTCGCCAGTCATGTTAGCCTGATGGATTACAGGGATTAATGTGTCCTTTACCACATGAGGTTGTTGGCTGCTTGGATATGTCTCTTTCACGCGTATATTAAGATTTACAGAGTGATTACCTCCGACCACATGGATTACTCACTTTCCACTACGGATTTGCAACATTCACTAAACAGGGTTAACATGGAAACTGGGATTTATCCGTTAACTTGACCTTTGAGACAGCAAGGATTAATCTCTCACTTAAATAAGACTGAAAGTTTACCAGCATTGATGTCCAAATATCTGACCAGTCTATTAATATGAAAAGAGGAGTATACTCGGATTTATATAATACACCCGGGATTAAGGGATCACCGGATGGCTAAAATGACAGATCCACTGGGATTAATAAATCAGTGACCACATTCCAAAAAATTACAAGGATCTCTCTCTCTCTATTTTTGACAGATCGTTTCCCCCTCCCTCTACCTCTCCTGGCAACCGCCAAACACTGCTGCTCACCAAGTATGCATAGTGACAGCGTGGGGAAGGTCACAGCTGCTCTGATCCCCGCTTCTGTTTACACTCTAATGCGACAAATTTATCTTTCTCACTGCACGTCTGGGATATATCAGGAAACTGTGTGTGTGTGTGTGTGTGTGTGTGTGTGTGTGTGTGTTTGCGCGCGCGCCGGTGCATAGGATGGTATAATGCAACTAGTGTGGCAGCGTTATGTTAGTGCTGCTTGCTTCCTCTCGCTTTCAGTTACCGCCGCTGACTAGCCCTCGGGAAGCAGCCTTGCGTAAGTCCTCCCTTGCCAATACACAGCCTCTTCACCATCAACGCTCCCGCTGTGCCTCATCGTGGCAACACATGGTAACTGGGTGCTTCACAACCCTAGGCTAGGCCAGCAGGGAATCTCGGAGCAGCAGTGGGCCCCAGAAGGACGGCGCATAGGCCTACCGGCATGTGAACACGCCCTGACGCCTACAAACCTCTGCCCCGCTACCTTGCGGATTAACCTTGGTAGGATAAAGCTATATGAATAAACCCGAAAGAAAAATCTGCGGTGGAGCCCCGCATCAGGCAGACATACCTACAGAGCTCCAGTAAGACCCCAAGGCGGTATAAGCGGAACCCAACCGGCGGTTGAAGACAATGCAAGATGGACAGGCTACTAAGACTAAACCCAACAAACTGGACTATCAACAGTCCATCGCAACTCTCCCTCTCCCCAGTAGTTGCAGCTACCTACACCACTGGATCAGGAAAAGGGAGAGCCAAGATGTGTGGTTGCAGCCTGCGCTCCTGCCTCACCACATAAATCAATTAATGCTGTGTGTGTGTGTGTGTGTGTGTGTGTGATCTTGTCAGGCAATGAATGCAATCTACCTGCAAAGGTCCTGCATGAATTGCCTTATTTAGGATAACTTGTATAAGACTGGTCAACAATATCAGGTTTTAAGAATATTTACATAATTATTTTCCCTTTATTTCTCCCAATGCCATGTGTCTGGACTGCTTTATCAATTAATACATCTTTTGTACAATATTGGGTCTTCCATTTTTTTATACTTCACGCGCAACATGTTCTACTTTCACCCAAATTTCGTGATTAAGGTTAATTCTCTCTCCTTGTCAAGTTAATGTTATGTTAGGTTCTTAGGTTAGATTTGGTCAGATTGCTATTTTATGTTAGATTCTCAGGTCAGATTTGGTCAGATTGTTATGTTAGGTTCTTAGGTCAGATTTGGTCAGATTGTTATGATATGTTAGGTTAAGTGATGCTAGGTTAGGATACTTTTACATTTTCATATTCAAAAGTTAAAATGCAAGAGACTACGTGCCAGCAGCGACCAATGCTTCAGTGACTCCTTACATAAAATGGGCTACAGCCCTCCCCCCATAAAAACACCTCAAAGAAAAAACTTTCAGATCCCTTTAAAAATGCTTCTATACCACTTCAAAACATGCTTCAGGTCTCCCCCAAAGAACGCTTCAATAGTCGTTTTAAAAATGTTTTATCCTCCCCATAAAAAAGGCGCCTATTTTCCCCTAAAAACAAAAAATAATAATAAAATAAATTGACGTGTAGGATAACTCATCCTATCACGTCTCCTGAGATAATTTTTAGTGTCGACTAACTTCCAATCTCTTTACCTCTTGATGAGTAAGTTTTAATCTCCACTGCTTTTAATGACTCTATTCCTATCCCTTTAACCCTTAATGACGGTGTTCTGATCTCCCCTTTCCCTTAATAATCAACTTCCATCGTTCTAAACCTTAAGAATTAGTCTCCAATATCTTGTATCCTTTGGCAAACACGATTCATCTCTTGCATGCAATGTCTCTCAACTGGAAATCAACAACTATGTTCCGGTCTCCAAAGAAGTTAATAGTCACATTCTAAGTTGGTCTTAACTCGCATTTCCTCCCAACTTGGAAAACTTCTCATAATTCCTTGAAGAAATTGTTCTTGTTTCTAATCCTCCCGCCTGATCCCGTCTTATCACACTTCACTGTCGATGAGTTAGTCGAATTTTCTCACTCTGAACTATTTGTTTTTAATTTAGCTGTTACCACAACATACAACAACTTTTTAAGCCACGAGTCTGTGTCCCCATGGGCAGTTAGGGGCAGTGAGGACACAGCATACTGAAGATCAAACCTCGGTCCACAAGGAAGATGGTCGGCACTGCACCCGACCGCCTTTATTCCCCAACTGTATAGGAAGATACCCCCAACAGTAGACTCGGGGCTTGAATCAGACACACTTAAGACAAGATACGAGCGCTATATCCACTCAGCCGCCGCGCCCCTAACGCCTCTTAAAAGGCCTCTACTCTGGGGATTTAAAGTAGGTCATTATTCAAGCTCACGTTCACTATGGATAGTGAGTTCCAGATGCTGTGTCCTGGCCTCTCCCTACTCTCGTTGCTATCTCGCCTCCTGTCTCTGACTGTTTCGTCTCTTCTGTCTCGTGACTGTCTCATCTCTTCTGTCTCGCGGCTGTCTTGCCTACACTGTCTCGTGACTGTCTCTCTTGTCTCGTGACCGTCTCGTCTCTTCTGTCTCGTGACCGTCTCGCCTCTTCCATCTCGTGGCTGTTTCATCTTTATTATCTCGTGACTATCTCACCTCCTCTGTCTCACCTTTTCTGTCTCGCTCTAGCTATCACTGGCTAGCCCTCCCAGAAAAGACATCAAAGTATTATGGCCTCATGCTAAATGGAAACACCTCCCCCCTATATAAACCTAATACACGGTGGTCATACCAGACCCTACATAACTTACCGAACATCTAACACACTGATCACACCGTACACTACCCATTTGTCCAATTTCAGAATACTAGAAATCAATTAATCACAGAATATACTCCCTGAAAGACTATTTTTATTTCCCTTTCTTCCTCTTAGATTTCTTAGTAACACGTATTTCAATAGTTAAGTCACTGGCATCACCTTTTTTTTTTTGCACGCTGGTGTTAATGAGTCTCTTAATTGCCAATACCGGAGCTTCTCTTTAAAGTTCACTCGCCCAACCTCCTCACTTTATGGCAACACAAGCCGATCCTCCTTTGACGGCTCACCAGCTGTTAGTTTAACTCTTAATACTGGAGTTTGTGTCAACTTTGTCAGGGGGGTTTATTTCGATCTCCCTCTCACAGTTCTCCTTTCCCACAGTTCATTCCTCCTACGGTCTCTACGGTCTCTCTCTCCCACCGTCCTTCCCTCCCACTGTCCTTGTCCAACAGTCTCTCTCTCTCTCTCTCTGCCACAGTTTTTTCCTCCTACAGGCCTTCGCTTCCACAGGAACTCTTCTTATCATATTATATTCATCAAATTCTCAACCTACTTTTTTTCCAGAGCAACTTTCACCAGACCGAGTCCCACCCCCCACGACTCTCCCTCAACTTGGAGAGACCAGCTATTATAACACTCGCTCTCCCAGGTTGATAGATACCTAGCAGCCATTATACCTTCTGCCCCAGAGGATTTCTACCCGGTTATTCTCCCCTTCTTCCCCAGAGATCTCTAAATATCGTGTAAGCCTCAATCTGAAGACGTTATGCAACCACCCCCACACACACTCCAGATCAAAATAAGATGGTGTGGTGTGATGAGTTTATCTCCCTTAAGAGGCCGCCTAGTTAGGAACCTTCCTTTAAGGGACCGCCCAGCTGACAGGAAGACACGAGACTGGTAATAACACAACTCTATAACACATTGATTTTTTTTTCCTTTTCCTTTCTCTGTGACTTTTACTGATGAGATGTACTAAACCATTTTAACCAACACTGATGACACAACCAGTCACTGTGGAGCAGACAACAACCGGTAAGCCAACATGTTGGATGAATTACCAAACAGTGTTATTCTTCTTACAAAGGAGTTGTTTCCCCGATTCTTGTGATTATCTTCAAACGACGCGAGAAAGCCTTGCAAAGAGGAACTTCAAAACAACTATCTGTGCAGGTGGGGGTCGATAGGCTCCGAAATTTTACGTGTGACTAGTGACAGCTCTCATATACCAATATTTATCGTCCATGGTCTCATAATGTTTCCCACAGAGTATGAACAGATAGTTGTTTTTAGCTACTGTACATCTGCTACACATGCGACCTATTACCGTCAAAACTTATGGTGATCATTACTGCTTTACAAACTCAAGTGTAGCGGACTCTCAGCGATTTTATGGTTTTTAGCACAAGCAATATATATATATATATATAACACCATTCTGAGAAGCTTTCATTTTATACACTTCCGCCGGAAATAAATAATAATGAACCTGACAGGACCTGACCTATATAATTAAAGAAACCTACCTAACTTAACTTCCTAGCCGGGGGTTCCGTCCCCCGCCATATTAAACAGAAAGTGCTTATTTTGTTATCTGGTACCAATGAAAATAACTTTGCTGAAGCGTAATGGTATAATTTTAATTTTTTTGTGGACGTGAAGTACGGTCAGACCGAGTGGGTCGGTTGTAAACAGACAAACGACTCGCGGTGACCCGGCAGAGGTTGGGGAGGAGTATTTACGGTAAATAACCAGAGATGTCAAATATCTCGCTTAGATGTAATTTGCGATAGAAATGCCACCCCCCAAAAATTATAAGAGATGGGTGAGATATACCTATTAGTAACTATTCATTAGCAAACATCTTTTGAGTCCACTTGTAAAATATTACCGTCCTTCAGCCAACAAGGTGATGTCTGAACATCTGGGATATACTGTACCGTAGTAGGTGTGTTCCGTCCTCAACACGGACTGACCTTACACCACAAGCTACAGGTACAGTCTCACCCCAAAAGTTCGTTAACTCCCCCAGCCAGCTATTGCTGCACTGCCTGCTTCAGAGGTTTGAACTTGAGTCTGTTACTCCGAACATTTAGATTCATTCGTACCTGTTTCATGTTCTGGTTGGTACTGAGACAGTTTCAAACATCTGAAGCAGGCAGTGCAGCAATAGCTGGCTGGGAGAGTTAACGAACTTTTGGGGTGAGACTGTACAGGCACTCAAAAACTATCTATTAAAAATTTAAAAAAAAATGTAACAAAACGGACGAAGGATTTTGGCAACCCTACCAAGACATCAGGAGTCGCAGTGTTCATTCTGAAATCCATCGACCCCCCGAAAGTAAAGAATGAACCACTGGAGCGAACCATGCGAGTCGTCTGGTTCAGTTTTCATTTTTAACCCATAGATGGAGCTTCTTACAGCCCGAGCTAAACATGGCGCCTAGGATAGTTGCCAGGAGTGTCCCAACAGGTGGAGCTATACACGCCTGGCGACTTTATACACAAATAACTAATGTGAGATAAAGTTTAATTATAATAACAAAAATTGTAATGAGAAATACTGGACAAGAAAAGGTAAAGAATCGGAAAAGTCGACCGCGGAGATTACTAACAAAATATGTTTTCCTTATGTGGGTTTTTTGTGGTGTTTCAAGCGAATTTGACTTTAATTTCCGTAGCCAATGTGCCGTTATAGAGATATGAACCCGCAACCACCCCCAATTACCAACAATACCTGTTGCACAAAGTGGACAGGGGTTTGAAGTGGAGGGAAGTGGTGTATAAACATGAAGTAAAAAAAAAAAATGGCGAAACGAAACCTAACGAAACCTGCCAATCAACGAAACCAGAAGAGTCAGACCTAACCTCCTAGGCCCCTGGACACTCTGTTGTGTAAAAAAATTACCTTAATTAACATTTGCCAGAAGGAAGTAGTGGGGTATAGTCCTGTGTTCGTTGTATTCGGCTTGGAACATGTACAAGGCGAAATATTATTGGATAATGTTCCTTTTTATTGCCGGCACTAAGCACCCAACTCTTGATATTCTTCCACAATCGTTCTATAGTTTTCGTATGAACGTCTGTAGCACCTTGCAGAGGTTGGCAGAATACCATGAGCCTTAAAAATGTCAATGGTAGCGGTTTCGTTTTCAAATACACGATGAATGGTTTGTCAAGGTGAGACAGAACACCAGTGCAGAGGGAGGCCATCTTCCGACTCGCCAATTCGAAACTCTGACCAAAGTGACTTACTGACCATGCGCAGGAGTATCGCGTGACACCGAGGGCAACACTGATTGGCTAGACAGTCATGTGACACCAAGACTTAAGGTGATTGGCGCGTAAGAACTTGTTTAAAACTGAAATCCAAAATACTCGAAAAATATGAATTTGCGACTGAAACGTAATAAAATAGTTATTTTTTCTCTATCTCCCGTTATAACTATAAATTTGAAGTTGCGTGGTCGATCTTTTCCGAATCTAAACCATAACAGCAGCATGATGCACACATTGGGAAATCTTAAGCAACGTTTTCACAAGGCTATGAGATGCACTGTTGCAACTAAGGCCTCCTTTCAGATAAGAGCGCCGCTTTGTTAGGCAACTATTTCTACAGCGGCACTTTCGAAATCCTTCACCTCGACAGTTACTCTGTGTGGGAACAATTATTTCACTTTTTGTGCCTATCTTGTAAGCACTTTCTTCCAATGGAAAGCACATCTGATAAGGTGCCATTTTGATGTTGTCATGGTAGGTGCTATTCATTACACAATGCACATCCAGAAGACCATAACTCCACTGGGTTCATTTATTCTCGCGCCATCAACCAGTCCTCAGTTTTGGCCGCCCAGTGCACCTCTCACTACACCAAGGTAACCACTCATTTGGGGCGAGCTGTGTGCATTGCTTCGAGCCCCCGCGTCTGCGACTCGTGTGTGGTGGACGATGTCACTTGGGTCGCATCTGCTTTGACTATATATTACAATATTTGTTTGTTGTATCTCCTGCACAAGGGGCTTTAATTGCGTTTTTCAATTGATTTAGTAGTAAGACTCTTGCATATGTTAAATCATATTTAGTTTATGTAATACAGATAAACATATTATTGACATGCATGTAAAACATATTACAATTTCTGTGTTGTAATAATGATCAAGGGCAAAATTTTCATATATATTAAGACAGACATCCTCCCCTGAGACCTTCAATAAGATGCCATATTACCCCGGAGAGAGAGAGAGAGAGAGAGAGAGAGAGGAATCATTTGTTTGTTTACTACTGTATTACATTCAGAACGGAATGTTTGAGGAAATGTGTATAACATCCTAAGGTAAGAGACATTATGACCAAGAATACTTACCGGGCTATCACTCTAGTGCTTCAACCGTAAACAATCAATGAAAAACTGGTCTATCACTTAGTGCTTCAACTAAGATAATGAAGCACCAGTCACGAGTCTCAATTTATACAACCTTCATGATTTATAGAGCTCTTTTTTTTAAACACACTCAGTTGGTTGCCAGCAATATAAGACAGAGAGTGAAGGGTTGTGTGGGAGGTGATACGTGTGTGTATGTGTGTGTGTATGTGTGTGAGACTCAACCAGCCAGGTTGTGTCCTTGAATATAAAAGCCGAATGTTATTATTATTATTATTATTATTATTATTATTATTATTATTATTATTATTATTATTATTATTATTATTATTATTATCATTGCTGCTGTTGTTAGTGTTATTATTATTCTTGTTGTTGTTGTTGGTGGTGGTGGTGGTGGTGGTGGTGTTGTTGTTAGTGTTATTATTATTATTGATGTTGTTGTTGTTGATGTGAATATTTCTTTTCTGAAAAATCCCTTCATTAGACAAAACAAAAATCATACATGAAAAATGTGCCATCGTCTCAAAAAAACAAACACAAAAGAAAATAAACAGAAAATAAAATTAAAAATAAATAAAAAATAAATAAAAAATACTACTAAAAGATAAATACAAGGTTGTTTATATAGAGGGGCTGGTGGTTAACTGGTGACCAAACTCTCACCTCATAAGAAAACTTGTCCAATAAAAAGACCTCCACATAAGGAATGGCTGACTAGACTTCCTTTATATAACCTAAAGTTCCTGTGTTGACGTTGAGAAGAGGGTGAGGGTGAGGGTGAGGGAGAGGGTGAGGTGAGTGGGATGAGGAGTAGAGGTAAGGAGGAGGGTAAGGGTTTGGGTGTGGGAGGTGGGATGGGCAGGATAAAGGTGTGCAGGTGAGGAAGGGTGAGGTGAGGTCAGGAGACGGGGGTGAGGGTGTAAGAGGTGGGGAATGGTGGGAAGAGGACAAAGTGAGAGAGCCCGGAGCAGAGGAGGAGTACGAGTGAGGTGTGGATAGAAAGAAGGAAGTGAGGGGAAGAAAGGGGAGTTAATAGTGGAAGAGGGAGGAGGGTGGAGGAGGGGGGGAGGAGGAGGAGGAGGGAGGAGGAGGAGGAGGAGGAGGAGGAGTGAGTGGAGAGTTAAGGGATTAAAGACGATCTCTCTCTCTCTCTCTCTGGACATACACACACACACAAAAAAAATAACAGAGATAGACTAAGGAAGCAAACAGAGAAGAGAAAGCAAATCCCGAGAGAAAACAACCAACTGAGTGAAACAGGAGACACGAAGACAGGGAGTGAAGGGGCCATCATGACGTGGGGTGGGGTTCGATACCTTATTGAGGACAAGAGTGCTGACAGCGCCGAGTGTTAGGCCTCGAGAGTGGAGGATGACTGTACACACGAGAGAGAGAGAGAGAGAGAGAGAGAGAGAGAGAGAGAGAGAGAGAGAGAGAGAGAGAGGAACATCTGCTAGAATAAAAAAAAATCGACGATATTAATTATAAAAATACCAGAAAATCAAAATAAACTAATAAAAATTCCCCTAAAACTGAACCACAATGACTAACTTATAATTTATATTTTTTTCCTCTTTTTAATCCCCATGTGTAATATTTGTCCCTGTAAAAAAAAACATTAGTGACTGTTGAGCCAATAATTATATTTAAAAGAAAAAAAAAATTAAATCAGACATACGAACGGACATTCAGACATAGGAACGGACACAGATGAATAAATTAAACCTTACATACCATTTTATACATTTATGGCTGAAGGAAAAAAAACAACAACAACAAAGGTCTTACAGAAATACAAACACAAACACAAAAAAAAACGATCAATGACCTACCAAAAGTGAAGAAAAAACACAGATATCTGGTATATATTATTTTGTTTGGAATTAAAAGCTTTAGAGTCAAGGTTAAGACGTCTTGGTAATTCAGTGAGGAAATAATATAAGTGGGAGGTGAAGGAGAGGTAACGAGGAGTCATGAAGAACCATCAGGAGAAAAATCAAGAAGAGAGGCATCAGGAGGAGGAGGGGGGAGAGGAGGAAAGGAAGAGAGGGAGGAGGGGGAGGAGAGGAACAGGAATAGAGGGAGGAGGAGAAGCAGGAAGAGAGGGAAGAGGAGGAAATAGAGACAGAGAGGAGGAGGAGGAAAATAGAAGGAGGAGGACAGAACACTAAAAGAGTAAAAAGTTGTTTACAATACTGGCTGAGGTGCTCCTCCCAGCAGGTGTAAAGCTGACAGGTGAGTGTCTAGAATACACAGGTAACAGGTACAGGGTTTAAGAAGGTATCTCGTTATCACCCTATGTTGTATCTTCTTATCTATGCAAGGTAACCAAATATCCCCCCATCCCATCGCCGCTTCCATCACCAAAAAGAAAACGAAAATATTTCCACACAGTAATTTTTATTAATCCTAACTTTAA
The DNA here is from genome assembly GCF_018991925.1 of Homarus americanus. Taxonomy (NCBI): domain Eukaryota; kingdom Metazoa; phylum Arthropoda; class Malacostraca; order Decapoda; family Nephropidae; genus Homarus; species Homarus americanus. Next base: position 341,909 of record NW_024718513.1, read on the forward strand.
AGGTCTCCATTAAGCTGATTGATTTTTGGACGCGAACTTTTTAAAAATTGGAGGAGCCAAGCGACTTTAAATACCAGGAGTTAATGAGATGAACTGATATGAAACTCGTCACATTATTATGACATTCCATTATAAAATAGCCTTATGGCCACGTGGAATAAGGGTTATTTTTTTCTGGTCGTGACCCAGTAGCCAGATAGAGATGTTCAGAATCCATTATTGTGATCAGCTGCTGCCGGAGCTTGATATTGGGCGTGGCGCCTCATCACGGCCCGTACAACCTTCGACATTTTATGGCATTTTTGTAAAAGTAAATTGAATATTACAGAATTTTGTGAGATATGGGAAAAATATTGAGACAAAATAATAAAGAAACATTAAAGACGATAGAGTAAAGTGAATTAATTTATTATGTATTTAAATATTATATTCAAACCTAACTTAACTTAACCTAACCTAACTTAACCTAACCTAACTTAACCTAACCTAACCTGACCTAACCCAAGAAAAATTCATATATTTTGGTCATGTTATGATAGTAAACGACGTCTTAAATCACACACACACACACACACACACACACACACACACACACACACACACACACACACACACACACACACACACACACACACACACACACACACACACACACACACACACACACACACACACACACACACACCAACAGTACGGTTCTGGTCTTAGCTCAAGGACTTGCCACCTCGTATAATTCTTTATAACCAAGTTGCGAAAGCGACTCACTTGACTCACTTGAGGAACACTGACATGAGTCATACAAGTTACACAGTTAACTATTTTACAACGAAGAGATTTAGTGTGTGTTTGTGTATGTGTGTGTGTGTGTGTGTATATATATATAGACATGGTAGAAAAAAAAGCAAACAGTAGAATTGAGACGAAAACAATAGACGCAGAAAAACACCAACAACAGATGAGAAAACTGTAAATGAGAGAGAAAGGAGAGAATGGGGGAGAAGCCAACAGTCACCACAATAAAGAAAGAACTGAACTTGGACAAAAACTCGCTGAACACCAAAGAAAAGTGAACGAGGAAGAACAAAACTGGTGAACAGAGAACAAACACCCAGTTCCTCATTAGTGCTCATTATCCCCATCCATTAGAGCGTGAAGTGCTGAGGAGTGAGAGACGAGCGGGGGGGGAGGGGGAGGTGAAGGGTCAAGGGGAATAGAGAGATGGAGAGGGGAAAAGGAGGTCAGGGAAGGATGTAAGGGAAGGGAAAGATAGGGGTGAGGGATGGGGTGGAGGTCCAGGGGAGAAGAAGGTGGAAAGAAAAAAAAGGGGGGTCAAGGATAGATTGGAGGAAGGGGAAGGTGGGAAGGAGGTGGGGGGGGTGAGGGAAACAGGAGCAATGACGGTTGGCTAGCACAGGATCCAAGATTCATAGAGCCGTAAGAGTGGGCCGTGTCCCTTGGCCTAGTTGGTGGTGGGGTGAAATAAGTTCTTGAAGTGGTGGTGGAGGAGAGGATTAGGAGTAGTGATGGTGGAGAGAGGTAGTGGTGGAGGAGGGTTAAGGTGGTGGTGGAGAGTGGTGGTGGAAGGTGTGGAGAGAGGTAGGGTAGTGATGGTGGAGGTAGTAATGGTGGAGGAGGGTTAAGGTGGTGGTGGAGAGTGGTGGTGGAGGGTGTGGAGGAGAGTTAGGGTAGTGATGGTGGAGAGGTAGTGGTGGTGGAGGAGGGTTAAGGTGGTGGTGGAGAGGTATGGAGGAAACCTAGAGTGCTGGAGAGCTGATGGTGGACGGCATGATGGAGGAGGTTTGTGTTGGAGGTAGTGGAAGAATCTAATACACGGTGTTGGAGAAGACTGATGGAGATAATAAAGAGAGGTGATGGAGTGCTTAATGATGGGGAGGAGAGTAGAGTGAATCATGGTGAGAGTTTACCGTAGAGATAACTGGAGGGAAGGGATGGTGATGGTGGAGGAGGAGGAGGAAGAGGAGGAGGAGGAGAGGGAGGGAGGAGGAGGAGGGAGGGGATGAAGAAGAAGAGGAAGAGGGGAGGAAGAGAAGGAGAAAGGAGGGAGGAGAAGATGAAAGAGGAATAGGAGGAGGAGGAGGAGGAGGATGAAAGAAAGGAGAGGAGGAAGAAGAGAAGGAGAAAGAGGAGGAGGAGGAGAAGAGGAGAAGAAGATGAAAGAGGAATAGGAGGAGGAGGAGGATGAAGAAGAGGAAGAGGAGGAAAAACAGAAGGAGAAAGAGGAGGAGAAGAGGAGAAGATGAGAGGAATAGGAGGAGGAGGAGGAGGAGGAGGAGGATGAAGAAGAGGAAGAGGAGGAAGAAGAGAAGGAGAAAGAGGAGGAGGAGAAGAGGAGAAGAAGATGAAAGAGAAATAGGAGGATGAGGAGGAGGATGAAGAAGAGGAGGACAAAGCAGAAGAGGAGAAGGACAAAGAAGAAGAGGCGGAGGAAGCGGAGAAGAGGAGAAGGAGGAGGATGATGTTGTGGTATCTAACCGACTTGTTGTTTGTAAGGGTAACTAATGGTCACCCTCTTTCTCTTCCTCCTCGCCTCCTCCTCCACACCTTTTCCTCCTCCTGGGTCATAGTTCGCTACCAATACTGATAACTGAGGAGTAATTGACTGTGGAAACCAAGCATCCAATTTCAGGCATCGTATAGTCTCAGAAGGAAGACTTTGTTGATATAATTAATGAAAAAAATGTTGATAAAAGGAATTCTGTATAATACTGTAATATATATAAAACGAGAGACCCTCTGTGTAAAGCTTTAACTATATGTGTGTGTGTGTGTGTATCCCTTTCTTGCTCTCTTATCTCTCTTATCGTCTCCCATCTGTCATTTCCCTTACGCTATAATTTTCCTCCCTTTTGGTTCTCGTGTTATCTTCCTCGATGCTTCCTCTTATCTACTCTCCTCTGCTTATTGCCTTCCACTTCCTTGTCCTGTATCTTATCGTGTCTTCGCCTGTATCATCTTTATTTTGCATGAGAAAGTATCACATCTTTCTCAGTGTAGAGGCTGATGTTTCGCAATACATACATACATACTGGTTGCCCCTCGTGTAACGAGGAAGGCCGGCACTTGGGCCACTTAGGCGTGAATTTGTTTAAGTTGTAGAGGCTGCCGCCAACACAACAACCATACCCTGAATTAACGAGTTGAGTGACACAGCGTCAAGGAATAGTCCGAGAAGACCGGACAACTCGCCAGCTGGACTGGCTAACCATTACCCCGGAACACGATCAGCAAATCGATTAACATCTAGGTTCCCAATTACTGCTGGGTAGATAGAGGCAAATGGTGTAAAGAAACTTGCCCATAGTTTCACCCTGCCCGGAGATTGAACCCAAGTCCGCTCGCTTGCGAGGCGAGGATGCTGACCATTACACACACACACACACACACACACACACACACACACACACACACACACACATACATACACACACATACATACACACACATACACACACACACACACACACACACACACACACACACACACACACACACAGAAGATTTGTACTGAATAGTACGAAGAATGTTTCCCTAAGTTCCAGAGATGTATTTTCTTATACTGTATACATAATATACAGTACATTCCCCTCCCGCCGTCATTTAAAAAAAAATACTTTGATGAGAATTTCTTATAACGTAAGCTTAATATTATTTATCCTTTAATGATGAGATGAAGGGCTCATTATTTTGCAAATTGCTTTTACAGATATTAAACAAACCATCACCAGAGAGGAAGAAGAAGAAGAAGAATCTTATACCACATCGGAAAAACCCAAGAATATATTTCTTGTAATTTGTGGTTCATTTAGTTATATACATTTAAGATTGATGATGACACGGGAAGAAACTTAACTCAAAGGAGAAATATTAATGAGCACACACACACACACACACACACACACACACACACACACACACACACACACACACACACACACACACACACCCATCAGTATTCTCTTTATCCAGCGGCACATTCTCTCAGCTCGGTCCTCCACAACACACTCCCGTCATCCAGAAATTGGTCTGAAAAACCCGGGACCGTATTCTCTAACCTCCTCAACACAACTACACTTTGCCATGCCACTTGAGGACTCAGGCTCTCTCTCTCTCTCTCTCTCTCTCTCTCTCCTCTTGTTATCCTTCTTGTTCTCCTTCTATTCCTTTTCGTTATATTTCCCTCTCTTTGCTTCCCTCCTCCCCCCTCTGTCTCACTCCCTTTTATTCATTCTTGCTCCCTCTCTCTCTCTCTCTCTCTTTTTTCCTCTCCCTCATCTGGTTTTCCTCCTTTTGTTTTCTCCCTGTCCATTTGTGGCAATGTTTACCCTTTCCTTCCCCTTGTGCCCTTTGTGTCTTCTTTTTCTCCCTGTCTGTGCCCTTTCTCTCCCCCTTTCTTCAGCTTTGTCCCCTTTCTCTCCCTTTGTGTGTATTTTTTTATAATTTTGTCTCCCATTGTATTACCCTCTTTGTCTTCTCTCCCTTCTTCCTTTCACTTTTAGTCACTTATTTTTTTATTTTTAGTTTTCTCCCTCATTCTTACGCTCCCTTCATAAAACTCTTTCTGTTCACCCTCTCCCTTAGTGACACCCTTTTGTTCTTTCTCTACTCGTTTTTTTTTTAAGCTATTCTTTTTATTCTCTGTTTTCCATTCGTATATATTTTTTTCCCCTGTCACACAAACTTCCTGGGCAATAAAAATAGTTGTTATGTGTCGTCCCTCAGAATAACATCGTGTGCTTCCTGGAGAAAAAACAAAATACGTAAGGACTTGTCTTCAATTACTAATACATAATTAAGCTTCATGACAAACAACATCGTGGGCTTCCTGGAGAAAAAAAAAATTGAGGATATATTTTTTTTCTTCACTCACTGATACATAATGAAGCTTTATGAACAAACATTCACTCAGGGGAAGAAAAAAATATTCCCCCTTGCAGTTGATTTTCATGTTAATAATATCCACTCCCCCCAAAAATTAATTCCTTTCAATATTACAGATAAATTTCCAGCTAATTTATATGACGTGTTTTCATTTCTCTGTTCAGGCTATAATAATAATAATAATAATAATAATAATAATAATAATAATAATAATAATAATAATAATAATAATAATAATAATAATATAGTTTCTCAGCAAGATGTGACGTCAATGTATTACCCCGTGTCAACAACTAAGGTCTTCTTTTTGCGCGTACATTAATAATATAACTTCACATTGTGTTGCCAAACGGTGGAACATATTATTAGTCTCCTCCGGGTATAATTAATGTTCTTTTGTCTCTCTTTACCATAAATATAAATAAGAATAAGCCTCGATATCATTAGTTTATGAGGATTAGGCATTATTGATAAAGATTTATATATCTGAGCATAATATATATATACCAGTCCATAATGTTATTCTAATTATATTCATTATTTCTTATACCCATCATTACAATCAAGAACAACCACAGCAACCAATCACAACTAATCAAGTACAACCACAACAATCAAGTACAACCACAACAATCAAGTACAACCACAACAACCATAACATCTCAATAGGGCGTCAACACTGGCTCTTTCTCCTCCACAAGCTCCAAGTCGTGAGAAAAATCCCCTAATAATCCATGGAATACGCCCTTTTTTTCCCCCTTCCTCCCCTTCATAAATCTGGGTTACTGTCCGGCGTCCCGTGAAATACAAACTCCATAATATAGTAGTACAGTGTGGGGGGTGGATGTATAAGGGGTTGGGGGGAGAGGTGTGTGTCTTGGGGGTGGTGAGCATGCGTGGGGAAGGGGTGTGTGGAAGGTGAGGAGGAAGGGGTGTGTGGGAGAGAGGTGAGGTGGGGTGGTGCCGGGGGGGGGGGCGGTCCTACATGCTTCGCCTCACCGTCTAAGTTTACAGATGTGGGCCTATCGTCCTTATCTTTGAGTAGTCCCTTAACTTATAATGGTAACTTCACTATGATTTTTTTTCCTAAGGTTTTATAGGATTTTTTATTTTATTTTTAGAATAATCATATTTCTTTGGCGTTCATGTTAAGAATCTGAGAAGAACGGTGAAGTATTATTGAGTTGCTGGCGTCTCATGGCTAATAAAATATGTTGTTTATGTTGTTTGTGAGTGAATAATGTGACAACTTCAAGAGATTTCCTGAGCTGTTAGACGCACCGGCCGTCGTTTAAGATGGCCCTTGTCTCACAATGGTCGGTTGTTGTGTGGCGTTGAGTGTTTGTGGAGCCTGATGGTTCATGGCGGGGTGGAGTTTTATTTCTCTTGTTTCTTTTTGTACTCACTCACTCTCTCTCTCTCTCTCTCTCTCTCTCTCTCTCTCTCTCTCTCTCTCTCTCATATCGATTCCCGGCGTACCTAAGGGAGAGCAGAGGAAGAATATACGAGAAAAAAAATAGGAAAGCCAGGGGAGTTAAGGGCGTCCACGATACTTTCTTTGTCTATCATAACCTGTTTGTTTATCTACCTCTTCTTTTATCTGTTTTGTCTCCCTCTCTCCCTTCGTTTTCCTCTCCCTCTCCTCTATTGGTGACGTAGGGTGGGGAGAAGGAAGAGAGAGGCCGCATCACGCTCCCCTTGTCAAATATAAGCTTCTTTTTTTTTGGGTGCAAATATTTAAAGAGGACCTCCCGACCTCTGCTCTTGGATCTCTCCCCCCTCCTCCCTTAATGACTCCGGGTGTGTGTTCCTCTCCTGCCGGGAGTCACGAACAGACGTGTCAAATAGGGAAGGAAAGAGGAAATTTTAGCCATCTAGATTGAATTGAATTGAAACAGTTTATTTAGCCAGAAAAATACAGATATAGAGTGGATAATAATAACAATATTAACATGGCTGAGCCAGTTGAGAGCCTGCGCTCTCTTTTAGATAACACTTTGTTTGGTGTTAGTTTTATCTCAATCAAGTGAATTATACACGTTGTAGGGGGACAGGTCAGGAGTGTGTGAGTTTAAATTCACTCTATATATATATATATATATATATATATATATATATATATATATATATGAATGGAATCGACTATACTACTGCACTACTCAGGTTAATTAAGCATTAGACAAGCACTATCACCACGCCTAGATGGTTACTTAGACTGAGGGAAATGATACAAGTAATACATTCAATATAAATTAATTATCAAACATTAAGTATTATCGTCTATATATATCCTTAAGACTAGACGACTGCAGGGTACCTAACTTTACACGCTGGGAAACGAAGGGCGGTAGAGCGTGGTGCTGAGCCAATCACGTGACTCTTTGTATAGAAACTATGAAAAAACCTCAACATGTATTTTACCTTTTATAAAACCAGGAGGCGAGTGGTGAAGTACCCACAACACCGTATACAGCTAACCACGTGTAGTGATCTATGATAATTTAACAATACTACCTTAGTGAGAACCTGAACTCAGAACAACATGTTTACTGCAGAATCTTGTTCCTCACTTGTCTGTCTTGGTTTCCCCCAACCACCCCCACCACCACCTCCTGAACCCCCCAGCTAGTAACTAACCCTAACAGCTTGCTTATAATCACCCATTACTCCTAACACCTTTGAAAACCATATATGTATAGTCCTCAGTTATGGTCTGGTCATATATTTACATTTAATGGTTATCATAATATGAGAACAGCCAACGCAGCCACAGTCAATATTCAGGTCAAGGTTCGTGAATTAATCCGGATTAGAAAGTCGGATTTTAGCATCGTAATCCTCCCTGAGTCCCATAATTCTATTAGCAGAAGATGGCTGTCTTAAAAAAATACTCTGGTTTATTACTTCTGCCATCTATAAAGTTAAGACGAACTCTTCAATATTTCATACTAGGTGACGTTACCAGGCGTTATCCAAGTTTGTTTTTGACGGAGAAAAAAGTTAACTAGAATGACTGCAGCCACAACATTCCATGCTCATTTACTCATAAAAAAATACTAAGACTTATGCTTTATACTGTTCTTGGTACGGCTGACAGGAATTCACCCTTACTTAAGTTGACGAAACACTATCAAAGACAATGATACATCTAGATCATCATCATCATCATCATCATCATCATCATCATCATCATCATCACCTTTACAGAACATCCTCCCACAGCATCAAATTACCTCATCAGTCTAATAACCACGTTGGTCTGGATCGAGTTTTTCGATAATTAAGGAAGATTAATCACTCAAAAAAAAAGAGATTGGAAATGGAAATCACTGATAAAAAGCCTAATGGGAAAGTTATGATATCTATTATTAAACTGTAGAGACGGAGACAAGAGGGGTGAAGAGGAAGGAAAAGAAGAAAAAAAACAAGAAAGAAAGAGGATTTCATTATCTAAAATGGTTCTGAAACTTGGTGAAGGGGATGGAGGATGACAAAGTGCTTCAACCCCTTGAGTACGATATTTTAACCTCGTGAGTACGATATCTTAACCTCTTGAGTACGATATCTTAACCTCAGGAGTACAATATCTTAACCTCTTGAGTACGATAACTTAACCTCTTGAGTACGATATCTTAACCTCTGGAGTACAATATCTTAACCTCTTGAGTACGATAACTTAACCTCTTGAGTACGATATCTTAACCTGCTGAACGCCTCTTGAGTGCGATAACCCAACCTCTTGAGTACGATAACTTAACCTCTTGAGTACGATATCTTAACCTCTGGAGTACAATATCTTAACCTCTTGAGTACGATAACTTAACCTCTTGAGTACGATATCTTAACCTCTGGAGTACAATATCTTAACCTCTTGAGTACGAGATCTTAACCTCTTGAGTACGATATCTTAACCTCTTGAGTGCGATATCTTAACCTCATGAGTACGATATCTTAACCTCATGAGTACGATATCTTAACCTCTTGAGTACGATATCTTAACCTCTTGAGTACGATATCTTAACCCATTGAGTTCGATTTCGTAGCCTCGTGAGTACGTTATCTTAACCTCGTGACTACGATAATGAAAATTAAATAAGAGAAGAAAAAGAGTAAATTAATTCCAACAAAATCAATAAATTACTAACGGTCGTAAATAACACAGCATTTGGGTTACGGAGACACGAACATCATCATCATCATCATCATAATAATAATAATAATAATAATAATAATAATAATAATAATAATAATAATAATAATAATGGTATGGATAAAATGCAAAAGTACAATTATGTAACAACAACAACACACACACACACACACACACACACACACACACACACACACACACACGCACATGAGGCCAAGTTGCTGATGTCCAGGATGTGTTTTAAGAGAGCAGCTTCGGATATTTGGTCAAGACGACGGGAGGAAGGGGCAGCTAGATAGGTCCTCCCTCACCAGCACCACTACCACCACCACTATCACCACCACTATCACCAATACCACCACTATCACCAATACCACCACTATCACTACCTACAGCCAGTACTATCACCACCACTACTTATATCACCACCACCACTATCACTAATACTACCACCACCATCATCACCACTACCACCACCACCATCACCACTACCACCACCACCATCACCACCACCACCACCACCAACACCACCACCACCACCACCACTACCGCCACCACCATCACCACTACCCACCTACCATCACCAATACCACCACCACCAATACCATACCACCACCACCATCACCAATACCACCACCACCATCACCAGCCACCACCACCACCATCACCAATACCACCACCACTATCACAACCACCACCACCACCATCACCGCTACCACCGCCACCATCACCAATACCACCACCACCAATTCCCAATACCACCACCACCATCACCAATACCACCACCACCATCACCAATACCACCACCACCATCACCAATACCACCACCACCATCAACAATACCACCACCACCATCACCAATACCACCACCACCATCAACAATACCACCACCCCCTGCCGGAAGGAACAAGGAAGATTCAAAAGGCTTCATCATCCATCATCAACTCGTAAATCTGGAGGTTACGAGGCCATAATAATGTCGTAGGTAAAGATCGAATTCTGGCTGGAGGTATTCAGAGGGAATGAGATCAGGAGAGGCCATGAGGCTGCGACCGCATCAAATTCAGAAACCTAGTCAGTGCGAGGCCAAGAAGAAATCAGATCACGGAATGGAATGGGATGTAAACAGTCATAGGAGGCCACGGGTGCCCTAGGAGGCGGTCATATACAGTCATAGGAGGTCACGGGTGCCCTAGGAGGTGATCATATGCAGTCATAGGAGGTCACGGATGCCCTTGGAGGTGATCATATACAGTCATAGGAGGCCACGGGTGCCCTAGGAGGTGATCCTTAAGACGTCATGAATGGGAGGTCACGGGAGGTCATAGGAAGATGGGGGGTTGAAGAAAGACCATAAAAATTGGTAGAAGTCACAGGTCATACAAAGTAGTGGGAGATTGGACGACACGGTAGGTTATCTGGGAGGCGTTAGAGGTCACAAGAGGTCAGAGAGAGTTCGTAAAATGCCATTGGATATCAGTGGAAGTCTTATAATGGTACGGAAGGTCGTGAGAGCTCTATAGAGGTCGCGGAAGGTCAGCGGAGGCCAAGGGGAGCGGGAGACCAGAGGAGGGCTTATGAGGGGGAAATATGATAATTGACTGTTATCCCTCAAGCACTGTCCTGGAAAATGAAGGATGACTCGACTATTAACTTACTTACGCTTAATTCTCACAGTATGATTACTATGATAAATTCTGAGACAGTTTACGTTTATTTCCCAGAAAATTCTTATAATGATAAATTCTGAGGTTTATTGATCATTTCATATTAACTTATGATATTTTTTTCTCTAAGAATACGTACGATTATAAATATTCTCAGACATAGTTGCCATTCAAGTGAATTTGTGATAATTTTCCCCGAAAGGATTACAAGATTAAATTCTGAAACTTATGGGTCGTTTACGAGACATGTGTCGCTCAGTGTAAGATAACGAGAAGGTTTCCTGAGAATATTTGTATTCATTTTTTAATATATGATGATTAGGAACGGGATGTGTGTGTGTGTGTGTGTGTGTGTGTGTGTGTGTGTGTGTGTGTGTGTGTGTGTGTGTGTGTGTGTGTGAGGTATATATGTTTTCACAACTCATCATGCACATTAGATAAACAATTAAAGACAAACTAACAGTCTCTCTCTCTCTCTCTCTCTCTCTCTCTCTCTCTCTCTCTCTCTCTCTCTCTCTCTCTCTCTAGTGGGATATATTTCAGTAATTGATTCAAGTTGGTTATCAAAATGCGGGAGTTAATTTGACTTCCCTCCGAAACTAATTGCAATTCTGCTCGACTAATCATAACTTGTTACAACGGAAGAATTATTTTTTTTCTTTACAATTAGTTGGAATGTATACTTGTGATTAATGTATAGTTGGGGATTTAAATCAGTTCTATTCGTGGTATGACAATCTTTTATAATAAACACTTAAAATAATACATATAAACATCAAAACAATTAAATCAGCTGTTAATATCTGGTAATTCACTCGTTATTAACTTCGTTTCGTCAGATGTAAACAAACTGTTTATAATGTACACGAAAGTAAAATAAATTAAAAACATCCAATGAAATAGAACAACTAATAGCTATTACATGTCAAAATTATCATCATGTTATTAATTTTTTATTCCAATACAAAAATATCACAGGAACAGACCACATAAGGGTTAAAGTCACCATATGATCACTGGGGCCCCCACCACCTTCCCAGAGATGATGGTAGGTGAAGCAGGATGATGGTAGGTGAAGCAGGATGATGGTAGGTGAAGCAGGATGATGGTAGGTGAAGCAGGATGATGGTAGGTGAAGCAGGATGATGGTAGGTGAAGCAGGATGATGGTAGGTGAAGCAGGATGATGGTAGGTGAAGCAGGATGATGGTAGGTGAAGCAGGATGATAGTAGGTGAAGCAGGATGATGGTAGGTGAAGCAGGATGATGGTAGGTGAAGCAGGATGATGGTAGGTGAAGCAGGATGATGGTAGGTGAAGCAGGATGATGGTAGGTGAAGCAGGATGATGGTAGGTGAAGCAGGATGATGGTAGCAAAGTCTAATTATACCAAGTCCGGGTGGGGCCTCAGATTACCAACTGGCCGCCGTGGTGAGGGTCTATGACAATGTCTGATAAATGCTCCGTATTTGGGTGCATATCAAATTACAGACTACATGATTAAAGGTTTGAGATTTCATCGAATTCCAATGGATGAAAAACCGAGAAAAAAGTAGATTTTATTGTGTATTCAGCAAATATATTCGCTGCAACAAGAGGAAGGGCAATACTTGAGAGCCATTGGCAGGTTTAAATTTAAATTCCCTAAAGTCAATCTTTCGGCCAGGAAACCAGATGTGGAGACACAAGTACCTATTTGTTGCTTGAAACTGTTGTATAGCCTTGTCATCTGTTATATATCTAGTGGCCATATTGATGAATTAAAAACCTCTACACATATATACTTGTATTCAATGATTTACTGTAATAGCTTGGGGAGAGAGAATGATGATAATTACAATCATTAATAATTTGTATTATTTTCTTTAACTATTTTATTTAATTCTTGTATCCCCCAAATGACTAGCTCGCCCATATGCCTATGATTACTTAATTGCTTTTACACTGATACTGGCAGCAAAATCATAAGAGTATAAATAATAGCAAAGAGAGGAAGAAGAGGATTGCTAATAATAATAATAATAATAAATTTCTAATAATAAGAATATCATAAAAATAATGCTTCTAACATAGTGGGGTGGTCTGAACCGGGATCCACTACACACCAACCACGTCACATAATAAGATCCGCCCAAGCGCGTGTGTAGACTTGGTTTACTAAGACTTTGGATGGTAGGTTCCACAGTACGAGGCTGGGAGTTATACACAGTGTGAGCTCAGGGTATCAATGAGTTCTGGGAGGTAGATGACCTATGAATTAATACCTTATGAGTTATTTTATTCCACAATGTGAAGTGTTACCTGAAGCTTTACTTGAAGCCTCACCTGAAGTATCCCTTAATTTTTTCCTCCCTACTAATGTCTCATCTGAAACCTCACTTAAATTCTTATTGAAGCCTCGCCTGAAGCTTACCATAAATCTTAACTGAAACTTCCCTTAACATCTAACTGAAACCTCACCAGAAACACCTCAAATTCATTCGGAAGCCACACCTTTGAACCCGAAGCTTCCCCAAATCTTAACTGAAGCCACAACCTGGAGCCCTCAGAGGAGGACAACACCCTCCTCCCAAAGACTCATTATGAGGTCAATACTTGTATCATCGGTCGTTACACCTCACCAATCACCGTCCGCGCTCACACCTCGTTCAGATAAAAAAATTCTTGATGTAGAAGAACTGTACAGTAGTGATCAATCCTCACCCGAAACATTTTGAAATATATGATCGTGTGTAAATTATATCGCTCACCACCGTCATCGGGTAAGACCTTTATAAATAGTCACCTGATTCAAACATTTTGGACATCGTCATTGAACTATACCTTTCAGAAACCTTTTAAATAGTGAAATAGCTGGCCAACCAATTATTTTATTTTATTCTCCTAGAATAAGAATTGGCTTCAAATGGTAAAAGAAATGGATTTGTTATGTAAATAAAACCGTCTCTTGTAAATATATACTTCACGTGATTTGAAAGGTATAGCTGAAACTACATATGACTTAAAAAAATAAATCAGAAAGTAAACATCACCCAGCGGTCACAAACTCCAGCTATCAAAACCATAGCAAAGAAAATGTCCAACGAATAAATAAACAATAAACAAGCCTATAGAAAACCTCTTGATACATAAACAAAACCACAACGAAAAGAAAAAAAATCCGAGTAAGAATCACTCATCATCTTGATCCTTCCACCTCCCCTGGCCACAACCCCAGGCAGTATACCACAAGGACAAACGCAGGAACAAACCAACCAATCGTTTTCAGATGAGCACCGTCGCCATTCTTGCCATCGCTGAACTAATTAATGATTTGGTAAGCTTTTATCACACGCTTGGGAGTTTTCAAACCCTCGAGAGTCTTGAGGTCTTTTTCGCCAAGATTTTTCCCGCAGTCTTAAATCTTGCAAGAGGTGAGAGAACTGCCCCATTTTTTTTTCGCTAGCTTAATGGGTTTTGCAATTTGGTGTCTGACGTCTGACTGGGATGGCTTAAACCCAACGCTGTGTGGGCTGTTACTCCCCCTGTTACGTGAGACCAAACACACCTTATGGTCACTTGTAACTCACAGTAAAAGGAAGTTGAAGATGTTTGTCAAGTCGTTTAATCATTTACCAAGTTTGTTGATGCTACAGTCAGGTGATGTTGTAGTTGGTGTTTATTTATTTTCCTTTTTTTATTAAGTTTGTTGGTTGTACAGTAAGTCTTATTTATTGTTAGTAGATCTGTTAAACTCGCATATATTTACCTATTTTAGATTTATAAATTTGTTTTCTACAGTAAATTCATATCTGACGTTAATGGATCTGTAGCAGTAGTTACAAATTAGCTTTTCCCCTGTTCGTGTTATTTCCAAAACTGTTTCCACTTGTTCACTAATTACAAATTTACTCGGCCGACATAACAGTACGCGATTGTTGGAATATTCATCACTACGTGAAATTACCTCATTACAATTTCCAGTAAAATCACATTTGTACGATATATTTCCCGGATATAATTCAGAGTTAAAATGACAATTAGATTAACTTATCGTTCAGTACCGAAGGTTTTTGTTCACGTAGCTGTCCTTTTCGTTGTTATTAATGGAACATATTGAATTTAACAAACACACATCTCTTTATGGTGTTTATACTTTAAAAGAAAATTAAGGAAAGATGTAACGATTAATCTTGTGGTGGAGGAAGAATCTAGTGAGATGCTCTCTTAACGCACAACTTTACGAAGAATAATTACCAGTGGTCTACTAACTTATCATTCTGCTCCGTTTTTCACTGTAGCCGCTAATGAACTTTCTCTGTTAGTTGTTATGTCTGGTGAAAGTGAAAGTTGGTGAAAAATATGGAGGAAAAACGAAAACAAGAGGTACTAAATTTGTGTGTGTGTGTGTGTGTGTGTGTGTGTGTGTGTGTGTGTGTGTGTGTGAGTGTGTGTGTGTGTGTGTGTGTGTGTGTGTGTGTGTGTGTGTGTGTGTGTGCAGTGATCGTTTAACTGGATTCTCGATACCAGTCAGTGATTGCCAAGGTCACGGATCGGCAGTGTCTTAAAGCCACGGGGTTGATTGCATCGATTTGCCTTCAGTGGATGAATGTGTCGGCATTATTCTGACACAATCCCGGCATCCTAGCACATCCGGGTATAATCAGGTACATCCTCGACATCCTAGTACTTCTACGCGTTCGAGGACGACCCTAACATCCTTGTACTTCTGAGTGTTCGAGGACGACCCTGACATCCTTGATTAGTTGTCATATTTCAGTTCATCCACAAATACTTTATCAATTCCCCAGATATTCTACCACGCCTCTAGACACCCTAACACCCACCTACATATTCTAACACACTCCTGGGCATCACAGCACAGTCCGAAACATCACAGTACTCTCCCAGTATATCACAACACACCCACGGCACACTCCAGAACATCACAACACATCCACGGCACACCCCAAAACATCACAGTACAGCTCTGGAACATTACAGCACATCTCTGGAACATTACAGCACATCCCTGGAACCCTTTTAAAGTAGTTGGTGGGCGGCTGTGCACATTCCTCTCTTTCGTCGCTATTGTTGTCTTTTCCTGGTGCTGATTCAAGCGATTCCTTTTTTTCTCACTGAGCTGCAAAGTGACGCTAACGCTGGCACTGTGCCACTTTATGGGCGAGTGCCAGTTCGTATTACCACCCCCCAGGGAGGAGGAGGAGGAGGAGGAGGAGGAGGAGGAGGAGGAGGAGGGAGGAGGAGGAATGGGGGAAGGAAGGATGAAGGCGATGTGGAGGAAAATGGAGAGTAACTGCGGAAGAGGAGAATGAAGGAAGGATTGGAAAGAGTGGACAGAGGAATAAGAAGGAGGTGAGTGGAATGGAGGTCGCGACTGGAGAGATATATGGTGGTGGTGAGAGGAAGAAGTAATGAGAGGGCAAGACCGGGAAGAAGACGGAATGAGAGGACTGGATTGAAGAAAGAAAGAGGGAAATGAAATGCAGAATGAGGGAGAAGGAAGAAAGGGAGGAAAGAAGGCAGAGTTAAAGCAAGGGTGAAAAGAAGGTGATAAGAAGTTAACAAAGATAAAGAGAAGTGATGGAAGGCATAAAGGGAGAGGAGGTATAATAAAAGAGAGTAATAAGAGAAGGGACAAAAGTGGTATGAAATAAAAGAATAATGAAGAAGACGTCAACAGTAGGAGTAAAAGAGGAAACAGAAGAGATGTGAGAGTAATGAAACGAAGAAACTAGGGAACAGAAGGAAAAAGAGTAAGATAGAGGGAGACAAAAGTTGAGAAAGACATTGAGAGTTGGAAAAATAGAAGGATAAAGGAAAAAAAAATAGAAGACGGTGATAAAAATGGGAAAGAAGAAAGATTACAAGAGAAAATGAAGTAAGGAAAGGGTGAAAAAAGGAAAACATATGGTTTTATATACAGGAAGTGTAAGAGAACAGAATGCAAGGGGAAAAGAGGGCAGAGAAAGATAAAAGGGAAAAGATTAAGGGAAGAGAGAGGAAAGGGAAATAATGGCGTCTGCGTGGGATGAAAATATGTAGGAGGAGGAGAAGCAGAAGAAGAAAAAAAAGAAGAAAAAAAACAGCACGAAGAAGAGGAACAACAGTAACGTCAGTGTGGGCGAAGGGAAGCTTAAGGATCGTCTGGCGCTGTGTGGCTTATTGCTGTGAGCTTATTTCTCGGCCTTATTGCTGAGAGTGCTGCTCTGGCCTTATTGCTGCAGTTTATTGCCACGACCGCCGGGCCGCCCGCTACTGCTGCCCACCGCTCAAAACGTTACCCGCGGCAGCAGAAGAGCCAGAGTCTGTTATGCAAAGGAGCTCTAATGATAGATAAAGTCTTAGTAATGCTAGACAACGGGAATAAAATTAGTACGTGATGTATTGATACTTCTAGCGGCCAGGAAACAAAACAATAATACTGCTGGTGCACAGGAATAAACAAATGTGAACATTACTGTATGTTTGAATATTTACGTATCGAATTACTGCTGGAATATGTTAATTTTGATTAATTTGGAGGCTCGTAATTCCTTCAGATGAGAGAAAAAATGAAGCGGAAGCAAGTACACGGGAGACACATTCTTCCAGTGGGTAAAAAAAAAGAAGATAAGTCTTTATGAATCTCTTGGCCGCCTGGCTGCTGGAAGACCCGACCACTTTACCCAACATTTCCAGTCTCGTCCTCCACATACGACCAATATTTCCTCCCAGCAACCTTGAGTGTCTGCTCCCTGGAACCTGGGGGGTCTCCTTGCTGGAACCTTGGCTTTCCTCCCTGGAACCTCGAGATTCTCCTTCCTTGACGCCTTTGAGAACCTGCCTTTGTAAAACTGGTCAAGTAAGCTAGTTAGATCCGTTCTCGTATCTCTATAGTTAAGGCAAAAATAATCCACGTATACATTGTGGTATCGTAGGCAAGGTGGGCCAATTAGACTACTTTCCCATTATCTCCAGTTAGGGTAAAAATGAACTTACGAACCTCTTGGAATTATAGCACCTCGGCGTTATTCTCACCAGGAGGAGGAAGAAACTAAGTCATCCAGCCTTTGAGTGTTAAGTTCTGAGTGTACCATGGAAGTAGTAATGGTCGGGTCTCAGGTCCGCATCTGGGTAATGGTAGAGCTATAAACCATCCAAAGCTGTTATGGTAGTGCTCCACATTCACCATGGGGAGAAGGGAAAAGGACGTAGGTTGAACTCCAGGCTTCAGACTCGCTTTGAGAGGAACATATGAATCCTACACTCACTGCTGAGGATTGAAAGACTACCAGACGACAACAAGGACGGGGGCCACTGTTCTAGATCCACCTAAAGCGGGTGCCACTATAACAGCCGCCACGAGGGCAATGGCACTGTTCCAAACCTCCATTAGGATGGTGGCCCTGCTCCAGACCCTGAAGAGGAAGGAGGCACTATTTCCAACTACCAAAAAGGGGGCAGTAGTATTGTTCCAGACCCCTTAAAACGACGGTGGCAATGTTCCAGACGGCTCGCCATGTTGGCATTGGCTCGGTGCCAGAATCACCGTGGGGGGTAATGGAGTGTTCTGAGTTAGTAGCGCTATTCAATTTGCTTTGTTGATATTCCGGGCTTTAATATAATGATTGGAAAAAAATTAACGAATTCGTGTGTGTGTGTGTGTGTGTGTGTGTGTGTGTGTGTGTGTGTGTGTGTGTGTGTGTGTGTGTGCGGAAAAACATACACATCTACACAGCCGTTATCCTTCCATAATAGCAGTTGTTCATAACCCGTCAAGAGAAGCTAACGGTCGGAGGCTCAGGGTAAGACCAGTTCGGACTCTGTATCACTTAACCACAGTCATGGATGGAGGAGAAGGAGGAGGAGAAGGGAAGGTTAATAGAAGAGAAGGAGGGGGGATGGGAAGGAGGAAGGATAAGACAGGATGGGTTGGTAGGTAAGCAAATTGAGAAAACACCTTTTTATCCCACACTCTGTTCAATGTGTCCTGGAACACTTACACTTGTCTCCACACCCAGACATAAATTTATTCACCATCCAGAAAAAAAAAATCACGATATTCTTATCAACAAAAATCTATCGAGTCTGCTGTGAGTATTGTGATAATTATAGTAACGAATGTGTTTTGCGAACATAACTTTTTTGTGGCAATAACGAATGCAAATCAGAATAACGCAAAATAAATGTAAAATGAATCACTTTATTGCTGACTGTTTCTCGTCGATATTCTTAAAAACTTTATCCCCTATAATAATTTATTATCCCCTATATAATTACACTCAATAACTATATATACTAACATTCTACCCTCGATTCCTTAATTACATTCAAACATCTCCCAGAAAAAAAATTAATAACACTTATTTGCCAGACACAACACACAAACGAACCATAAATATTTCCTCCATTATCGAAAAAAAACGAAAAAAAATCGTCAAAAGCCCAATTCTAAAATGCATCTTTCTGTAAACTTTCAATCAATAAACGAAATCAAAGCATGAACGACCCCCCAAAAAAAAGGCTTTAGATTCCCTTCACTAGCATCGAATATGCTGTGATAGGAATTCCTCCCGGGACCTCATAGCAGCGCCGAAGCTCACCAGACCCGTGTAATGAGATTGGATTAGGGAAGGAGCTTATGTCGTGACGTCTATAAGCGAGTGAGGGATATAATTGGACAGTAGACTGGCGACTGGTCTCCTGTCTATTGGTGCCCGACGTGACTGGGGCTTAAAGACGACTGTGATTACATGGACCTTGGATACTGATAGTAGGAGGTCAGGTAGTGTGTGTGTGTGTGTGTGTGTGTGTGTGTGTGTGTGTGTGTGTGTGTGTGTGTGTGTGTGTGTGTGTGTGTGTGTGTGTGGCATTCATGGATATGAGGAAAGCGGGTCATGCTTGTGAAGGTGACATGCATAAAAACAGAGTGATGTAGTGGGGGGAATAACACCGACACACACACACACACACACACACACACACACACACAGACAACACAACATTCATGTAATACCACACTGATGAAGTCTGAACTTGTTCGCTGTTTTCTTATGGTCGAGTCAAAACACAGATACCGTGATCTCTCTCTCTCTCTCTCTCTCTCTCTCTCTCTCTCTCTTTGGCCGAGGTTTGAAGGTTTATTCTGAGTTGTTGGAACAGTCATGGTACGAGAAAATAAATAAATACATAGATAAATAGACAAATAAATAAACCAAATCCCATCATAAGGTCAAATCTAAGATGACAACCAATGAAAAAAAGGTCAAATAAATAAACTGATGTTACCTACGAGGAAGAATAATTACGATTTATAACATAACCAAATTAATCAATCACTCCAATTTTGATTAGTCATGATAGGTTACGTTAGGTTAGATTAAGTAAAATAAGGTTACAATATATAGTAAACAGTCTGTAGTTCCATAGTTACTGACGCTATAACATAAACCTCATCAAAGAAATATTCCCCAATGAACAGTCGTCCATGATGAAGGAATTACCAACCAGGTGATCTAATGAGGTAGACGTCCTGTTTCTTGATGACATAACAACAATATCATGATTACCGCCTCTCCCTGTGTTTTCCTTCTCTCCTCCTCCTCCTCCTCCTCCTCAGTCAGCCATCTTAAATACACCTCACTATCACTCCTTGCATTCCTTCCACCCTTCACCTCTCCCATTTCCTACACCACCCATACTATTATATTTCCCATCACCCTTTTCGTTTTTGCACTCTCTTTTTTTTTCTCCCACCACCACCCCTTTCATTCCCCCCCAGTAGTTTTATTCCCTTCATCCCTTTTATTCCCTTTACCTTTCAATCCTTCCATCACTAACCCCTTTTATTCCCTCCATTCCTTTCGCTCCCTTCACCCTTTCATTCCCTCCACCCTTTCACTCCTTTCATCTCTTACATTCCCTTTACCCTTCATTCCCTCTACCCTTTCATTCCCTCCACCCTTTCATTCCCTCCATCACCTACCCCTTTGTGGTTTTCAATAACTTTTGGGTCTCTTCTCCCCCCAACAATGATGGTTTATTAAAACTCTCGGTTTTAATAACCTTTTTGTGTTTGGTCTTTTATACCCAGTCAGTTAGCCATTTATTTCTGACATCTGCATATTCACTCCAAATTGCTGTTCGTTTCGATTTTGTTTTCATTATTTCGATAGATATGTGTGTGTGTGTGTGTGTGTGTGTGTGTGTGTGTGTGTGTGTGTGTGTGTGTGTGTGTGTGTGTGTGTTGTTTTAGTGGTGATAATGAGGCTGTTAGGGGTGATAATGACAGAGACAGTAATACAAATGTAGGAAGAAAAAGTCAAAAAGAGATGCAGAGATTTGTGCAGATGTGTACCAAAATCTTGTTGGGAATATGACAGAGGAAGAGACAATACTGAAGGAATCTTTGGAGACCTGCCTGACGTTCTCTCAGTACAGGGAAGACAAGAGAGGAGCACAGGGTAGCATTAAGTAAAGGTCTTTGTGCTGGAAGGTGTTCAAAGGGAAGACACAACGCGATTGTCTTAGTTTTGCTGAAATCTGTTAAGTCACAGGAGGTAATGCATAGATGTAATAAATGGTGATACTTGTAGTGTTTTAGGTTCACCCTTAATACTTTTGAGTACAGTGTCCAATGAGGTACTATGAAAACTTACATTAATACACACACACACACACATAATAATAATAATAATAGTAATAAACAAACTGTAACTAAAATTTAAGTTGGTGAAGTTCTCCCAAGTTCGCTTCTTGATAGTCACGCAGGCAGCCAATTGAGGGATGATTTAAATATAAATTAGGTTTTTGTGCTGCTCCTCCACCCCGCCAGAAGTCGAGATGAGTTCTTGAACCTTTACCGTGGATATGACGTCACGCCTGAGTTACCTTCTTATTATTATTATTATTATTATTATTATTATTATTATTATTATTTCCTGTATGGGAGTAAGTCATCTTTTTATGGTCCCCCCCACAAACCTTCTTAGTCCTGGAGTCTTAGAGTTTGAGGCTTTTGTATCCAGTTACCCAAAAAAGTGAACAGAGAATAAAACTTCGGGGTGAGAGTCTGTGTGAGTGTATTCAGAATGATACGAAAAGACCGACTGGAACTATGATGAGTGAATGGAACTGAGAATATTTTAGTCTGTGTGAATTAAATAAGAAAGACATAGGAGAGATGCGCTGGGGACAAGTGAGAGGAGTAAAAACACGAGTGGCTCAATGAATAAGAGTTAAATAAAATGTGGATGTACTGCTTTGTTATGAAGTGACGTTACGTGATGGCATAAAAAGTCAATCTTAAAGTTTTATGTAGAAGACTAGAAACAAGCTAAAAGAGGTGTGTGTGTGTGTGTGTGTGTGTGTGTGTGTGTGTGTGTGTGTGTGTGTGAATCTCAGGGAGTGAAAATAAGAGACTATAAGAGAGGCGTGGAGAACACACTGGTTAACTCCATTGAAATCTTCCGTGTGCAAGAAAACGTGATATTGATGTAGGGTTTATATGCAAGAATTGCTGATAAGAAAGAGGAGGGGACTGAGAGGAATATAAAGTGGCAAGGTTGAATAGAAATAGAGAAACGCTCATAGAAACGTGAGCTGGGAGGGTTGATAGTGAACGGTGGTACGATGTGTGAAGTGAGAGGGATAAAGCAAAGAGATATCCTGGCGAACACCATGGCAGGACACATCAGGTATATTAGTAAGAGTGAATGGACGGCAGGGGAAATGAAGAGAGAGTCTTTCGTTGCCTTTGATTCATAAAGCAGAAATTGACTAAATGAAAATTAAAACATCTACTACTGCGTATTATTATCATCATCATCATCAGTAGTAGTAGTAGTACTTTGGATGCCATTAATATTTTTTATCAGTAGCATTATTCAGTGATCATAACCTCGTTCAAAACTTCATCTGGATTACTAGAGTCACATAAAACAGTTCGTATCTCTGGTTTTGTTTATACTAAAGAGGAAGTTTTCGATTCAAGTGTTCCCTTCCTTTTAAATCGGTGGTGTGGTTTATCAGCGACATATTTCCCCGAGGTAATCATCAACTGCGTGTGCCCGTGTGCAGCTCAGGGACACTACTGCAAAAATTTCAATATTCGAGGCAGTTTCATATGTTTTGCTACATTTAATATATATGTTTTCTTTTTGTCTGGTGTGATGGGTAATGGTTGATGTTGTGTGTAGTTCTTATTTGACATATCCTCTTCACCTTTAGCGTAATTATGATCAATTTAATTAATATTTTTACTAATTGATTAATAGGACGAAACCATTCAAT
This sequence comes from Homarus americanus, assembly GCF_018991925.1. Taxonomy (NCBI): domain Eukaryota; kingdom Metazoa; phylum Arthropoda; class Malacostraca; order Decapoda; family Nephropidae; genus Homarus; species Homarus americanus. The sequence continues at coordinate 364,896 of NW_024718513.1, forward strand.
AAACTTTCCTCTCCTCTAGTTAAGGTTTTAATCTATCGTAGAATAACTGGTCTTATCTCGTAAAAAATAGAATTAGAGTTCTATTTTCATCTGTGTGTGTGTGTGTGTGTGTGTGTGTGTTGAACTGGCCATCCTTAAAATGAAAACAGAGACTGTGAGGGATTGTCAGGTCTATATTGATGGTCCTACATAAACTAACCCGGCAAGTTGATGTTACATTTGTCCTCCCTGGCTCCCTTAACACCACCTGACTGACTGATTCTCAACGGACATGAGTCACATAATCTCTTCTCGGTGTATGTACAACTAATCAAAATCATTCTTAAATTACTTTGAATGATTTTTTTTTCTTTCTTTTTTTGATTTTTTTTTTCAATTATTTTTTTTACGGTTGTGGACTGAAGTACGTGGCAATATCCTAGGGACCGTCTCCCTCAAATGTTGTTTTCTACTTTTTGTTTGTAGAAAAAAATGTAATCGGGAGTCTGTGATACGTAGAGCCGGTAGGTTTAATGAAATTTTTGATGAGAATATTTACATATTCTCGCTGTCTGTAAACGGGAGCCTCCGGGGCATCGATCCAGGTCACGTATCATTAGACATCTGTAGAATTATTCAATCTACTTATGCTAATCCAGTCCAGCATCTTATATGTCGTAGAAAAAAACTAATTTCGAGATAATACTTTAAAACAGGTAATTTATGAGGTGTAGAAAGAGACTTGAACCGTTGAATGGTTATCTGCCCACCACTTGAGTGAGTCAGGAGGTTCGGCGGCTGATACGAGTACAATGACACGAACTATACTATGAGTACTAGGCAGTGATACAGTGAAAAACAGGTTATTTATTTCTTGAGGGAAATATATTATTGTTAATACCTTTTAACCCTTTGAGACCTGGTGGAATAAATCATCATCCTCAGAGGGTTGAATCATCGTCGTCAAATGGTTAATATTATATGGTCATAAGCAGAAGGGGTATAGTGGTATGCATAATGAATCTTGCTTGACCTGGACTGACGACAAGAAACTCTCGCCTTATGACAGTGGTAACACATAATGTAAATATTCTAGTAGATAATCTGACTTATGGATCTAAAATTTAAAAGTCATCATTTAGGAGGAATCAATACAAAATGCTTGTCACACTTCTCGGATCCTGGAATCATAAGTGATTTAAAAATGAAATGACAAAAAGAGGAAAAATTTGGTCGTCATATTGTGAAAAATTACACTTTGTATTGAGACTTTTGTTTTCCCTTTTAAGTCATTTTACATGTCCTATTAAACAGTCATTTGTGATGCAAGTCCATATGTGATCCAGAAACTAATGAGAGACTCGCTCATTATTGTTCTAAGGTCGTCAAGTAAGCCTCAGCCCTTCAAGTTTTATCCTTTGGTTAAAAACAAGAAAAATTCCTCGGTCGTCCCACATTTAAGCTGACTCAGGGCTAAGCTTGGCAGAGGGAGTCAGTGCACGTGTCGCTTCAGGGTTTTATGGTGAGGAGTAATCGCTTCTTTTTTTTAGGCAGTAATCAGCTTTATTGTCATTCTAGTACCCTCGTATTCTTCATTCCCTTTAACTAAAAGTGAATCATTACCGGTGCACCAGCTGAGTCCAGAACCAAGCTGCGCCACCACTAATGTTATTATCATTATTCTCGGAAACTTTCACAATTATGCACAATGTTAACGTCACAAATCAAGGCTACAATAAAAAAAAAAAAGATCCACATAACATCAGTAAAATTTTGACGCCCATTGACCTCTTCTTTCAACCACAAACACAAGAGAAGCACAAAAATCACACACCCCAGCGTTTGATGATAAAAATTTAATTATACATGCATTGAGTAGACACAAAAACCACCTCCGAAAATACATCCATAAATAAAATTAAATATACACCTTAACTTGACCCTTTACTTCCCATATTGAAATTCCCAAGTGAAGGTTATACACAATGTAGACCTAATAATACAAGGAGAGGAAGATGGTATTTTTGTCATATATCTACAGGTATATTAAGGCTCTATAGGAATTACTACCTGTCTATTAAGTTTATTGAAAGCCATAAAGAGTTTCGAAATGGAAGTACAGTATCTCAGGTGTGTGTAATGTCTACTAGGTCTATAATGTCTCAGGTAATTTGAGGTGTAAGAGTAAGAACAGGTGACTACGGAGATATGGTAAAACTGTGGCACATAAATTATCGACCTTCAGGCAGACGATATTGTGTTGGTGGAAAGTTGGAGAAAATATTAGACTATGTTGACTAAATTTACATGATTGAACAAAACGTTAAAATCAACTTCTGGGAAAATTCAAGACAATGAACATGAAAAGATAAAAAAAAAATATTATTATGTATACCTAGAAATCTAGAATAAATGTAAGTAATTTATATTTAATAGTAGAAAAATAAACTTTATGAGTAACAATCACAATAAATTTCAGAATCGAGGCTATCAAGGAGTGTTTACCTCAGCTATAATATATTGACGTGTAACTTTGTTGTTTGAGAGTGGTGATAGATCAGGACTGAGTGAGAGTAGGAAAGATTGAGGAGAGTTTAACAAGTATCATATGAAGAGTTTGAGGAAGAAATAGATTAAGGGGGAAAGATACAGGAAGAATGTTGGGGGTCGAAAAATCTCTGGGAGAAGAGTTGGGTGGATGAGAGTGCATTAAGATGGACCAGAGTGGATGAAAGTGCACTAAGGTGGAGCCAAGTGAATGAAAGTGTACTATGGTGGAGCCGAGTGGATGAGAGTACACTATGGTGGAGCCAAATGGATTAACGTGTAGTAAAGTGGAGCCAAGTGGATGAAAATGCACTAAGGTGGAGCAAAGTGGATGAAAGTGCACTAAGGTGGAGCCAAGTGGATGAAAGTGCACTAAGGTGGAGCCAAGTGGATGAAAGTGCACTAAGGTGGAGCCGATTGAAAATGCACTAAGGTAGACCCGAGTGAATGAAAGTGCACTGAGGTGGACCCGAGTGGATGAAAGTGCACTAAGGTGGAGCCAAGTGGATGAATATGCACTAAGGTGGAGACAAATGGATGAGAGTGCACTAAGGTGTAGCCAAGTAGATAAGAGTGTCACTAAGGTGGAGCCAAGTGGATGAAAGTCACCAAGGTGGAGCCGAGTGAATAAAAGTGTACGAACGTGGAGCCAAGTGGAGGAGAGTGCAAAAAGGTGGAACCAAATGGATGAAAACGCACTAAGGTAAAGCAGAGTGGATGAAAGTGCAGAAAGTCGGAAGGGTCATAATTACAGTGAACATTACAGCCGGGGTAATGACCAGTAAAATATTCTAACAGCCTTGTTAACGACACGAAACAAGAGGAAGTCTGAGAAAGAGACGGACAAGCAATGCAGTGGAATTTTGTACCGTCAAGAGATACCACGTTAGATAATACTGCCAGAACTAGTTGAGGATCGTATATTTTAAATGCTAGTGAATCTGACAGCCCAAACTTTTGTATGCACAGTGAGTTTAAGTGTTAAGTGGTCTTTAAGATAGTACGAGGGGTTAAATTTTCAACTTGTATACTGTGCATGCTAATTTTGAGGGCCTGAAGAAGTGTGTGTGTGTGTGTGTGTGTGTGTGTGCGCAATTCAAAAGCTTCATAAAGATAAACATAAAGTTGTATTTGGTGAATTATACAGAAAGACGTATGTCTGCCCCTCTTCATGGCATCTGTTACATGAGAAACAAGTTGCCACCCCCTCATCATGATCACCGACTATGAGTGCCCTTCATCACTCTCTCCAACAACTTGAGCAGAGTTGGAGAAGAAAACTTTCCATCAATTGAGTGTGTTGTGAACGACAGTCCTCCGTTCGACGCGTAACGAGAAAACTTCCGCCAATGTTGATATAACGTTATGAGGCGCCACACCTCCTCGTCTCACCTAATGAGGACAATTTACACCTTGTAAACATGGACATCAAAAGTTAGGGCGTGATCAAGTACTCTTGCGAGGTTTATGGTGTAGTTCACAACTTGCAAGCCTAAAAAGACCTAATTATATCCAGATGAAGTCACCTTATTAGGGGGAACTTGTTACTAAGATGGAAGTTCACACCTTGTCAACAGAGGCAGGGAACTTATATACCGATGACGTAGTATTATGAGTACACACACACACACACACACACACAGACACACACACACACACACACACACACACATATCAAGAAGCGCTCAACACACTGACCCTTTCGACTCTCACTGACCATCACCACGACCTCATCTGCAAATTTGGTAGAAACTTACACACCATCCTCGACACCGGCTCCTACTACCACCTGAATCCCTAGTCCAGTGCTGTTCGACACCACAACCGCATCCAGCCCATACGTGCACGAACTGATCGCTATAAGAACAGCCCAGTCCCAACCATTGTAAAATTATCAATAACTTGTAATAAACCAGTGTATTCACTCCCAGTAAACACTACTCCTTACACTGTCACTATGTTGAAATGAACTGTAGTTTGAGCTTTTCCCCATCTAGTTATTATATGTCTTATTTGTGTCACTTATGTTACTTGTATATTATTTGTAATTCATAACCCATTCCCCAAATATGTAACTGTATATTTTCAGTATTCTGGCTGCCAAACTCTTTCAATAAACCGTTAGTGTGTGTATTATTGTGTGTGTGTATTATTGTGTGTGTGTGTGTGTGTACACACACACACACACACACGCGCGCGTTACACACACACATACGCACACACGCACGCACGCACGCACGCACACACGCACACACACACACACACACACACACACACACACACACACACACACAGAGAAAGCGTCCCTAAAAGCCCACACACTTAGCCCTCACTCCTGATGGCAGTTGCAGCTCGACATTTTCTTCTTATGAAATTTTCTCCTCCACTTGAGGCATGACCGCATATAAGAGAAGGAAAAGAGAGAAGAGAGAACTCGAGGAAAAGGAAAAATGACAATGAGGACATATTATCAGTCTTTTACAATGTGGCTGTTGAATTTGAAACAAATTCCAGGAGATTTACAGCCTCAGTACCTCTCCCCAGGATGAAAGATATCACACACACACACACACACATACACACACACACACGCACACACACACACACACACACACACACACACACACACACACACACACACACACACACACACACACACACACACACACACACACACACACACACACACACACACACACACACACACACACACACACACACACACACACACACACACTTTATAAGCACAATAATGATATACAAACTACCCGGCAGAAGATAAGAACTCTGGTTTGTGTAAAATGTAAAACCCTCAAACTAATAAAGAATCTTAATATATAACTCATGAGGCCAAGATTTATTAAAATATAATCATGAATCTGTTTTTTTTAACTTAGACAAAAAAATTCTATGTTCACGCAAAATAAAAACTAAAATGCTTAAAATTCAACTCAGTTTAATTTTTTCGGTATTATTGTTGTTAATTACCTTAAAACAGACAAATCAAAAAAAAGAAAAAAGATGGGGACTTCTACAGTAAAATAAAATATTTAATTATCACTGTCTGAGTGTCTGACTACTCCTCCACCTAACTGGGCTGGGTTTGACGTCATCAGAGAATATCTTCCAGTATTCACACTAACAACAGCAGCAGTAGTTAAGGTGTTTTACTATAGTTACAGGTCTAGTAGTTCTATCAATTACTTTATACTACAGTTACTATTTAGAGGAATTATATTGTAATTAGAAAACATTAGACAAAAGGTCTTATGGTAATAACTTTAGGCGAACATTCTCGATGGCTGTCGACGTGTCATTAATCAGGTAATGAATACACCTGTCACCTCCTCACGCTGGTCTTAGTTAATCTGGTAATTACCTAGATATATTTTATTCAAAGTCTGTATTTACATGACAGAATATTGAATTAAGTAAATAAACCTCATGGACATTATTCACACAGGTGTTCATTATCCAGGTTAACAGTATTATGATTACCTTTAAGAAATGTAACTTTTAGTCAGAATTAATGATTTATTTGTACGGTGAATGGAAGCGAGAGTCAGTGTTTTCCTCTGGTTTAGCTAGAGAGATGGCTGACTATTTTATCTCAAGTTATATTCGGAAACATTATTAGAGCTTTAATAACTTTGGGCAGGTGAAAATACATTACTTACATCAGGCTTAAAAATTATGAATGTTACTTAGATTTTGTAAGTTCTCCTCTGTAGTTGTCCTTTCGATATATTTCCGGTAAATAACTCAAGTGTCAGTAAGTGGAATTGTCTACTTTATACACCTCTAGTTCCCAAGTGGTGGTGACAGACAACAGGACTTCCAGGAATGCGAGTGACGTATCGTATAGCTCAGATGCATCGCCAAATGAGAATATTCCACACGTTCTCATAAATTAATCTACACACACACACACACACACACGAGCACCCGTTCTTGTACGTTCTTCAACACCTGTCATTTACTCGTATCAATTGTCTTATACTCAAACCTTATTCAAATACGTTCTCTCATACGTAAACCTCGTTCGTGTACGTTCCCCAACACTCGACCGTCACTTGTACACGTTCTCTCACACCAGAACCTCATACTATACGTTCTCTCACACCAGAACCTCACACATATACGTTATCTCAACACTAGAACCTCATACATATACGTTCTCTCACACCAGAACCTCACATACGTTCTCTCAACACCAGAACCCCATACATATACGTTCTCTCACACCAGAACCTCACACACATACGTTATCTCAACACTAGAACCTCATACATATACGTTCTCTCACACCCGAGGCTCACACGTTCCCTCAGGCCACAAACCGCAGTTAGGGACCCCGACCGCACCAGATAACTCTTGTCATCGGCCATTACCGCCGGATTCACACATTCTGCTTCCTCGTTCACCCGAATTTGTAGCGCCCGTGTGTCATGTCTCCCCCACTATGACACACTATCTCTTGTCTCCCACCACTGTGACACACTATCTCTTATCTCCCACCACTGTGACACACTATCTCTTATCTCCCACCACTGTGACACACTATCTCTTATCTCCCACCACTGTGACACACTATCTCTTATCTCCCACCACTGTGACACACTATCTCTTGTCTCCCACCACTGTGACACACTATCTCTTATCTCCCTACTGTGACACACTATCTCCTTATCTCCACCACTGTGACACTCATCTACTTATCTCCCTGTGACACACTATCTCTTATCTCCCACCACTGTGACACACTATGCCTTCCCACCACTGTGACACACTATCTCTTATCTCCCACCACTGTGACACACTATCTCTTATCTCCCACCACTGTGACACACTATCTCTTATCTCCCACCACTGTGACACACTATCTCTTATCTCCCACCACTACCCACCGCAACTCCTGTGTTTATTACTACGGCAATGCGTCTTACTGTCACTCCACTGCCACTCGTTATCTATGCCAGTTTCTCTTCCACCTCATGCAACCCTTCCTTGAATAACCATTGTTCCCCGACCAATGCCCCACCATTGCTTCTCTCTCCCACTCACTGCACCACCATTGTCTTCCTCCATTACTGCACCACCATTACCCCTCACCATTACTGCACCACCATTACTCCTCACCATTACTGCACCACCATTACTCCTCACCAATACATCACCACCATTACTCCTCACCATTACTGCACCACCATTACCCCTCACCATTACTGCACCACCATTACTCCTCACCAATACAGGACCACCATTACCCCTCACCATTACTGCACCACCATTACTCCTCACCAATACATCACCACCATTACTCCTCACCATTACTGCACCACCATTACCCCTCACCATTACTGCACCACCATTACTCCTCACCAATACAGGACCACCATTACCCCTCACCATTACTGCACCACCATTACCCCTCACCATTACTGCACCAACATTACTCCTCGCCAGTACAGGATCAACACATGAGTTAATGCCTCGTTCTGCATGTCAGCTGATAATTACTGTACTAGTTACTGCTGTCCTCCTCTCGCCTTTCTTCTGATGTATTTATGAGCATTTAACAACAAGTGACGATGAATACTAGTATATAAAGTAATAATAACAATAATAACAATAACAATAATAACAACCGTCATCATCATCATCAAAAAAAATCAATAAATAAAATAATAATAATAATTTTATAATAATAATTATAATAATCCAAAGAATACAAAGTTAATACTAATGATACTTAATGAAGAAGATATGAGACAGAGAAAACAAAGAAAGAAAAAAAAGAGAAATCAAGAAAATAACGAGAAAATGAAAACAGCAGAAATAACTTATCCACCATTACCAACCCAACAAATATGAAATAAAAGAACATGAACTCATTAACCTTATTAACCACAAGGGAGTGAAACAGCGAAACACTTTTGGGGATTCAGAAGGGGAAGTTGTCTTGAAAGTCTCGACCCAATATTGCTCAAAGTTGTGAGTTAAGTAAGACTTTTATGAAACTCGCACCGGCCGACTTGTGGACGAGTATAATTTTCACGGTGGGTGGATCATAGCAAGAAAAAATATCCCTCCCTCCTGCTGAACTAGTTGGCGGCTTCTTCAGGTGTGTTTTGGGTCCATTTCAGGGTTTTTGGGGCTGTTTGGGGGAGGGAGGAAGGAGGGAAAGAGGTGATATTTTATGGTCGTAACAGACAATGACAATTTCTAAGCCTTCCCCCCCTCCCCCCCAAAAAAATATATATGTAATGTATTTTTTAGTAACAATATTATAAATTATCTTCCTTTTCAATCTTTCTATTACCACTTCTGTTACTTTTTATCTGCCTAACCTCTTTTCCCCATCTAATATAATATAAAACCTTAAAACACCAATTTATATCCTCCAGTAATCAGTAATATCTAAGGTACATGATCAAGAATATTTCACATACATATCTAAATCATAAACCAAAACAGTGGGTTGTGGTGTCCTCCCCCAAGAGATACAAAACCAAAGAACAGGGTAGACTCTCTCCCTCATCCCCCCCCCCCTTCCTTTCTCCCTCCTTCCCTCCTGTGGCCACCTTCACAACACACAGAACAGACGGTGTGAATAGCGGCGTGAATGAGGAATGGTAGTGAAAGGAAGTGTGGCGGATGTGTTCGATAAAGAGTCCATCCTGATATATCGACAATGTATGAAACAAGTATTGGAAAAGGCAGTAAAAATGGTTGTGTTTGGAAATTGGTGGTGAATGATGAATAAAAACTTTACCCAATGATGTTATAAGTTACGATACACAAACAAAGGGATTGACAATGTAAGAAATATGAAGGTATATTTTGTGTCTATATAAATTCTATAAATTAAACAGCTAATCCCATTCTACAAACTACGTAAGAGTTAAGTGTGATCGTTACATATCGCCCATATAACGAAACGAACGATAGAGCCAAGAATAAGTCTTAGGGTAAGCTGAAAAAAAATAAATAAATTGCAGATGAAATTTGAAGAGAGAATCAGATTGAGTCGTGAGACCTGAATGGATGGTCAGGTTATAGTGGAAAGTTGACAGACTCGAAAATTTGGAGCACCAGGCGAGGAAAAGATGAGGAAAAGGATACTCGAATTGTGTACGTCAATGAGTCTTCATCTGATAAACACCTGTTCTAAACTAAAATGAATCCACAAACACAACAAATACACACACACACACACACACACACACACACACACATTTACATTAATTACAAAAGATATGGAAAAGAAAATTGTGAAGGATATTAATTGCTCTGAAAAAATAAGTAAATGCCATAGAAATAATGAAAGGCGTTTAGGTGAAGGCTTTACCTGAGAACGTGTTAGTAATATACAGCAGTGAAATAAAAAGAGTCAAGTCATCTGGTGCAAAAAAAACCAAACAGATGAATAGTTAACTCGGATAAAAAGGTTCAGAGGTCGAAAGATAAAATTATGAAACTTCAGCTACAAAAAATAAGTTAGGTAAGAAAGTGTTTAATATTAAGACTTCTGGGAACTTATTGAAACAGAAACGCCGTAGTGTTTTGTAAAGAATTCTTGTATACTGGATGCTGAGAAGGCTGGAAGGTTGGAAACAGTATGTGAACAATAAGGAGGAGGTGCATCGTGGGGTAAACATATTAAGGAAACAGTGGAGTAAGAGATAAAATAAAAGAGCTTGGACAAAGAAATTCGAAGTGTTCTACTGCGGAGTGAGACGTGGAAGACATAGAAAATGGAGAATAAAACTTTAAATAAGATGGTAAAGAAATTTTAACACTAAATACAATAAAAAAAAAGATTTAATTATGGAAGCAGAGTTAATAAAAAAATAAGAGAAAGGGTTAAACTGTTGTAGATGGTGATAACGAAGTATGATAGAGAGGAAATAATATCGATAAAGAGGGGATGGAGTTAATGAAAAGTACAAAAGATAAATACCAGTGGAGTGGAGCAAGGCTTTTGGTGCCCTCTGATATTAAGGTAATGGAATAAGTTCGAATGGTAAAAAAAAAAAATAATCTCCAGGACTTAAGAGGTAAAAACCATAGGGAGATAGGAACTTGATCATGGACGCAATAAACTCCCTTACAGGTGAGTAAATAAAGATGCTTTTAGGTATGGAAGAACGTGTACTGATAATATATGTCTACTATAGGACCAGATATACAATGGAACTTAAAAATGGAACTAACGAAACCACATATGGTCAATAAGAAAGGTTTATATAATAGAGGTGCATATGCTAATAAGTTTGAGATGACTGAAGGAGTGCCTCAGGGGTGTGTTATATCACCTATGTAATTTAAATTTGGATGAGTGGCATAGTGACAAGAAGTGTAAGTTGTTGTTATTCGAGTCTTCATAAGAACTTGAGACAATAGTAGTATATATAGATAAGATTGCTGGAAGAGAAAGGCAACGTTAATATATACTGGAAAAGAACAACGTTATGAAGGCACCCAGAATAGAAAAGATCTGGATGACGTAAATTAACTCGGAGTGTATAATTGGGTAAAGGAGAAACTGGAATTAGGAATATATTAAATCAAGGAAGACTAATAAGAGGAGTCCCGAGAGCTTTAATTAACGGAAACCCTTCTAAGTATAAAGGAGCGTAATAAGACTCCTTGGAGAGTCCTTGTTCCAACTCTTTATGGCAATGATTGTGACTTCGTGTGCCAGAGAACTCACAGGACAAGAGAGAGAGAGAGAGAGAGAGAGAGAGAGAGAGAGAGAGAGAGAGAGAGACGTTTCAAAATATTTAATAAAAGAGTTTCTGTAAAGCCCTGTATTGGTATATAGTATTTAGGGCAGGTGGGAGCTAAGAAAAAAATAGCTATGACAACACGGTGGAGGCGTTAAATTGAAGAGAGGATCGAGGAAAGGAGATCATTTAGCTACAGTATAAAGAGTAATTACAGAGGTCTAAAACTATCACGTTATGTCACAATCAGAATACTGGAAATCTAATCGTACATATAGGAAAAAAAATCATCGTTTTATATTGCAAGTGTGAAAAAAAATAATAAGCCCGAACCTTTTCACCAGAAGTTAGTATGCAAGAGTGAATTGATGCGAAACATTGAGAACACTTTAAGAGATAAGGATTCACTTTGCATGTTATTTTGTAAGTTCAGAATGTGTGTGTGTGTGTGTGTGTGTGTGTGCTGGTATTTTCCACTTGTTGTTTTATCCAATTCTTCTTGTTATCTGTGTTCGTCTTGCATCTCTCTCCCCCCGTTATCCCTTTTCCCTCCCTTTGTAGTTTGTGTTTCCCCTGGTACACGTCACACAGAGATGGGGGAAGAGTGAAGATAACCGATAGATAGGATATTTATGGCTGTTGTTGCTTCAGGGCTGTTTGGTGCTTCAGGGGTGCTTGGTGCTTCAGGGGTGCTTGGTGCTTCAGGGGTGCTTGGTGCTTCAGGGCTGTTTGGTGCTTCAGGGGTGTTGTTGCTTCAGTGCTGTTTGGTGCTTCAGGGGTGTTTGGTGCTTCAGTGCTGTTTGGTGCTAGAGGCTGTTTGGTGCTTCAGGGCTGTTTGGCAATTGCTTCAGGGGTGTTAGTGCTTCAGTGCTGTTTGGTGATTCAGGGGTGTTTGGTGCTTCAGGGTGTTTGTGCTTCAAGGGGTGTTTGGTGCTTCAGGGCTGTTTGGTGCTTCAGGGTGTTTGAATTGCTTCAGGGGTATTTGGTGCTTCAGGGCTGTTTGGTGCTTCAGGGCTGTTTGGTGCTTCAGGGTATTTGGTGCTTCCAGGGCTGTTTGGTGCTTCAGGGGTATTTGGTGCTTCAGGGCTGTTTGGTGCTTCAGGGCTGTTTGAGGTGCTTCAGGGGTGTTGGTGCTTCAGTGCTATTTGGTGATTCAGGGTGTTTGATTGCCTTCAAGGGGTGTTTGGTGCTTCAGGGTGTTTGGTGCTTCAAGGGCTGTTTGGTGCTTCAGGGGTGTTTGGTGCTTCAGTGCTGTGTGGTGCTTCAGGGTTAGTGGCATTTCAGGGCTGTTGGTACTTCAGGGCAAATTGTATTTATTTATTTATTTTTATTATTATTATTTTTTGGGGGGGGGAGGGGGGGCATTTCAGGTCTGCTTTTGTTTAAGGTCTGCTCGTGTAACATGATGGCTGGCATTTCCGGGATAGAGTGTGTCTCATGGCTATCAGGGTTAAGGGGATGGTGGTGCTTCATGATTCTGTTGGAGTTTAATGACTGGAAAATTGGACCCGCTGCTTCAAGTTTTCCGGAAGATTTGCTCTGTGGGACTGACATCCTTATACAAGCATAACAAAATATCAATGAAGAAGAATCTCGTGTCAGTAGGATTCAGTGCTTTAGGTTAGGTTAAGTTAGGTTAGGTTATGTATTCTTGAAGGTTGTTACAATATTCTCTCTAGCCACTCTGGAGTCAACGAATATATTCAAATGATCTTAAACAAAGACAGGCATAAAGACAGACCATGAGAGACGAAAAGAATCCGAAATAGATAAATAGTAGATAAATATATAAATCAATAAATAAACAAATGTATCAAAAAGGCCATCGGTTCTCCCACCAGCACCAACTGTAGTAAAGTGCCTTGTATCGCCAGTCATCAGCTCCAACCTTCACACTTTTCCTCTCCTTAACAGACGCTAAGTGTCAATTTTCCTCCTTTATGATTTAATTGTAACATAAAATTTCCATCAACTAAGATTTTTGTTAAACTAAACAGTCTTTATGATGAAGTAAGACGCACTAAATCACACTTTATGAATATTGCCTAAAGAACACACCCTATATATATACTGTAGTCGGGTCCTTCAGTTTTAGCAGTGGTCTAGGCCGTACTGTGTAGTGTTCACCAGTATAATATATTAGAATATTTTAATTAGATTTTTTCCAATTTTCGTACCGAGTGAAGCAATTATTTTACAGCGTCCATAAAAAAAAGTAGATAAATTTATCTGTTTTTGGGTTCATCAACACTGGTACTAAAATAATGATATATTGTACCCAATTTAACCAACTAATATTGGCATGTACGATTATTTTCATTCTTAAGACTACAGTGTTTGACGTGCAATTGCAAAGGGGAGTCAGTCGTTTTCAACAAGATAACAAGAACGCGTTAATGCAAAGAGGATCCACTTCACGACACTTAAGAGAGCTTCACCTGGGGTCTCTGAAAGACTTTGCAGGTAAGAAGTCACGAAGTGATGAAATGCATTTTGTAAATTCCCCGTAAGTAGTCTCAAATTCCCAGTAAATATTCCAGTCTCCTTGTAGGTGCTGCTTGAATTTCAGTATTTGAATGTGAAAATTCCCTGTTACTGGCGCACAAACTCGAAGCTTCGACTATAGACTCGGAAGCTTCATCACTTCCTAAATTTATTCTCAACCAACGACCTTCAACATCCGTAGTAATTCAAGTCTTCAACCACCGACTCAAAGCTTCGTTGCCTAGCTCGGACGACACCTTCCATAAATCTCCCTTCAACAAATAACCTTCAACCGGGAATCGAATCTTCGACCACGGACCCGGGGCCTCATCAGCTACGTCTGGAGTCTTGAGGAAACTGGAATTCTGGGCACGTCAAGGTGTTTTATTTACTGTGTGGGGGGAAACCTTCGAGCTGACGAGGCCCTCTCCTTGTTTACTGAACTCTTACGTACAAACTCCAGTCGAACTAAAGCTGAAGATATGTTAAAAAAATAAAATTAACAATAATATAAAATCTCAAAATAATGAAACAATACAATTGAGAGAGACAATATACCAAATTATAATTATAGATGATCTTAAATTAACCTTTGACTGTCTTTGGCCCAAACTTCTTGGTGTCAAAATTAAATATAATCATACCAGCTGTTATAAAGGCAGACAGACAGCCAGACAGACAGACGGACATAGACAAATGAAGATAAAAAAGAGTTCACCATATAATAACAGACGAAACAGAACAACAAATTTAACAAAACTATATATATAATTACCATCACATTACGAATAGAATATATAAAAAAGGTATAAACACGACGCTGCCAACCCTTGCTAGAATTAAAAGTAGTCAGAGAGTCAGGAGTCGATCAAACAGATGCCACAAAAGACCTGAAATGCGGATACAGAAAACATGTAAGCACTTTCCATAAAAAAAAAAAAAAATATTAAAATAAAAGAAAAACCCATGAATTGTCCTTCCACCTCCCCCTCCTACCCCCCAAAAAAGTCAAGTAAGAAAGACAAATAAACAAAGAAAACTCCACATAAGGGAAAACAAAAATAACGAACTAACTTTAAGCAATACCAAAAAATGCAAAACAAAAAACAAGACAAGCCAGTAAAGCCAAAGGGGGTGATTCTCAAGGCTCACAGTACAAAAATAAAAATAGGTGATATTACAAACTAGATCAAAGAGAAAAAGATTATTAGAAACGCTCAAACATTTTCCAATAGTGAAAAATATAAATAATATCTAAAACATCTGGAACAACTTTCAAGAGGAGTTGGAAAAGACGAAGCAAGAGGAGGAAGAGGGAAGGAGGGGAAGGAGGAGGGTAAAGAAGAAAAGGAAGAGGTGAAGGAGGAGTGGATGTAGGAATAGGAGTTGGAACAGGAAGAGGAGGGGGAACAAGGGGGGAAGAGAAAGAAGAGGATGAGGAGGAGATGAAGTAGAAGAAAGAGGAGGGAAAGGAGAAGGAGGGGGAGAAGGAGAAGCTGTAGATGAAAGAGGAAAAGGGGGAAAAGGCGAACGAGGAAAAGAAGATGAAGAAGGAGAAGAAGATGGAGAAGAAGGAGAAGGAGAAAGAAGAAGAGGAGGAGAAGATGGAAAAGGAGAAGAAGGAGAAAGAAGAGGGGGAGGAAAAGGGGAGAAGGCGAAGGAGAGGGAGATGAAGAAATCGAAGGAGGGGGAGGAGGAGGGAAAAAAGTAGCGTTCCGAGAGTTTCCGAAATTCTTAAACAAAACTAGTCCCCAACAATACCATCTGGAGGGTGTAGGCGAGGCTCCAAGAGACGCCCCAGAGACCACTGTGTCTCCTGAGGCCGCCCCCCAAAACTTCTTTAATAAACGTAATCCAGCCAACGTTTACGGAGACACTGAGGAAAAATGTATTAACTAAATGTGTATTCCCCCCCTCCCCGCCTTCCACCCGAAGAATCTCTCTCTCTCTCTCTCTCTCTCTCTCTCTCTCCTCTTCCTCCTCCTCAACACATATCAGCTCTACATATTATCTTGCTCGCCTCCTTACATGTAAACGATTTTTTTTAACTTGTGACAAAATTCCTTAATATAATAATAATAATAATAATAATAATAATAATAATAATAATAATAATAATAATAATTGGCCACTAGATTATAATATATTCATAAAAAAGGACAATAAAAATAAAATAAAAACATTAAATACTGTATCCTAACGTAATCAAATTCAAACTATTATATATCTTACTGTATCTCTGTAACTAAACCTTCCTGACTTCTTTTTGCTCTTACTATAAATAATGAATTTATCTGTCTCGTTTCGATCTAAAAGTCCGCCATCAGAACGCCAAGGAAAACAAAAGAACAATAAGAGCAAGAAGAAGAAAAAGAGATAAAATGCTCCGGGCTGAAGTGGGAACACGAAGTCAGCTCATTTTCCAGCGGAGTTGCAGACAATTGTTTTCATTTGGGATGCAATTGGCGGAGACCCAGATGCTCACAGCTGGCTGGGAATTATTGCCCGGTTATTATAGGCGCTGGCTGCTCAAAATGGAGTGTTTAAAGCTCAAATAAAGTAGACTGTGGCGTAGATGAGTTCCGGGTACTGTGTGTGTGTGTGTGTGTGTGTGTGTGTGTGTGTGTGTGTGTGTGTGTGTGTGTGTGTGTGTGTGTGTGTGTGGAGGACAGTAGACAGGTTTGCTTTAGTTGGTGGTTATCTAAGAAGCAGGGGAAAACAGTACAGACGAATAAGGATTTAGAGAGAAAACAAAATACCATTAATAAAATCAAAGAATAAACTAATACCACAACCATAAAAAAGAAACTAAACAAAACTATCTAAACAAACCCCTCAAACAATAAACTCATTCCAAAATACTCATATAAACAAAAACCTCATAAAAAAATCAAGAAAACCCAAATATTTTCTTCCACCTCAAAAATTCCCAACGTTAAAAAGACACTAAAAATACAACAAAATACTAAAATAAATAAATAATAATAATGATAATAATAATAAATAAAATAAATAAATACATAAATAAATAAATAAAACAAATAAATAAAAATTTAATAAAAAATATACGTGCCAAATTATGACATCAGAATCTCCCTCTTGAATATATCATCGGTAGAGTTTTTTCATATAGACAAACTTATTAGGATGGTGATGAGTAGAGTAATGGGTATTGGAGAGAACAGAGGCTGGATAATATGTTAGGTGGAGGAGGCCGCTACAACACGCTATGGGGGGGAGAATTATATGGTTTATGTGGCGACAAGGAAGCTGCAATTGGATTTTTCTATCAGCAGTGTGTGTGTGTGTGTGTGTGTGTGTGTGTGTGGAGGAAAAGATTGTTATTACATGTGTGAGTGTTAGGGTGAGTGATTGTACAGATGTATGTATGTATGTATGTATGTATGTATGTAGAGAAGAAAGGATTCGTAATGTAAAGGGAGAGAGCGAGAGAGAGAGAGAGAGCTACACATATATGTAGACTCTCTCTCTCTCTCTCTCTCTCTCTCCACGGAAACACCCCCCACATCTCGCGATATTAACACCAACCTCTCAACGTAATACACCCGGAGACTCAGAACCCTCCAAAGACCAATAATAAACTAGACCATGATCAACAATACTCCCCCAGTCACCACTTCACAGCGCACGTTGACTGAAGTAGTGGTTCGAGGCTCACCAACTGTCTAGGTTATGACACTGTCGACTCTGGGTCTTTTAAAAGTTAGCGAACAATTATTTTTCTATTATTCCTGCGGGTGCTATAGAGGAATACTGAACAATGAACTATTTTAAGTAGGATGTGAATATAGACCTGAAGTGGGCAGTGGGTCATGGACGACCCTCCAGTGCATCACAAGAGAAGAAAATAACTTAGATAATAACAGGTAGTAGAGGAACATATGAAAACAATGCGATTACTGGCTCTTAGTGAGTAGGATTGGCGGAAAGAGGATGATTGTAGGAGTGTGTGAGGAGGCTTTCATAAGACATTCCGTGTGTGTGTGTGTGTGTGTGTGTGTGTGTGTGTGTGTGTGTGTGTGTGTGTGTGTGTGTGTCCAATGGTCGTGCAATGTCTCCCGTCTCGCCATCTTTAACACAGGTAAATTGCAAAGTGGGTGAAAATATAATAATTATCTTATAAAACACTTGTTAATAAAAATATAAAATAAACAAAGTCCTATAGGAAATGCATTGAATTTTATCACCTGTAACACCTGCCGCTTGTAATTAATCAGAGAACAAAAAAACAACACCTGTAACAACCCCTGCTATTAATTACTCAGGAGAACAAAGACAATCAGCAACACTCATCCAAACACAATTTTATAATGACCTGATTAAAACATCATAACAGTACGCGGCTTTTTCCCCGAGGTAATAAGCAACTAATTATCTCGAGCATAACACAGCACATTAATTGGTGCGACGATTAGCCAAATGAAACTAGTTTACTCAAGGTCGTTTTCCTTCTGGTGAGATTCTGAGCGATAACGACAACCCCAGCAGGCGCCGGATAGTATGAGTTCCCGCCTGATGGAGGTCCGTTTAGCTTCAGGAGACGAACGTTAGATTGCCTTCTGCTAGCACTGGCACTCGTTAATGGTACAGATAGATATGCAGTGTTAATAGATTCTCCTCTCCTTCACCTCGACGGAAGACAGGAGGAAGGTGATGAAAAGACAAAGGTGATAGAAATAGGCGGAAGAGAGACTGTATACGAAAGAAAACTGTCAGTACCCAAAAGAGAAAAAAATAATTAAATAATTCTTTGGGTATGTGATCTCCTTTAGTCCAGCTGTTTACTTCTCTCACCAAGCCACCTTAAGGCAGGAGGATCGTGTCACACCTCCCTGCCCTCATTCAAATTGGCTATATCTTGTAAAAACAGACTTCCTTTCAAGACAGACTTATCACACTCACTCGTTCTAGAATCTTACACTCCTCGCCTTGGTTTATTATAAGACTTTTTTAAAGACTTTTTTAAGGCTAAATATCTAACACAATCCTCTGCATTCTTATTCTATCCTGATTTGAACATTTACCTATGAGATAAAAACGAATAGGAAATTAAATAAAAATTAACTTGGTTAGAATAATCTCTCTCAGACAACCAGTTCATCGTCACCTCATGAATACTAAGCTGATAATAAGCCTCACTAGCTTATCATTTCAAGGTCTTATATTATACTGACTATACTCGTGTTACCAAACCATATAGATCTTTGCATTCGAGTCTTATTTATTTATTTATTTATTTATTTATTTATTTATTTATGGGTCCGCGATACAGTAGTTTGAAGTCTTGATCATTAAAATACCTCCACAAGATCTTACAGCTGTCATCTTTACCATCTTTCCACCCTCTCCGAGTACAACATTCCTCCCACATACTCCTTCAACTTCTCACGTGTTTCCTGATGCATAAGTTTCAGAGGCGCTCCATTACAACATTCTCTACACACCTGTCGCAGATCCTCGGAAAAAAAAGTGACTGCTTTTTTTTTCCCGTCCTGCTCGCCCGGTTACTAAGTACTCTAGTTATGAAAATTATGAAGATGTGTTTGTTGATGATGATGATGATGATGATGGTGATGATGATGATGATGATGATAATAATAATTTGAATTGTAGTAATGTGATTCTTAACAAAATTAATATTAAGGTCATTATTATTAACATTATCACTATTGCTATCATTAACTTCTTCAGCTTAACTTCTGTGATAAATATCAAATAATTTCTGATAATAGTTACAACGGAAAAGAAGATTATTTTATTTTATTTTATTTTATTTTTACGGAATTAATACATGCGAGAAAAACATCGTAGCTACAGGTAAACATTTTTTTAAACAGTTACTGAAATATTAAACACAAACGGCATTAAAAGTTTAGTCGTTAACAGCTGATATAAGAGTGAAACTAAAAACATTTAAATAAACATGAATAAATAATCATACTGTACAAAAATATAAATGGATGTGGAGGCAAATAGATCACATATCAAACGGAAATGTAAAACAACTTTTTTTAACCGAGTGCAAAAAAAAAAAAAGTTTAATGGATTTACATAATGTATAAATGAATGATGAAATAAATTATATAATGAATAATATACATGAAACCAACACAGGAGATAAACTTACTTTTAGAAACACCAAATTAAAAACAAAAATGGAATTAAACAAATTATAAAATAAAATATTGGACTTGATGTTAGAGGATTATGCAAATTAATTTAAAAACCAACAAATAATATATAAAAATTAGCCAAAAAAAAAATCCACTAAAATATTCTATAAACAAGCGCACTATATACGCATTAAAGGCTACTACATAGTAAAGTTACTAATTGCAGTTACTAATGTATTAACGTTAACTCTGACTGATGCTAATGTCAGGTTACGTTAATGTGAGTTGATACCTCCAATAATTGCTGAAATGTTCCGACTCGTGTGTATGTGTGTGTATGTGTGTGTGTGTGTGTGTGTGTGTGTGTGTGTGTGTGTGTGTGTGTGTGTGTGTTTCTATAGTTTGTCATTATGTATCTGAGCTTAGTTTTTAGTCTCTCTCTCTCTCTCTCTCTCTCTCTCTCTCTCTCTCTCTCTCTCTCTCTCTCTCTCTCTCTCTCTCTCTCTCTCTCTCTCTCTCTCTCTCTCATCACGTTCATCATGAGCGAATTTGATATCTCCTTTGTGCTGTTCTTCTTATTCCGGCTTCCTTCTCTTATCCTATTTCCTCTCGTCTCCTTTTCATTCTCTTTATCCAATTTACCATCATCTCCTTTCCATTCTGTCATCCAATTTGCGTCATCCCTCTTTGGTGCTTCATTTGACAGTCTTGACGAACGGAGCTTCATGTTTCGAACCTTTAAATAAAATTGTAGTGAAACACATTTTTATTTCATGAAGGAGAAACATCACCTTTGTTTCATTATATCCAGGTATTAAAATCGGTATACTGAAAATGTGTAACGTTCTCACTATATACAGTTATTAAAATCGGTATACTGAAAATGTGTAACGTTCTCACTATATCCAGTTATTAAAATCGGTATACTGAACATGTGTAACGTTCTCACTATATCCAGTTATTAAAATCGGTATACTGAACATGTGTAACGTTCTCACTATATCCAGTTATTAAAATCGGTATACTGAACATGTGTAACGTCCTCACTATATCCAGTTATTAAAATCGGTATACTGAAAATGTGTAACGTTCTCACTATATCCAGTTATTAAAATCGGTATACTGAACATGTGTAACGTCCTCACTATATCCAGTTATTAAAATCGGTATACTGAAAATGTGTAACGTTCTCACTATATACAGTTATTAAAATCGGTATACTGAACATGTTTAACGTTCTCACTATATCCAGTTATTAAAATCGGTATACTGAACATGTGTAACGTTCCCCTATGTATTGCTGTAATATATTCCCTTGTCAAATTAAAGAAAACACAAATGAAAATACAGGTAGCAAGTGTAATGATCCAGCGGGCATAATGACCTCAACAAACATGTGTAGTGTAACAAAATAATTATCGTTATCTCTAATTGACTCTTACATGAACGTCAGTACTAATCGGTTAATAGGAGATTAGAGCTTTATAGTATGGAGCCAACGCCTCATTTTCAAGCCATTTAAGAGTATTTACAGGCTGTTAAACAAGATCTATGGCTGTAGTTACCCATTACAAAATAATCGTAGCCATTGACTAGCTGCTCGACGTGTTATACCTTCTTCCGTGTTGAGCAATACAGTATTTTTTTTTTTTTACTCTATCATCCATTTCTTTTCTCACGATACCGCCTGAAGATTATTTATGTATCTCAAGTGTGTCAGACAATCAGTGGTGTTTCCATTCACTTGGTTCTAAGTCTCTTTCCTTTAACTCACACTTAGTTCCCCAACCCCTCAGGTCACTTGCCACCACAACCATTCAACTTCGTCTCTAGGTCTTCCCCTGGGCCTTCTCCTCCTCTTCCCACCCACGCGTCTCCACCTTCAGCCTTCATCTATTGAGTCCTCTACTACTGCCATCCTAACCTAAACTAACCTAACCTAACCATTTTATTCTTGTTTACTGTAATGATATAGATACCGATGGTTGTCTAAGTCAGGTCCTTACATTCTTTTCTTACACACTCGTTCTATCTGATGGTTTAACATTCTTCTCGATAATCTCATTTTAAATACATCCAAAATGTGTCTTCCTCAATGACTGTCTGTGTTCGTGTTGCTGATCCATACAACAGACCTGTCAACAATACTTCAATATATTCTATCTTTTTTTGCCAGTCTTACTTCTATACTTCTTCATTAATTCCCATTCATAAGTTCATTCATTATATCCCCACAATGTCTATTTTTTCTTTCAATGTCTTCTGTCCATCTCCCACCTCATGTAACTAAATCCTGGGGGAAAAAAAATCTTCTCTTATTTTGTTTCTATTTATCATCGGTGGATATTCTCCCTCATTTTTGTATATAAGTATTATCTAAATTTTTTTTCATGCTCATGTTAATATTAAAGCCTCGTGTGTCTGTTTTTCGTCGCCACACCACCTAACACCAACCTAACACCACCTAACACCACCTAACACCACCTAACACCAACCTAACACCACCTAACACCAACCTAACACCAACCTAACACCAACCTAACACCAACCTAACACCACCTAACACCAACCAACACCAACCTAACACCAACCTAACACCAACCTAACACCAATCTAACACCAACCTAACACCACCTAACACTCAACCTAACACCACCTAACACCAACCTCTAACATCACATCTTCATCACCATACCAGCTAACACCACCACATATAATATACACACCTTTAACACCACACGGCATGATATAAGCTCCACAAATGTCTCTCCCACTCCCATTCCCACTCCTTTCCTCCCTCTCCATTCCTTACCTCATTATCGGAAGAGCTTTAGTGAGAGGGCATACATCTCGCTCACCCACTCCTCCCCACTCTAAACTAAGCACTGAGTTATCCATCTATTCTGACATTATACAAGCCCCCCCCCTCCTCCCCCCCCCACACACACACACACACACCCAGGAGCACTATAGTCACACACGTCATAATTCCCCCTAATTCCTCTCCATTAAAAACTGTTCTACTTGTTCTTCTTTTAATTTTTTCTTCCTATGAGGTTTATTTGATTCTTGTGTATTTTCTTCTACTTCCTTATTCATTGTATATGGGAATAATTACTACTTTCGTCTAATTAACCAGTACTATGCCTTTTTTTATGCTTTATTTTGTGTTTTCTTAGATGTTTTAAATTATTATATTACCTTCTATCTTACATTTATTATCAGTCATCTCACATTCGTTTTCTTTTATGATAATTTCTTGTTTCAATTATTTTTTTTTTTTATTAATTTATTTCAATATCTCTTTTCTCTCTTTTTCTCACTCTCTTTTATTCGTATCATCTCAATCTTTCCTTGTCTTCCTTGCTCTCTTTTATGTTTATTTATCACTCTATGTATTCATTTACCTGTTGACATGTTTTTATATTTTTTACTCTCTCTCTCTCTCTCTCCTTCTCACGTCTCCCCCACTTGCCAGGATTATTAAAGGGGTTCCCGCGAGCAAGTGACCGGACTCATTAGGTAGCCAGAGAACACTCTTCATTAATTCCTGTCTCAACTACTTCGGGAGTTTGACTCGCCTGAGCGATCCCAGATATGACGGTGAACTGAATAATGTATGAGAGAGAGATAGAGACTTGAGGAGCAATGACGTGAATGAGGAAATTAATAATGAATGAGGTTTTTTTTTATTTTTCTATACTTGACATTACATTCAATAGTAAGGATATAATTGGTTGTTTGCAATAAGAAATAGTCTAATCAGTTGGTGACGTCAATATGAAGACAGATGAGTGATTGTCGTAATTATCTCAATGGTAAGGCTATTTTTTTTTAAGTTTATATTCCACCTTTCTGGTTTTCTCGCGTTTATAATTCTCTCAGATTTGACGGAACTAACCTGGTCAAATACACACACACACACACACACACACTGTTGGTATTCAATTCTGTTTCTTTGGACTCAAATGTTTTGAGAACTTTATCCAAATACCATTGAAAATACCTATGGTGAAGTAATGTCACCTTGCTGTACTCCTCTTTCGATTTGACTTGTTTTCTTTTTTTACTCTCTTTGTAGCGTTCTTGTACTGTACAGTAGGTGTCATGAATCAGGCCAATGTATGTTTCTTCACTATTTTCATTCTTCATTAGTCATATAGAATGAATGAAAGCTTATTATTTTTTTAATAAATGATAAAACTAAACTCAATGACAATCCATATTCCAAGCGTATCTACAATACTTCCTATGGACAACTTACTGGTAATCTATAGAGCTATAATTATTGTGGGTACAGTCCCCTTCACTAGTGCGTTTACAGAGGCTCGTCACATACACATTCTACAAATCATTACATTGAGATATTAATTTTTTTTAATGTTGTTTTACTTTGATTCCATAGTCTGTTTATTATTGCATTTTGCCTTCTGTCAAATGTAAACAAACACAACGCTGCCACACTACACAAGACCTGACGAGCCCCTGTAAACGCACGAGTGAAGGGGACTGTACCTTAGATGAATGAACTAGCGCTTGTGATGAATTGGTTGCTGTTTTGTCGTTCACAGGTATACGAGAGATAGCAGTCCTCGTACTTCTCTTCGCTTACGTGTCTCTGTGTGTTGTACGGGACGACTCACCTTGGCGAGAATGTTCATGTCTGTACTGAATCTCTCATTGTACGGGACCAAGATCATGTTAGAATGTGAAAATTACTGACAGGATGAGAGAGAGAGAGAGAGAGAGAGAGAGAGAGAGAGAGAGAGAGAGAGAGAGAGAGAGAGAGAGAGAGAGAGAGAGAGAGAGAGAGAGAGAGAGAGAGAGAGAGAGAGAGAGTTTGGACTTATCACTCACACCGTTACATTCAACAAACTTAGATTAGAATTCCCAGACAACACAGAGAGTTCAGATAGGAGTCCCAGAATTAGATTAATTGCCCAGATAAAAAGGAAAGCGAGCAGTACACACACACACACACACTCATGGAAGAAAACAAAATTCAATGTTTCATGAAGATTAGATTAAACTGCAAATGTGAAAGTTCCATTAAAATAAACTGCGTATGTGAAAGTTCAATTAGAATAAACTGCGAATGTGAAAGTTCCATTAAAATAAACTGCGAATGTGAAAGTTCCATTAAAATAAACTGCGAATGTAAAAGTTCCATTTGCTTTCTCTCATCTATATTGGCACAAGAAATCCACGTATGCTATTTGATGAGGAGAATGAGAAAGGAATTTAATATTAGTATATTGTATTCGTATAAATTATTTTCGATATTTACTGAACCGATATATACCGATATACTTTTGTTTATATCATGAATATTTTTCTCGGGATTTAATTCATTATATCGGTGTTTTTTTCTGCATTTCTTTTTTTTTTTTGCATTTTTTCCTTAATTTATGTCTTCCCCTCTTTGTTTTTTTTCTCTTCTTGTCTGTCTCTGTCTGTCTGTTCGGTGTCTGTCTATCTGTCTGTATCGTTGTTTACAAGATTGTCGATCTGTCTGTTCGTCTGTCTATCTGTCTATCTTTACCTACCTGTCTATCCGTCTGAGCAAGCCTATCAGTGTCTTTCTTTCTTTCTTTCTTTCTTTCTTTCTTTCCATACCCAACCACCCTACCCCCCTCTCCTCACATATGGAACTCCCTCACTCAAAACCTTAAACAAAGTACCACGTAATAGAGTTTCGTCCCTTCACCACTAGAGGGAGGGAGGGCTGGAGTCTGCCGGGTTTTCTCCTCCGCGTCCGGCAGCTCTCCCACAAGTTTACGGTGCCGGAAATTGGTCACGTCGCTTGTGGCGCCTCTACTACCCCGAGTTACATGTACGGGGTCCCCTACCACCTCCCCCGCCCCGCATCCACCTAACAACATGCTGAGAGAGAGA
The DNA here is from genome assembly GCF_018991925.1 of Homarus americanus. Lineage (NCBI taxonomy): Eukaryota > Metazoa > Arthropoda > Malacostraca > Decapoda > Nephropidae > Homarus > Homarus americanus. The sequence continues at coordinate 390,664 of NW_024718513.1, forward strand.
GAGAGAGCAAATCTCCTTCTACTCCCTGTTATCCACGCCCACCTTGCCACCAGGACTCTCTCTCTCTCTCTCTCTCTCTCTGGGTTTAGTACCGCACTACGCCTGGGTCTCCCGTTTAGCTCGTTTTAACATATCAATGAATCTTTTAGCAGTTTCCTTTACGGCTGTCCATATACAGAGACGAACACGGACGGAGTTAACAGAGCTGAAACGAAGCTAAAAAAAAATCGAAGCGGACCGAGAATTGTGAAGTAAGATAATTTTATTGTGTAAATTAGATTAGGGGAGACGGTCTATTAGGTTAGGTTAAGTTAGGTTAGGTTAGGTGAGACGGTCTATTAGGTTAGGTTAAGTTAGGTTAGGTTAGGTTAGGTGAGACGGTCTATTAGGTTAGGTTAAGTTAGGTTAGGTTAGGTTAGGGGAGACGGTCTATTAGGTCTTTGGGGGCATATTTGGGTACGTTTGCGTCTTCTTGGGTTCGATTGGGTCCGTTCCAGTTCATTTCGGTAATTGTGTGATCCCTGGTGTCGGTTATTCGACCGTTCCACACCTGTATCTGCCTTCCTCTCCCTCTCTCTCTCTCTCTCTGCTGCAACTGGGCTGGCTTGCGCTCTCTCCCTCTTTCGCTGCTGATACTTGCTGGCCTCTCTCTCTCTCTCTCTCTCTCTCTCTCTCCTTTCCGAATATGCGTTTCTTTAGTCTACTCTCTCTCTCCCTCCATCTCTAGTTCCCTCCGCCTCACCTTTGGACCGACATCCTTACACTACGTTGCGTTGCGTTAATTGAGTTTTGCGGTGCACCTAAGTGTGAGTTACGTCTCACTTTATTGCCCGTAATACTGACTTTTATCGGCAATTGGTTCGCTTTACCGCGTAGGGCAATTCAATCATGGTTCATGGTAGTGGTTCTGTGTATACGACGCAACGAACTACTTGTTTGTATGTCTGTCTCTCTGTCTGTTTTTTGGTTGGTTGGTTTATTTGTTGTTTGTAGTCGATGGTTCTTAAAAATATGTTTTGCGTAACAATGAAATTTTTCGGTTCTTTGGTATTGACGTTCGCTTGATTACTGTGTGTGTGTGTGTGTGTGTGTGTGTGTGTGTGTGTGTGTGTGTGTGTGTGTGTGTGTGTGTGTGTGTGTGTGTGTGTGTGTGTAATAATAATAATAATAATTAACGGTTTATTGAAAGAGCATGGCAGCCGGAAAGCTGAAAATATACAGTTACATAATTGGGGAATGGGTCTCTTGATTTACATATAATATACAAGTAACATAAGTGATACAAATATGATATATAATAACTAGGTAGGGAGAAGCTCAAACTACAGGGCATTTCAACATAGTGACAGTGCAAAAAGTAAGATTAACTGGGAGTGAATACACTGGTTGATTACAAGTTATTGATAATTTTTACAATGGTTGGGACTGGGCTGTGTGTGTGTGTGTGTGTGTGTGTGTGTGTGTGTGTGTGTGTGTACTCTTGCAGTCAAATCATTGTTAATCTACAACAATGGTTTTCTAAAAGCAGTGAAACTATTTCTTGGTTGACTCAGCGGCTCAGGGTCCAATATTCTCCACAACATTACATCAAAACTGTACCGTAAGTGAGTGAGGATTTGTTCTTCCGCACCACAACCAAATTTCTCCTGGGTTCACTGCAGTTGCGGCCTCGTTAAGCACAGCACTTAAGGCTAATGAGGTTGTGAATCTCTTAAGCCGTCACTCGCTTAGCGCATTAAACGGCGGTCTTCTTACACACATAACGCGGACCGGACCGTTTAAGTGAATCGTCTGCGAAATGGCCCTAATCCATCACCGGTAAAGAGGGAAATGTCTCCAGGAAACAGACGTGCTCGAGGCTCTCTCTCTCTCTTCCGTCACAGTATTGTTTGTTGTGTTCAACGCTGCCACGATTCTTTTTCCACAGATCACGGGGGAAATATTATATTCAATTCAGTATTATCGAGGAAAAAAATATTACACACAATATTTTCTTTCAATGATATCATTACATATTTAGTGTTGTCTTATGAACGATTATAAATGTAAGTATTTCATTTACGCTTTTTAAATGTGAGGAGAATCACCAAGAGATCGTATTTTTTTTTTACCCTTTAATCTCTTAAGAATTTTCCTCCGTCAACTGAAAAGTTCTCGTTTTCCTTAATGAGATGAATTTTTCCCTGTTATCTTACCTGATGTGAAATCTGGAGAATCATTTGTGAGAGCCTTCTCCTCTTTTATACCAACCGACCAGAAGTGCAAACACACTTTTCTAATTTATCTCAAAGTAAGAATTTAAAATTTTAGCGCTGTCGTGTTCGCAAAGCTGCCTTACTGAGAGGGATTTTACGAAGAATATTAAATAATATCGACAACAACGAAACAAAAACAGACAAATAAAATACAAAAAAGAGATACTTGAACGATTAATAATAAATAGAACAAGAAAATAACTGGAAAATTTCAGGAAAATTTATTAAAATAAGTAAACACAACCTTAGAAACATAATAAGGGAAAACTAGATAAGGCAGACACAAAACAACCATGATAAATAAAAGAACGACTTAGGAATAAAAACAAAAGACTAACACAGTAATAATGAAAATACTTACATAAAACTTATAAAAAAACACGTTCTTAAAACATAAACATTCGGAAAACAAATAGAGAACACAAAATAAAACCCACCAAGGACCAACACAGATACGAAAACTTTGATAAGAGAGATGAAAGCCCAAGGGTGTTTGTCCACAGTCTTATGCCGGAACCAACGACAGTAAATTTCTGCTTCACATTACTCAAAGGATCGAGAGAGTCTGAAATGATGATCCGGTACAGATTCAATCGATGGTCTAGCGTTGACTGGGTGAAGGTACTCCAGTCGTGGCCGTAGAGACAGAAAAATATAGAAAATTAATAAGCGTTAAAAAAAGAAGCTGAATGAAACACACAGTACGTAAAAATACTTCACATGCAAATTTTGTTTAGTATGAGACACACTTGTTTTTTCCTACTTTCCATACTGAAATTACAAAAGTATTTCTAGACGATGGTAAAGCGAAAGTGTGTCGGATGATGTTCAGCAAAGGTGAACATCTCAAGAAAAATAAAGTCACTTTACATTTAGTTATTCATGACTCGTGTATTAATTTAACCTAGAAAACGCGCTTGAAGACCCGAGGTCTTGAAGTGTTCAGTGATAGAACATCAACACCAGTCAGAGCATCAGGAACCAAGTGTTACAATGACTAATGAGACCAGTTGTGTATTAGTTAACAAGCGCTTCACTCTGTGTTTGATGTAAAGTTTGTGTCTCAATACTGCCTGATGACCGCCTTAACTTGCTGCGTCCCGGGCAATACCTCAGTGGCCGAGTCTCTCTCTCTCTCTCTCTCTCTCTCTCTCTCTCTCTCTCTCTCTCTCTCATGTATACAGTCATCCTCCATACTCTCTAAATCCCTCTGCAATCCCTCCCACCTTCCATCATCACATTAAAAATATATATCAATGAAAATAAATAAAAAATATATTGCTGGCGGGATTAGTGACGTGAGGAAAATATTTACAAGTCCTGATTTTTTTCATAATATGATTTCAGAATAATACTTTTCCAATTTTATCGTATGTTTTTCGATGAGAGATTTCAGAAGATCAGAGGATCAGAGAATAGAAAGTATTTCAAAGTATTTCGTTTCTGACTGTGCTAAAAGTTTTACGTTCGTAAAGACAAAATTAATTTCATTTAACGGTACCTTAGGGTACAACAGCTTGGAAAAGACACACACACACACACACACACACACACACACACACACGGATGTGAAGGGAATCTTTATTAAGTAATAATTTAATAATTAATCGCATTTGTAACCAATTTTTGGTCATTAGTCACGACTTAGTTACTGAAGCCTGTGTCCACTGGCGCAGATTTAAATATATGTTGAATAGTTTTTATTTTTTCTAGTTTCCGATACACAACCAAACTCATGTCTTGAAGTGAATAATGAAGTGTGTGTGTCTGTGTTTACCGTCGTCTCCTATCATACATGTGTGTTTAACCTGACTATATATATGTTCCCTATAACAGATCAAGAAGACATCTAGCCTCCGTCACCTATAGTGTTCATGGGTGAGAGTGCGGCGGAGTTCAGGTACACTCTATCTGTATCCCAACACTGAGAGATTTCATAAAGAGATAAATGCCAAATACACTAAATAATATTATTTTTTCTTACATAGCGACAAACTCTTTACTGCACTTGTGAGAGAAAAGACACATTTTCAGCCTTCTGGCTGCCAAGCTCTTTCAATAAACCGTTAATTATTATTATTATTATTATTATTATTATAAAGAGTCTTTCTCAGCATTTACTACAGTTAACAGATAATGAAGTTGGATTTTACGTACGAAACCTTACAGCTATTAGTTGAATTCCAGGCTCTGATCAAACCCTTATGTATCTGTTCGACTTTAAATTCATTTCATTTTATTCCCTAACACGCAAAGTTGATTCTCTATACCAATATAATTAATCCTATCAGAAATTAAATTACTAGAATCCGAATTTAAAAAAAAAATAATAATAAATAAATATGTGTTTTTGATGTAAGAGAACGTTGTCGAGCGATGCCAACACTTCTCCTTTTATTATTATTATTATTTTTTATTTATTTTTTATTTTTTTGCTGGTACCATCAAAAAGAACCCGTGACCCGCTTCTCTACACCACCTCGGCCTCAGTACAAGACTAATGTTCAAGCAGTTTTGTTCACTCATAGATCGATATATTATACAGTAAGCCCGTGCTTTCTGCGGATTTTTTTATCGCGGTTTTGACCATTCGCGGTTTTTTTTACTAAAAAATTATATACATATACTGTCCTTTAAAAAAAAAATATATATTTCGCGCCATTTTCGATATCCCCTACTGCTCCGAGAAGCCTCAGTCCACATGTGCCTACCGTACTGTGAACGCTACTGTGATTACCACTTCTGTTTGTCCTCCCACGTGCATTCCACGTGGCTCCGGGACATAAGCCAGCCTCATCAAAGACAAATATTACTAGCAAAGACTCTAAAGTGACCAAGAGTTCAAGAATAGTGATGACCTTAATGGAAAAAACAGTTTTATTGGACAAGCTCAGAGGTGGTATGAGCTATGGCTCGAAATGTGGTGAAGACTGACAATTCATTTGTGTCTTTTGTCAGAATACAAGTCTTCAAGTGGAGGAATGTGGGTGGAGGACTGGCTGGCTGGCGTGACTGTGTGAGGGCGGGCAGACGTCGGGACAGCAGGGAGAGGCTGGCAATGCGGGTGTTGCCGACCTCAGTAAAATATATATTTTCTTATTTACTTGTAAATAAACATTTTTTGTATATAACTGTGTTTACGTTTTTCCATTATTATGCTACAATATGATTAGTTTCAAATAATGATGTTAGTAAATGCCAGTGCACTGCATCAGTGATCAGTGTGACCGCTAGGCCGTGAGTGGAGAGCATGGCGTGGTTAAGTGCATGACCTACCTGAGCTGTTGGTGGCCACAGGTACAGTGATTCCCAAAAGAGTATTCGCGGTTTTGGCTTTTCGTGGGGGTTTCTGGAACGTAATTCCCGCGAAAAACACGGGATTACTGTATACAAGTTTAACTCAACAGCCACAAGTCATATAACTTCTTTATATTGGTAATCTCAGCAACAACTATATACTGTGTTAATTAAAGAGTAAATACGGTGTTTAGTTAATGACTGTAATAAGGTGACATTATCATTTACTCGGTTAAAGGCATCACTACCGTATTATTCAGGAAAGAATATTAACTGTATTATCTTCACTACAATCCACAATCACATTTTTCGATTTGCTAAGATTGTACAGTACTTTCACCAGGAGATCCTTTCATAACCAGAGTGTAAACTAGTTCTTCATGACAATTACTATAATGAAATACATATAGGAACTTAATTTCAATCGCTAATTTCACGCTTCGTTGTGTTAAATAAGAATTGGAAAAAATCAAATTATTGAAAAGTATTTATCATCGGCTAGCAGGGTAAAGGTGACAATCCCTGGACTTACCTCCCCCTCCAACACCTGCTCCTGTCCACGTCTTACCTGGAAGAAAAGAACAAAGAAGTAAGTCTCAGTTACTATGGGCTATTATGTATTTACTGACGCCAAACAGACACTCTGAATGATTGAGACGATGTACACACACACACACACACACACACACACACACACACACACACACACACACACACACACACACACACACACACACACACACACACACACACACACACACACACACACATACTTCTAGTTGGATGAGACACAACAGACGCTTCACACTCACTCACACCACCACCACAAAGGCGAACCCGAGACGCGTAACACAGCCCCACACAATGTGACGCAGCCAGACACGTTCAACACAGCAGCTGGCGTAAACAGACACATGTGAGGCCATAGCTTTGATGTCCGTCTTGTAATTAACTGGTGCGGATCAGAGGGTGAGTGGTGAGGACACATGAATGCTCTCTCTCTCTCTCTCTCTCTCTCTCTCTCTCTCTCTCTCTCTCTCTCTCTCCCGAGCTCCCCTCCATCCACCTGTCACTCTCATTCCTCTTTCACGCCTCTCCCTCGTCCCATCACCCCGACGCCTCTCACATTCATGTCTCTTCTCTCTTGCCATTCTTTCTTCAACTATTTTATTTAACCTCGCTTCATTCTCACTTCTCTCCTTCCCTTATCTCCTCTCAATTGCTCCCTCTTACCTCCTCTCACCCTTCACACGTATACAATATATAAATCATAGCAAGGAACACTGAGGACAAATGAACATATATCAATGGAAATAAACTTGATAATAATCCTTGTTTACAATACTCGGATAACAAAAATACATTCACGTGTTATAAGATTTTTTTTTTAATTTCACACAAAAAATCCCTGAATACGATAAGATAAAATAAGGTCAAGATAAAAACTACAGATGAGATAAGTAAAAAAAAAATAAAAAATTAAACATTTATCCTAATTAAACTTACTTGATTACTTAGCCTTTATCATTAATTACTGAGAGTCAATATTTCACATTAATGATGGGAAAAGTCGTTTCGTCTCTAATCACTCGTGTAACTCAAGTCCTGATTGGTATAGATTAGATCATTAGAATGTAATTATACCCCCCACCTCTGCCTTTTTCTTTCTTTTTCATTAATCTTCCTTCATTACGTCACGTCATTTATTTTGTTTATGTTTCCTTCTCTTCTTCATCTTCTTCTTTTTCTTCTTCATCCTCTTCCTTCTCCACTTCCTCCCTCCTCTTCTTCCTTCTCCGCTTCCTCCCTCCTCCTCCTCCTCTTTCTTCTCCTCTTCCTCCCTCCTCCATTTCCTTCCTCCTCTTCCTTCTCCACTTCCTCCCTCCTCTTCTTCCTTCTCCGCTTCCTCCCTCCTCCTCCTCTTTCTTCTCTCTTCCTCCCTCCCTCCTCCATTTCCTCCTCTTCCTTCTCCACTTCCTCCCTCCTCTTCTTCCTTCTCCGCTTCCTCCCTCCTCCTCCTCTTTCTTCTCCTCTTCCTCTCCACTTCCTCCCTCCTCTTCTTCCTTCTCCAGCTTCCTCCTCCTCCTCCTTTCTCCTTCCTCTCTCCATTTCCTCCCTCCTCTTCCTTCTCCACTTCCTCCCTCCTCTTTCTTCCCTTCTCCTTCCTCCCTCCTCCTCCTTTTCTTCTCCTCTTCCTCCATCCTCTTCCTTCTCCATTCCTCCTCCTCCTCTCTTCCTCCACTTCCTCCCTCCTCTTCCTCCTCACCATCGTCTCAACACTCCATCGTATAATTATCATGCTGGAGAAAATCGTGACGGGGAGGAAGGGGTCGATAGGTGGCGTCGAGTCGATTATTGCAACATCTTGGGAGACACATCCGACACGGGGTAGATCTTGGGCTTAGCGATTACCATGTAAGTAGCTCTGGTACACCTCTCTCTCTCTCTCTCTCCTCCCTCACTCCCTCACACTCTACCTCCTCCCTCACCCTCACTCTCTACCTCCCTCCTCACCTCACTCTCCCACCTCCCTCCCTCCCTCACCCCTCCTCCTCTACCTCCTCCCTCCCTCCTTCACCCTTCCCACCTCCTTCCCTCCCTCCATTCCCTTTCTTTCTTCATACATAACTGTCTCTTAATTACCATTTTCTGTAATTATTTCCCTTTAATGTCTCTCTCTTTCTCTCATTTCTCCCTTCTCTGCCTCCTCCTCTCATTCTATCTTCGTCATGCTTCATTCTTCCTAATTGTTGACATCTTCTTTTATACTTCTTTCTCACTTTCTTCTCATTTAGTCGTCTTCCTTCTCATTATTCCAGTGTTCTTTCTCTTTTTTCTGTATACCTGTTTTTATTCCCCCTCTCTCTTTCTCCTATCCATCACCCATGCTCCTTAATTATCGCGGCTTTCCACCCTGCTCTCGTCAATCCTTCTCCCTTAACATCGTATATTGCAGCGTTACTCTTTGATTAATCCTTTATTCTTTCCTTTTATCTATTTCCCTTCCTTTATCATTCTCTCTCTCTCTCTCTCTCTCTCTCTCTCTCTCTCTCTTCCTTCGTCTACCTTCTTCCCATTCCCTTTCCCTTCATTATCTCCCTTTTTCACTTTTTTATTTATTTTTATTCATTCGTTATGTCTCATTTATTCTCCACCTGCATTCCCTTCTTCTTCGTCATCCGTTCCTCTATCTCCTCCCTCTTCCCTTCTTGTCTCTCCTCCTTCTTCTCTCTCTCCCCTTCTTCTCCCTTCTTCCACCATCTTCTACAATTCTCACCTCTCTTTTCGGTCTCCCTTCACCCTTCTTTATACCCTTCTCCCTTGTCATCACTCTCCCTCTCTTCCTCTTTCATCCAGTCACTTTTGTATATACCCTTTCCCTATCATCATCGTCCCCTTCCTCTCTTATCGGTCCTTCTCCTTTAACGTCATTTATTACCTCTTTTATCCCTTCCTTTATGGCTGACATCCTTCATCATCAGCATCATCATCACCACCATCATCACTACTATCATCTCTCTCTCTCTCTCTCTCTACCGCGTGTTCTACTCTCTCCCTATTCATTATCACATTCTCCTTCCCTCCCTTCTCTTCACTATATTCTATATCTCTTCTTCCCATTCACAATCACCACATTTTAATTTGTGTTCTTTCATTATCAATTCCTTTTTTCCTCCCTTATCTATTCCCAAAGTAATTATAGGTTCAATAGGCCTATCAGATCATAAGGGAAAGTTCAATAGGCCTATCAGGTCATAAGGGAAAGTGTAGAAGTAAAAAAAACTTCCTACACAAAAGACGGCGTAACTATCACAATAATCTACCACCTATCACTTCACCAACTTTAAATGAAGTAACCATCCTGCAGCTGGGTCGACTCGGGGCGCCCCATTATGTGACAGGCCGCAGTACTTGATCCGACGGCAAGTGGGTTAGGTGGTGAGGGTTATATCCACTTGACACACACACACACACACACACACACACACACACACACACACACACACACAAACTTAAAAGCAAAGACACAAAGACCACAAGAAAAAAAATGGAGTAAAGAATTAAAAAAACTAAAAATTTGCTCATCCACCATAAAAATCATGATAAAAGCGAGTCAGGAGGAAAACAAAAAGCCTATGAGAGAAATATTTATAAGAGAGAAAAAGACCGATATTGAGGAACGTCTGGATACGCTTCAGCCAACACGAGAAACCGATAGTTGGGGAGTCTTAGGTCTTTCTCCTCCCCTCTTACTATGACGTAGATGGTGGTGCTTGGTGGTGTGGTCTTTATTATTATTATTATTATTATTATTATTATTATTATTATTATTATTATTATTATTATTATTAGTAGTAGTAGTAGTAGTAGTAGTAGTAGTAGTAGTAGTAGTAGTAGTAGTAGTAGTAGTAGTAGTATCTACTAAAATAGGTTTAAAGACCCTTGTAAGATAGATTTAAAGACCCCTGTATGATAGATTTAAAGATCACCTGTAAGATAGATTTAAAGACTCCGGTAAGATAGATTTAAAGAGTCCTGTAAGATAATTTAAAGACCCGTGTAAGATAGGCTTAAAGAGAAAAGACCCCTGTAAGAAAGATTTAGAGACCCTTGTGAGAAAGATTTAAAGACCCTTGTAAGAGAGATTTAAAGACCATTATAAGAGTGATTTAAAGGCCCCTGTAAGTTAAATTTAAAGACCCCCTGTAAGAAAGATTAAAAGCACCCCCTGTAAGTGAGATTTAAAGACCCATGTAAGAAAGATTAACGACTCCTGTAAGAAAGATTTAAAGGCCCTTCTAAGCGAGATTTAAAGACTCTTGTAAGAAAGATTTAAAAGACACCTGTAAGAGAAAAGACCCCTGTAAGCGAGATTTAAAGACCCCTGTAAGATAGATTTTAAAGACCCCTGCAAGAAAGATTAAAGACCCTTCTAAGCGAGATTGAAAGACCCCTGTAAGATAGATTTAAAGACCCCTGTAAGAAAGATTTAAAGACCCTTCTAAGCGAGATTTAAAAACCCTTTCAAGAAAGATTTAAAAGACTCCTGTAAGAGAGATTTAAAGATCCCTGTAAGATAGATTTTAAAGACCCCTGTAAGATAGGTTTAAAGACCCCTGTAAGATGCACCCAACAGTTCGATATAAGATTATAAGAAAAAAAAACTGAGCAAGAGTTAATAACGATAAAAAGAAATTTATGGCTCTTCTACAATGCCATGGGTCACCGTTAGGGTCAGGTCGGTGGTAATACTTCAGATTCATGAAACTATTATCATCTCTACGTACATTGAGGGAGAGAGAAGGGGAGGGAGGGAGAGAGAAGGGGAGGGAGGGAGAGAGAGGGGGAGGGAGGGAGAGAGGGGAAGGGAAAAAGTAGAGAGAGAAAAAGGAGAAAAAAAGGAAAGAGGAAAGGAGGGAGGAGTAAAGAGAGCAAAAGGAGGAAGAGGGAACAGAGTGGGAAGGAAAGAGGGTAAAGGAGAAAGAGGGAAGAGAAGAGGGAGGAGTAAAAAGAGAAAAGGGTGGAAAGAGAACAGAGGAGGAGTACAGATAGTAAAAGCAGGAGGAAGAAGAGGAGAGGAAAGGTGAAACAGAAAGAAGACGGTGAGAGGGTATGGGAGGAAGGGAAGGAAGGATAGATGAGAGAGATGGCTAAGGGTAGAGGAAGGAGGGAGAGTAAGAAGGTGAATAGAGGATGGAAGGGAGAGGAAGGGAGGGGGAGAGTAAGAGAAGGTGAGTAAAGGGTGGAGATGAAGGGAGGGGGAGAGTAAGAAGGGAGAATAGAGGATGGAAGGGAGAGGAAGGGAGGGGAGGTTAAGAAGGGTGAATAAAGGATGGAAGGGAGAGGAAGGGAGGGGGGAGGTTAGGAAGGGTGAGTAGAGGATGGAAGGGAGAGGAAGGGAGGGGGGAGGTTAAGAAGGGTGAATAAAGGATGGAAGGGAGAGGAAGGGAGGGGGGAGGTTAGGAAGGGTGAGTAGAGGATGGAAGGGAGAGGAAGGGAGGGGGGAGGTTAAGAAGGGTGAATAAAGGATGGAAGGGAGAGGGTCAAGCGGGTTAAGCACTACATCCATCTTTTTTATCTTCTACCTCTATTTTCTCCACCTTCGTCATCCTCCACTTCTTCTTCTCCCTCCATCTTCTCGCCTTTGTCATCCACCTCCTCCACCTTCTCTTCTTCTTCCATCGCCTTACATTTGTCATTCCCCTCCTCTCCCTCTATCTTCTCCCCTTTGTTATCTCCATATTCTCCTCGTATTCCACCTTTAACTCCTTATTTTTCTCTTCATCCACCTCCTCTTTACCATCTTCTACCTCCTCCTCCTCCTCCTCCTCCTCCTGACCTCCCTGGCCGTGACAGCGTCGTGAGAGATGGCCCCAGAGGACAGAACCCCGGGTTTCCTTAACTGAGTTCGGTGGTATTTCTCCTTTCATGTTTTTACGTGTGTGTGTGTGTGTGTGTGTGTGTGTGTGTGTGTGTGTGTGTGTGTGTGTGTGTGTGTGTGTGTGTGTGTGTGTGTGTGTGTGTGTGTGTGTGTGTGTGTGTGTGTGTGTGTGTGTGTGTGTGTGTATAACAATCTGCCTGAGTCTGGATGTACAGTTCGACCAAAAAAACAAAAGCAAAAAAATAAATAAATAAAAGCACTGGCCTCTTCCTAAGTGAAGTATTGTCTTTCTGTGAGTGAAGAGTTACTCGTCGTCCATTAGAGGCCGCCTGCAGTTGGTAGCCCTGGCGAGGTATATATCCCGCTGAGCTCAACCCTCCACAGTCCCACACTCCCCTGACAACACGAGGTGACATACACACGACCCGAGATGGAAAAATACAAAGAATTCCAAAAGACATTCACATTAAATCATCCGTTGTCGCACCAAGAAATTTACAGAATAGTTAAGAGATAAATTACAATGTATCAAGTCAACCAGTCGACCTGAATAACCTGGTACTTCAGTGAATATATTCTGCTTAATTACTTCCATGTTGGCTCAGGTGAACCTTCTACCCACAGACTGGTTAAGGTGTAATCGCAGCTTACGGGAGAGTAAGCTGCCGCCGGCCACTATAAGCGCCTCCTTCTTCACAGTCTGGGTAAATGAGACCAGACCACTTCCTCTCCTTCTCCATTTTCTTGCTCTTACCATTATCCTATTATTACTGCTACTAATACTTCTGCTATTTGTTTTCTACCATAATTACTACTATTACGATTGCTATTAATACGTTTCCTATTACAGTTACTATTACTCCTATATAACAATAACTGGTTTTACTGTTAATTATGTTACTACTTGCATTGTTTCAACCACTATGAGGTGATAATTCATTTCTAAGGTTAAACTCCCAGCTAAAATACATACGACTGACTTCATTTTTGTCGAACAGAAAAAAACATAACAGCAAATCATGTTAAGGAATTAAATTCACTTAGATGTTTGTTATTAATGTTGTTCTCCTCTCGTCCACACACAGACTACCAGCCAGTCATTGAGCCATCACACTGACGTACCCTGACACACCCATTATTAGAGGCGTGTCAGATCTCCGGCATCGGTGTTGTCGTCCCCAGCCAGTCCTACACCTCCAACTACTGTCCTGCACCACCGTCACTCTCTCAGTCACTGTCCTACACCCCCAGCCACTGTCCTGCACCACCGTCACTCTCTCAGTCACTGTCCTACACCCCCAGCCACTGTCCTGCACCACCGTCACTCTCTCAGTCACTGTCCTACACCCCCAGCCACTGTCCTGCACCACCGTCACTCTCTCAGTCACTGTCCTAACACCCCCCAGCCACTGTCCTGCACCACTGTCACTCTCAGTCACTGTCCCTACACCCCCAGCCACTGTCCTGCACCACCGTCACTCTCTCAGTCACTGTCCTAGACCCCAGCCACTGTCCTGTCCTGTGCCACCGTCCTCACTCTCTCAGTCACTGTCCACACCCCAGCCACTGTCCTGCACCACCGTCACTCTCTCAGTCACTGTCCCACACCCCCCAGCCACTGTCCTGCACCACCGTCACTCTCTCAGTCACTGTCCCACACCCCAGCCACTGTCCTGCACCACTGTCACTCTCTCAGTCACTGTCCCACACCCCCTCAGCCACTGTCCTATACCCCCAGCCACTGTCCCACACCCCCCAGCCACTGTCCCACACCCCCCAGCCACTGTCCTACACCCCCCAGCCACTGTCCCACACCCCCCAGCCACTGTCCTGCACCACCGTCACTCTCTCAGTCACTGTCCCACACCCCCAGCCACTGTCCCTATACCCCCAGCCATACCCCCAGCCACTGTCCCACACCCCCAGCCACTGTCCTACACCCCCAGCCACTGTCCTACACCCCCAGCCACTGTCCCACACCCCCAGCCACTGTCCTGCACCACCGTCACTCTCTCAGTCACTGTCCCACACCCCCAGCCACTGTCCTAAACCCCTCAGCCACTGTCCTGCCCCCAGCCACTGTCCTACACCCCCAGCCACTGTCCTACCCCCCAGCCACTGTCCCACACCCCCCCCCTGTCCCCCACTGTCCTACCCCCAGCCACTCTTACACCACCACCTCTCCCACTTTGTGTTACCTTTAAACTGCTTCACGATTTCACACACAATGTATCTTATTCATTCCCTAACAGATGGCTTTTCAATAACGTTAATAGCCAAATATATATATTCTAAAGTGGTGATATATATTGTGTACTCTGTAATCTGAGGTGAAATAAGTAACGTAAAAATGGTAATTAGTGAAAAATACAGAATACATAATATAAAAATAATTAAATGGTATAGAATAAATAAGGCTTCGGGGGTGAGAATTATACACACACACACACACACACACACACACACACACACACACACACACACACACACACACACACACACACACACACACACACACACACACACACACACACACACATACAAGGGTGACCAGATACGAGGCTAATTACCCCCAGGCAGCTAACCCTATAGGAGAGGATGGTGGTGAGGCCTCAGATGATCGGCTCTCTTTAACACAACGCAGAGGGTGAGAAAACCTTTGTTAGTCTCAAATTTCTCTGTTCGTCCTTTTGTTTTCGTTCTTTTTATAATTTTATCTATTTACCAGTATATTATTTAATCTTTCTTTCTTTCTTTCTTTCTTTCTTTCTTTCTTTCTTTCTTTCTTTCTTTCTTTCTTTCTTTCTTTCTTTCTTTCTTTCTTTCTTTCTTTCTTTCTTTCTTTCTTTCTTTCTTTCTTTCTTTCTTTCTTTCTTTCTTTCTTTCTTTATTTATTTCTTTCTTTCTTTCTTTCTTTCTTTCTTCTTTCTTGGTGACGTAGAAGCATCTCGTTAGCCCTTCACTACAGTCAGGTTATAGTGAGAGGGTTTCTTTCGCTCTAATACTGAACCTATGAAGAACAAACTCATCAGGAACAACGAGAGGATTAAACCACTCAAATTCGAAAGGCGACAACACCTACAGATAAACACAGACACTCAATCTGCTCCCAATCATTCAAACATTTCAGGTATTTACGTTATCTATCTTAGTATAATTCTGTAAAGATGAAATCAAACACAAACCAATGATGAAAAAAGTCACAATGAAACATATAAATACAACAATTACTAACTATATAAATCCTATTAAATGGGCCTAAACAACTCCTAACTATATAAATCCCATTAAAAGGCCCTAAACAACGCCTAACTATATAAATCCCATTAAAAAGCCCTAAACAACTCCTTACTATATAAATCCTATTAAATGGCCCTAAACAACTCCTAACTATATAAATCCCATTAAAAGGCCCCAAAACAACTCCACTCTACATGTTCCTCGGCTTCAAAGACCGTGTTTACATTTGATGGTCGCTTGTACACCGTTAACATCACTGAGATAAACTACATGTCCGCCTACAACCAGTTAGTCACTTTATTTCGTTCTCTCGTTCCTGTGTCTATTAGATCACCAACCTGCACATAATTAATTAGTCATTGTTGTTGACAAAATTATAAGATTATCGCGTTTCACCTTTAGACACGCTTTTCTGGATGTTTTCTGATTGGTTGATTTCACGGTCTACTTGTTTTCTGATTGGTTAGTTTAGCGGTCTACTTGTTCTCTGATAGGTTAGTTTAGCGGTCTATCTGATCTCTTATTGGTTTGTTTCCCTGTCTACCTGTTCTCTGATTGGTTTGTTCCACTGTCTAACAGTTCACTGATAGGTTAGTTTAACTGTCCACCTGTTCTCTGATTGGTTAGTTTACCTGTCTGCCTGTTCTCTGATTGGTTAGTTCAGCTTTTTATCTGTTCTCTGATTGGTTTAGTTCACTCCCTACCTGTTCTGTAATTGGCTTATTTCATTATTTCATTATGCTCCTCATAGCAATGGAAAGCCTCTACTGTGTATGTCTTCACAATGTAAACAAAGTGACAGGTGTTACAGGTATGTCTGCAACACCTTAAAGGATTTGTTAATTAATCGGAATTTTACCTTTAAAGCTCAATATATTTTAGTCAAAATTTAATCCTGATCGTGTGTGTGTTTGTGTGCGCGTGTGTGTGTGGGGGGGGGATTTTAACTCCTGTTTTAACTTGCGTCTAATCCCTGTAGCTTTTAAACTATATTCCTTTTACGTTTCGTCCCTCCACTACGTTACATATTGTTCCTAGATATATTTATTTTCTTTTTTTACTTCATCTACTTCAAAGAGAAACAGACGAGTTATTCTTCCGTTTTATAATCTCGCTCCACATATGTTCTCCCTTTTGACTTACTTACTTTTAACTTTCCATATATTTCCTCGCAGTTATATATTCTCTCTCTCTCTCTCTCTCTCTCTCTCTCTCTCTCTCTCTCTCTCTCTCTCTCTCTCTCTCTCTCTCTCTCTCTCTTGCCTTTGCTTTAGTAGAAAATCTTCTTCCGTCAGCCACCAACTTTTTTTCCCTTTCTTTGTGAAGTTCTCTATAAGCTTCACTTCCTCTGACAAACTTTCTTTCACATATTGAGAAAGTCTATTTGTACCTTCTCTCGACCAAAAATGCCATTCACTTACTTTTTAATGCTGTTTACAATACAACAAATAACTACCATTTCTAAAGGTTTACAGAAAACTTAGTTCACTGGCAAAAAATTCAAATTGTTTTTAGATATATTGAATGTTTGCTCCACCAGTTGGGATATCAGATTACCGCTATTATTGGTAGAAAGAGAGAACAAACTTTATATAGGAATTCCATAAACTAAAGTTGAAATAATTCCTTTTCCTCAGTGAAGGTTGATATCAATAGAGAGTCTACTTCAAGTCTTAACATCGCTCGTGAAATTGAAAAGAGTTGAGAATTCATAAGCCCCAAGATCAATAGATTTATCTCTTAGACATGAATAACAGATTGATATTATTTACATACCAGTAGTCAACCACTTCTGCACACAATAATAATGAATAATACAATTTTCCGAACCCATTCAGTCTTCCCGGAATGTTAATCACTGCACAATAATTACATTACATTCCGTGATAATCTGCAGAAGACATTTGAATTATTTTTTTGGAATGGTATTATTTTTATGAATAGGATTATTATTTGGTCTTGTTCGTCGCACTGAATAAATAAAACCTGGCAGCGACGTAATTACCGACATTCCTGACAGTCAATAATGTTAAAATAAATGTGAAATTCTCCGTCACATTCTGGTTCTTCACATTTTGAGATAATGAATATTGTAATGTTGATATAAAGACCAACAGTGGCTGAAACAATAGGTTATTTTAGACATATTTCCATCAGTTTCGATTTTCTTAATATTTCCACCAAGTTAACCTCATAATATTTTCGAACTGATAACAAACACGTGACGTATTCAACACCATATAACCATACGAGTGATCACCTTATAAATACTAACTCAAACTACACCATTCCGTCCCACTTCAGACTCCGTTACCATGAACTCTTTACACCGTTCGACTAATTGGTAATATCATCTTTAGGTTCATAATTAAACTGCTGCTGATAAAACGAATATGAAGAATGAATTATATATTTTTTTAAGTATGAATTAGTAAGAGAATCAAGTTCTTCTTAAATACAAAATGATAAAAGCCACAAATAATCTAAAGGTGAGAGACAAGTGTATCTTCCTGTCTCCCTCTCTCTACCTTGCTCCCTCATCCTCCCTACCTCACTCCCCTACCAGAATAATGAACAGCTTCTCACTCCCCTCCCCTCCCCTCCATAAATCACTCCCCTCTCCCCCCTACAAAACTTCCCTCCCCTTCGCCCACTGATGGCTCATTATGCGAGATGTATCACCGTCCGCGAGGCGATGAATACTAACCCCCGCAGGCTTTATCAAGAGTATATCGTTATGGCTCCAGGCTTTATCAAGTATATCGTTATGGCTCAGGCTTTATCACCGGAGTATATCGTTATGGCTCCAGGCTTTATCACCGAGTATATCGTTATGGCTCCAGGCTTTATCACCGGAGTATATCGTTATGGCTCCAGGCTTTATCACCGGAGTATATCGTTATGGCTCAGGCTATCGAGTATATCGTTATGGCTCCAGGCTTTATCACCGGAGTATATCGTTATGGCTCAAGGCTTTATCACCGGAGTATATCGTTATGGCTCCAGGCTTTATCACCGGAGTATACTGGTATGACTTATGGCTAAGTCTTCCGTATATCTGTGTGGTGTGTGTGTGTGTGTGTGTGTGTGTGTGTGTGTGTGTGTGTGTGTGTGTGTGTGTGTGTGTGTGTGCTGGTGTATGTGTGGTGGTGTATGTGTAGGGGTGTAATGTGTGTGTGGTGTATACATATGTGTGTGTGTGTGTGTCTGTGTGTGTGTGTGTGTGCTGGTGTATGTGTGGTGGTGTATGTGTAGGGGTGTATGTGTGTGTGGTGTATAATGTGTGTGTGGTGTATACATGTGTGTGTGTGTGTGTGTGTGGGTGTGTGGTGCATACATGTGTGTGTGGGTGTGTGTGTATTATATACATGTGTGTGAGTGGTGTGTATGTTTTGGGTGTAGTATACAGTATGAGTTTATGTCGCATGTGTATGGTTGGTATATAAGTATGACGTGAATCATTAAGTACCAACAACGAGCGTCAGGAGTACCAACATTACCAACCACTAAAATATATAATTACGAATCCTATGAGAACAGAGGTGTTGGCCCGGGCTGGTGTATATCTCAGCTGGTGTATATCTCAGCTGGTGTATATCTCAGCTGGTGTATATCTCAGCTGGTGTATATCTCATCTGGTGTATATCTCAGCTGGTGTATATCTCATCTGGTGTATATCTCAGCTGGTGTATATCTTGGTGTATATCTAAGCTGGCGTATATCTCAGCTGGTGTATATCTCATCTGGTGTATATCTCATCTGGTGTATATCTCAGCTGGGTACTGTATATCGCATCAAGGTATATCATAATGAGCAGTGGGCCAGCCATTAGGAGGTTCACGCCCTCCTCGTCTCCCCCTTCTACTCCACCACCTCATTACTCATAATGGTCCCCAGCAGGTGGTTCTTCTTCCTAGTTTATAATGTCAGGTTCTTATCTGTGGCCGTAGCTTACCTGTATTTCACCTGTGATGAACAATGAGGAGAGATCGTATTGTTTTATCTTATTATATTCTGTGTGTGTGTGTGTGTGTGTGTGTGTGTGTGTGTGTGTGTGTGTGTGTGTGTGTGTGTGTGTGTGTGTGTGTGTGTGTGTGTGTGTGTGTTTCAGGAGATTTATTTGATATGGCAGTTCTTGCAAATTTTACTCTATCTATCTATCTATCTGTTTTCCTTGACGTCTCTGTCTGTCTCCTCTCTCTCAGTTTTTCATTTTAAATTCTCTCAGGTCCCAAAATATTTGACTCTCTCTCTCCTCTCTCTCTCTCTCTCTCTCTCTCTCTCTCTCTCTCTCTCTCTCTCTCTCTCTCTCTCTCTCTCTCTCTCTCTCTCTCTCTCTCTCTCTCTCTCTCTCTCTCTCTCTCTCTCTCTCTCTCTCTCTCTCTCTCTCTCTCTCTCTCTCTCTCTCTCTCTCTCTCTCTCTCTCTCTCTCTCTCTCTCTCTCTCTCTCTCTCTCTCTCTCTCTCTCTCTCTCTCTCTCTCTCTCTCTCTCTCTCTCTCTCTCTCTCTCTCTCTCTCTCTCTCTCTCTCTCTCTCTCTCTCTCTCTCTCTCTCTCTCTCTCTCTCCCTTGTGTGTAGAGAATGAAGGTTAATATATTCGACCAACCAATTATGTCTTCGTGAGAGATAAAAATTGCCGACAGCCGGGAGTGGCAGGCAGGTGGGCATGAGTCTGATATTTCAGGGTAAATTTTCACCTTTTATTCCGGTTTGAGTTAAATTCCAGGACATTTTAAGCTTAGCTGGGAAGTATTCAGAATCATTACCTGCGCTCGATGTACATTTAATCAAACTACTAATTGGCGGTGTTGACAAAATGTGTTAAATATTTACTCTAGTTAGACCTGCTTACACGAGAGTATAGTCATTACACACAAACTGTTTCCTTCTAAATACATTTCTCATTTGGAGAAGGAATTACAAAATTTTTAATTAAGCCAGAGAAAATTAGAGAACTTTACGTTTATATAATCAGTTGCTCAAATTGCTAAGTGAAATGTGGAAAAATCAGAGACTTTCCTGTTTTTTAATCATCATACCTATTTCCATTTCTCTATCATTCCTACTTTATCTAGACACTCCATCTTTCTTTCCTCTTTTTCTACTTACTTCATCAACGTTAATTAACAAAGTTCAACAACCTGACTCACAAGACAAGTATAACTCACCTGGGAGGAATAGTTTTACCTGATGCATAGTTTTGCAAACACCGACACTTTGTCCAGGTGTGCTACAGGTATCGTTCGACTGAATCTTTTACGTGAGCTGAATAAAAGAGATTAATACGACATCACTACTTCCTCCCACGTCTTGCGGAGGCGAACAAAATGCTGCGGCACCTTGGACACACACACACACACACACACACACACACACACACACACACACACACACACACACACACACACACACACACACACACACACACACACACACACACACACATACACACACACACACACACACACACTTTTATAAGTTGGTGGGTCTGCGTCTTCCTAGGCTTCAACAACTATGCTCTTCAAGAACATAAACTATGTCACTTGATACACTAAACGAAAACTAATAAAAGAAGCTACACCAGACGAAACGTTCGCCACCCTTCCGCCAGGACTGTCGCTGTCTGGGATACGGGAAGTTTTATTCTTCATATTGATGTGGTCAGATGTGATACGTTAATGAGGAAAGATTTATATATGTTTTTTGTTATTAGAATAATCCAAGTTTTTAAGTAAACTGATTTTTAGCTTCATAAGTAGAGAGGAAAAATTTACTTCACAGAGGCAACAAATAAAGTGAATATACATAACATAACAAATACACAATAAAGTGAACCCATAATTATAATAAAGGTGACATAAGAGCAATAATAACAATGATGATGCTCATATAACAGCAATGTTAACAATGACCACAAAAATAACGATATTAATAATAAAAACGACAATCATTATAAAAACACAAAACGGCAACAACAACAGAAATGACAAACACCCGACTAAAACAACACCACATACACTCCCTCGTTCACACCTAACACAGATCAACTACACCACGACCCCAAGAATATAGTGTGTGTGTGTGTGTGTGTGTGTGTGTGTGTGTGTGTGTGTGTGTGTGTGTGTGTGTGTGTGTGTGTGTGTGTGTGAAGAGCCCATTGTTCAAGTGAGGCTGTGCTGTAACCTGGTAAGATATGTGTGGCTCCTTCATCTCGCCTCCAACAATACTCTCACGCATGCAACACACAACTAACCAAGTGACTATTCAGCTGAGGAATGCCCCCCGGAGCTACCTGTCACGGTAATGTGTTTTAACTACGTTTACTGACACTCACTCACCTCGTAAATTTCATTCACCAGCAGAGGATATTGCCTGAGGATATTATTGACTTAGTGGAAATAGTTTTATTTAGTTTATCCAATGTATTCAACAATAATCTGGGACGGCGGGGAGGGGGGGGGAAGAAGACAAATTTGGGTCTGAAATAATGCTAAACCAATATTAAACGTGTCACTATTAAATTTTCGAACAGGATGAGAACTGAAGCAGAATCAATTGTTTGTTGCTCAAGTAAACATATATTTTTACCTATTGATCCACTGTTTGTATCATATTTGTCTTTATATCTGTGAAACAATTGATAATAAATGATTCAATTCACTTTCAGACAGACGAGATGTAAGAATACCATTTAGGAGAGTTTCACCTACTGAGACGTTCCTCGTGTTAATCGCTTCCAGACACCTGAGAATATCCTGACGTCAAGGTGTGTCATACAATACTCCTGACGTCAAGGTGTGTCATACAATACTCCTGACGTCAAGCTGTGTCATACAATACTCCTGACGTCAAAAGTGTCACCTTTCCTCCTCTGTGTGGCGCTCATACATACCTCAATCAGCCTCCCATCCCCTTTCTAACTCTCATTTTTAATCTAGATGTTCTCTTCTTCTTCCTCTTTCTTCCTCCACCACCTTTATAATTTCTCCCCTCTAACTTTCTCCCTCCCTCACAACTTCTCCCTCTCCCCTAACTTTCTCCCCTCCCTCCTTCTCCCTCTCCCCTAACTTTCTCTCCTCCCTCACCTTCTCCCCTCTCCCCCTTTCTCTCCCTCCTCACAACTTCCCTCTCTTTCTCTCCTCCCCTTACAACTTCTCCCTCTCCCCCTAACTTTCTCTCCTTCCCTCACAACTTCTCTCCCTCTCCCTAACTTTCTCCCCTCCCCTCCCCACAACTTCTCCTCTCCCCCTATTTCTCTCCTCCTCCCCAGCTTCTCCCTCTCCCCTAACTTTCTCTCCCTCCTCACCAGCTTCTCCCTCTCCCCTAACTTTCTCCTCTCCCTCCCTTACCTTCTCCCTCTCCCTAACTTTCTCTCCTTCCTCACAACTTCTCCTCTCCCTAACTTTTCTCCCCTCCCCCTCCCCAGCTTCTCCCTCTCCCCTTTTCTCTCCCTCCCTCCCCACAACTTCTCCTCTCCCTAACTTTCTCTCCTTCCCTCCCTTCTCCCTCTCCCCCTGGCACCTCCCCTCTCCTAGCTTCTCCCTCTCCCCTAACTTTCTCTCCCTCCCTCACAACTTCTCCCTCTCCCCTAACTTTCTCTCCCTCCCTCACAACTTCTCCCTCTCCCCTAACTTTCTCTCCCTCCCTCACAACTTCTCCCTCTCCCCTAACTTTCTCTCCCTCCCTTACAACTTCTCCCTCTCCCCTAACTTATTCTCCCTCCCGTCCCCCCCAACTTTCTCTCCTTCCCTCACAACTTTTCCTACATTCTTTCTTACTAACTTTACTCTTATCCACACACTCCTTCCCCACAACATTTCCTCCTTCACTCTCACTCACAGTCTGGTGGGAAGTGTGAAAATTGAATGGGAGTTAACCGATAAGAGGAGTCACAAGTTCAGCATATTGGGAGGGAAGAAAGAGCAAGTTGGAGACAAGGAGTTAGAGAGGACAGACAGGCAGGCAGACAGACAGACGGTGTGTGAGAGGGCGAGAGAGAGAGAGAATGAATGTGTGTGTGTGTGTGTGTGTGTGTGTGTGTGTGTGTGTGTGTGTGTGTGTGTGTGTGTGTGTGTGTGTGTGTGTGTGTGTGTGTGCTTCTGCCATAGGTCAGCATCTCTGCCAACTCTGGCATTGAAGTCACCAAGGAGCATAACCTTATCTTCTCTGGGGATAGAGATTAGCATTCTGTCAAGGTCGGTTTAAAAGGCCTTCTTGATGTCATCCTCTGTATCCAGTGTTGGGGCGTATGCACTGATGACGAAGGCATGACATGAGTGATTCAGTGGGACTCGAAGCGTCATGAGGCGCTCGTTGATCCCAATAGTCATTTCAGTTAGTCTGTGTAGGATGCGTTGGCGGATGGCAAAGCCAACTCCATAAATAAGGTTTCTCTCCGCAGCAGGCTTACCCTTCCAGAAGAAGGTGTAGCCAGACTCCCGTTCTGTGAGTTAACCCTCGTCTGGGAGCCGGGAATGGCTGCTATGTCGGTGTTATACCTCGCCAGCTCTTTTGCCAAAAAGCAGTTCTTCTTTCAGGACGCTCATTTGTGCCAGTATCCAAAGGGGTCCTCATATTCCATGCAGCGACCATATGAGGTTGTATAGTTTACATTTATTTTAATATTTTGTGATATTTTTGACCGCAATGGGGATGGCCCTACTGGGTGCGGTTACCCAGTTGGGTTGGGTTGGTTTTTAGGCAAGCTATGTTTAGTTCTCTCTCTCTCTCTCTCTCTCTCTCTCTCTCTCTCTCTCTCTCTCTCTCTCTCTCTCTCTCTCTCTCTCTCACACACACACACCGCAACATACCACATATCCATCCCCAAGTAATAGGTACTTAGGTGGGATGGTTATCACACTGGACTGGCAATTCAGTGTTCCCGAGTTTGAATCCCTGTTGATGAGGCAGAGTATGAAACGGTACTCGTAATCATAACCCCGCTAACCTGTCATAAATTCAGGTGATTCGTAAATGTCCAGGTTAGTTGGGTATCTTGTGTTTGTCTGTAATTAGTCATGATAGGCCTAAGGTGCTGATGCTATGAGATGAATCAAATATATATAACACACACACACACACACACACACACACACACACACACACACACACACACACACACACACACACACTCACACTCACACTCACACACACACACACACACACACACACACACACACACACAGGTAAGTATCATGAGCAAAATTATGCTCGTTGATCATACTTTCCACTAAGGCTATTAGACCCAGCTCATCAACGCATGAAGAAGGAAACCCGTCTCTAATGTAAAGTACAATAAGGATTAATTACCTTTGTATCTTTTACATCATATCATTATGGTCATTTTCGTCTTAGTATTAATGTACCAGAAAGGTCATTTTCGGATTGTACTTGTGTTAGCTTAAAGACTTAGGAAAAATCACCATTATTGAATAATACTTTAAGGGTCATTGTAATACTCTCCTTGTCCAC
Organism: Homarus americanus; assembly: GCF_018991925.1. Classification (NCBI taxonomy): domain Eukaryota; kingdom Metazoa; phylum Arthropoda; class Malacostraca; order Decapoda; family Nephropidae; genus Homarus; species Homarus americanus. Next base: position 415,309 of record NW_024718513.1, read on the forward strand.
CATATTGGCTCTTTTTCTCCTCTTCCTTAGACACAACTTTAACTATATTAATGAGGCAACGAAAAATCACCTCTACTCTATCATACTTTAGGGATAATTTTCGCGTAACTTTTCCTTTATAGTCGCATAATGAGACCGAGGTTTAAAAAAGAAGGGAAATTATCATCTTATGTAAAGGTGGTTCAGAGGATACGGGTGCTCGTCTTCTATCCTAAGGGACGTTGGTTCGTGTCCAGGGAAAGCTCCCAGTTGTAAGGGGGTGAGTAACTTAACAGAAATATTCCCGAAATATCAGATATCATGGCCTAAAACTTATTACGCAGTCCCTCACTCGGTGTTAACGAGAGAGAGAGAGAGAGAGAGAGAGAGGCTATATGTCCCCGCTCAAAGTTGAACTTCACGCCCTCACCCTCTGACGCCGTAATTGTGAGTACTAAGATAATCACGTGATCACAGGGAGTTTACATGCAGGGCTACAGTTATTCAGCCATTAAAACAAAAATGATGTGTTAGCTATCCGTCAGACGCGCGAGGTCTCAGCTTAAACTATTAGGTCAGGAACTCAGAAACTCGGATCTCTCTCTCTCTCCCTCTCTCTCTCTATCTCTCTCTCCACACACACACACACACAACAAATTTCACAGTACATTAACAAATTCCCAATTATCTATGCCAATAAGAATAATACAAAAAATTATACCTAATTGGCAAAAACAAGGGTTAATATTGTACATCATTGGACAACTATCCCTATTTAGCGTTATATTAATAGTTTATGGTGATATATATTCTATTCTAAAGCCGCTGATGAGTTTTGAAATGATTCGTGGGTGAAGCTCAAACCAACTAACTGTATACAATTTTCTTTCACGGGTCTCTAGATGGTTCCTGCTCATGTGAAAAGTTTACCTGAAGATAATGGCGTAATATTAGAGTAGTGACGTAATATTGAAGTAATGGCGTAATGTTAGAGTAATGACGTAATGTTAGAGTAATGACGTAATGTTAGAGTAGTGACGTAATATTAAAGTAATGACGTAATGTTAGAGTAATGACGTAATGTTAGAGTAATGACGTAATATTAAAGTAATGATGTGAGGTTAGAGTAATGACGTAATATTAAAGTAATGGCGTAATGTTAGAGTAGTGACGTAATATTAAAGTAATGACGTAATGTTAGAGTAATGACGTAATGTTAGAGTAGTGACGTAATATTAAAGTAATGACGTAATGTTAGAGAAATGACGTAATGTTAGAGCAGTGCCGTAATATTAAAGATATGACGTAATGTTAGAGTAATGACGTAATGTTAGAGTAATGACGTAATGTTAGAGTAATGACGTAATGTTAGAGTAGTGACGTAATATTAAAGTAATGACGTAATGTTAGAGTAATGACGTAATGTTAGAGCAGTGACGTAATATTAAAGTAATTGACGTAAGGTTAGAGTAGTGACGTAATATTGAAGTAATGGCGTAATGTTAGAGTAGTGACGTAATATTGAAGTAATGGCGTAATGTTAGAGCAGTGACGTAATATTAAAGTAATGACGTAAGGTTAGAGTAGTGACGTAATATTGAAGTAATGGCGTAATGTTAGAGTAGTGACGTAATATTGAAGTAATGACGTAATGTTAGAGTAATGACGTAAGGTTAGAGTAGTCACGTAATATTGAAGTAATGGCGTAATGTTAGAGTAGTTACGTAATATTAAAGTAATGGCGTAATGTTAGAGCAGTGACGTAATATTAAAGTAATGACGTAATGTTAGAGTAATGACGTAATGTTAGAGCAATGACGTAATGTTAGAGTAATGACGTAATGTTAGAGTAATGACGTAATGTTAGAGTAATGACGTAATGTTAGAGTAATGACGTAATGTTAGAGTAGTGACGTAATGTTAGAGTAATGACGTAATGTTAGAGTAATGACGTAATGTTAGAGTAATGACGTAATGTTAGAGTAATGACGTAATGTTAGCGTAGTGACGTAATATTAAAGTAATAACGTAAGGTTAGAGTAGTGACGTAATATTAAAGTAATTGACGTAAGGTTAGAGTAGTGACGTAATATTGAAGTAATGGCGTAATGTTAGAGCAGTGGCGTAATATTAAAGTAATGACGTAATGTTAGAGTAATGACGTAATGTTAGAGCAGTGACGTAATATTAAAGATATGACGTAATGTTAGAGTAATGACGTAATGTTAGAGTAATGACGTAATGTTAGAGTAATGACGTAATGTTAGAGTAATGACGTAATGTTAGAGTAATGACGTAATATTAAAGTAATGACGTAAGGTTAGAGTAGTGACGTAATATTAAAGTAATGACGTAATGTTAGAGTAGTGACGTAATGTTAAAGTAATGACGTAATGTTAGAGTAATGACGTAATGTTAGAGTAATGACGTAATGTTAGAGTAATGACGTAATGTTAGAGTAATGACGTAATGTTAGAGTAGTAACGTAATATTAAAGTAATGACGTAAGGTTAGAGTAGTGACGTAATATTAAAGATATGACGTAATGTTAGAGTAATGACGTAATGTTAGAGTAATGACGTAATGTTAGGGTAATGACGTAATGTTAGAGTAATGACGTAATGTTAGAGTAATGACGTAATGTTAGAGTAATGACGTAATGTTAAAGTAATGACGTAAGGTTAGAGTAGTGACGTAATATTAAAGATATGACGTAATGTTAGAGTAATGACGTAATGTTACAGCAGTGACGTAATATTAAAGTAATGACGTAAGGTTAGAGTAGTGACGTAATATTAAAGATATGACGTAATGTTAGAGTAATGACGTAATGTTAGAGCAGTGACGTAATATTAAAGTAATTGACGTAAGGTTAGAGTAGTGACGTAATATTGAAGTAATGGCGTAATGTTAGAGCAGTGACGTAATATTAAAGTAATGACGTAATGTTAGAGTAATGACGTAATGTTAGAGCAGTGACGTAATATTAAAGTAATTGACGTAAGGTTAGAGTAGTGACGTAATATTAAAGATATGACGTAATGTTAGAGTAATGACGTAATGTTAGAGTAATGACGTAATGTTAGAGTAATGACGTAATGTTAAAGTAATGACGTAAGGTTAGAGTAGTGACGTAATATTAAAGATATGACGTAATGTTAGAGTAATGACGTAATGTTAGAGCAGTGACGTAATATTAAAGTAATGACGTAAGGTTAGAGTAGTGACGTAATGTTAGAGTAATGACGTAATGTTAGAGCAGTGACGTAATATTAAAGTAATTGACGTAAGGTTAGAGTAGTGACGTAATATTAAAGATATGACGTAATGTTAGAGTAATGACGTAATGTTAGAGTAATGACGTTAAGTGACGTAATGTTAGAGTAATGACGTAATGTTAGAGTAATGACGTAATGTTAGAGTAATGACGTAATGTTAGAGTAGTGACGTAATATTAAAGTAATGACGTAAGGTTAGAGTAGTGACGTAATATTAAAGTAATGACGTAATGTTAGAGTAGTGACGTAATATTAAAGTAATGACGTAATGTTAGAGTAATGACGTAATGTTAGAGTAATGACGTAATGTTAGAGTAATGACGTAATGTTAGAGTAGTAACGTAATATTAAAGTAATGACGTAAGGTTAGAGTAGTGACGTAATATTAAAGATATGACGTAATGTTAGAGTAATGACGTAATGTTAGAGTAATGACGTAATGTTAGAGTAATGACGTAATGTTAGAGTAATGACGTAATGTTAGAGTAATGACGTAATGTTAGAGTAATGACGTAATGTTAGAGTAATGACGTAATGTTAGAGTAGTAACGTAATATTAAAGTAATGACGTAAGGTTAGAGTAGTGACGTTATATTAAAGTCGTTATATTAAAGTAATAACGTAATGTTAGAATAGTGACGTAATGTTAATAGTGACAACTTGTTAAAGAGTCATTTCAGCGCCCTACGTCAGGTTGTTATTCACTATGCTGACTCTTTTTAATTTCCATTTGTCACTTTTCAATCAACTTCAACAGGGAGAAAATATCTACAGTCTTATATGTTTCCTGAACACAGTGGGCGGCAGCTCCTGATCACCACACTTACTGATACAGTCCATAGAGGTATTAAATATGTCAATGTTTTTTCTCTTTTTTTTTCTGTATAAAAACAAAATAAATGTGATTTTTTTCTGACGTCAAATATCCGTCGACAACAACAATTACCTTCATGTGACGGATAAGTGAACCAAAAATATCATACTTCTTATTTGTTCTAACTCTCGGATAAGATTTTCTGTCTGTAATCAAGTTGTTTGATCGAAAGATGAAATGAAATGGAAACTTTTTTGTTGCTTCTGGGAATGTGGACTGTAATTTTTCTCCTGTATCCACCAAGTTTTCTTTAACAACGAAAAATAACGATACTTGAGGGAAAAAAATATACCTTTTCCTCCAGCCTCTGAGTTTCTATTTGCATAAGAAAAAAATCTGAGACAGTTAAAAAAGAAAAAAAAAGACATTCTTGCCTTACTATCAGCGATGCAGGGATTTTAATTCAGAATAAAAAATTCCCTGAAGCTGAAAAAAGCTTTGTTGGAAACACTTCAGGTCTCAGGAAATCTGAAGGAAGAAAGACAGAGAAAAATATGAGAAAAATTGTGAACTATGTCGGAAAAAATGAAAAAAAAAACAAAAACAGGAAGAGTAAGTTAAATGTTTGGCCAAGACGCCGTAGACTTTAGAAGAACAAAAATAGAAAGGGTAAAAGCTCTCACCCCAGGCCACATGTTCAACCAGCTGACGCAAAACAACACCACCAACATGAATTAAAACTTTCTGTACATTTTGATCAAGTTTACTGATTGTACTTTGATTTATTAGAACGTTGTCTTAATCATACCTCACTACCTCACGGCGCCCTTTTGCCAACACCTCCTATGCCTCCTCCCATGTCAGTTGATGGCTGAGCTTTGGTTGTGAGTAATTGGGGGTAGTTCTTCCTCCTCTAACGACCCTGTTCCTTTGTGTGTGTTAGTCACTGTTATTGAGAAGATATACTTTATTTTACTATCTAAACCTTCGCCAGGGCCTTGTTAGTATCTATAGTGCATTGTGAGCGCATGGCCAGGTGCACATGACAAGTGGGAGTGTAGTGGAGGTATTGTGTCCCATCCTCATCTTCACTACAGCTTTACAACTATCACCACAGGTTTTACTTCAAGCTACAGTTAAGTGTTATACAGCAGGTAACCCCTTCACTACGGGGACGCCATTTTATGTTTATTTTATTTGGTTAACTTCATAAGATTTTATTCATCAGAGAGGGAACACCGTACTCAAGTGGTAAGGCGCTGGATCAAGCTTCATTATTTAGGACAGTTGGGGCTATGAAGGTAAACCCATATATAAACCTTCTCTTTTTACTATAAACAGCAGTAATTCGCGTCAGCTTATCAACAGAGAACCGTGAACTCGTTACTGAACACAAACCTATTAACCCTTTACCTGGTTTATATGTTCAGCTAATTGTTTGCATTCCTTCATTAATATTCAAAATTCCAGCAAAATCGCATTTTTCTGACACTTGGGTAAGGGGCATAATGCATTATGTAATTGTTTGTACTATAATTAAAATTAGATAATTTGTCGCCGGCAGATTACTGTACTCTAATGTCATTACCGGGGCCATTACACAGCACTTGATGGACGGTACAGCCAGCCCTGTTACCATTAATAATACCCAAAACTAATTTTAATTTCACGCTGCAATTGTTTGTAAGTTATGACAAAATTAAAACCTGTTTCTCTCCATATTCTATAATGAGACATAGAGTTTAGATCATTATTTTAATCTACTCACTAACGATATATATATATATATATATATATATATATATATATATATATATATATATATATATATATATATATATATATATATATATATATATATATATATATATCATGTAGATCCACAATGAAAACGTGGATAAGATAAATCTTGATAAAATCACACGGAAAAGGGAGACAACGGAGCACCCTGTATATTTAAGCCTCTCTCTGTCCATGTAATCCAGTTGCCTCTAAAGATGTCTTGAATAAAGACGAAAGCTAAGGTGCTCCGTTGCTTCCCTTTTCCCGTGTGATTTTATCAAGATTTATCTTATCCACGTTTTCATTGTGGATCTACATGATATATATATATATATATATATATATATATATATATATATATATATATATATATATATATATATATATATATATATATATATATATATATGCATGTGTGCGTGTGTGTGTGTGTACGAGAATAATATTAACATAAATGTGTTCTTTACGTCATAGAGACGTATTCGTCAGCCAGGAAGCTGAGGAAAATATCTCACAAAGTAAACGTTTGAAAACATTTCACAGCCCGGCTAAAAACATATCTTTCACCATGTTAAAAGACCGAAATATTGCTTTTGAACGTTTGAAGCGGCACGATTGACAGACACACTCATGGGTGGCAAAACAAGAAATATTTTTGGCCATGTGAATGAAATATGTCTTTATAAACTTCATGTCATATATTTTACTCTCCCTACGGTGATGACGTAAGTCATTATAACGTTGTGTAGTAATGTAATTATGCATGAGAGAGAGAGAGAGAGAGAGAGAGTATAATTATGTAGCTTGAATAATAATGCCAACGTATGTACATTGTACAATCAGCAACATATTTATTTGATAACGTTCGACAATATTTCATACCATTATTATTACACACACGCTCGCCCCCACCACCACCCACCCACATGCATCCCCCTCCCCCCACACACACACAACATTCTTCCCTACAAACAGCCGAGGGTAACACACAACCTGCCCAACCTCCACCTACTCTCCTGGAAGCCATCTGGGAGGCCTCCACCGGAACACGACACACACGCCCCAAAATATCCCGTCAACAAACTGTCGCTAAGTTTACAGACCTGACAAGATAGTGAATGACTCTCATGATGACACAGCAGCCTGATGGGTCATCCTATACGGTTATGCCGCCTTCCTCCTCTCAAGTATATCCCAATTCATTAATGTTACAGAGGACAACTTCCTCCTAATTCGCTTCAAACGAGGAACAACTTTACAAGACTTAAGAACACCTCCCTTAAACATCCAAGACTAAACATCAAATCATCGAATAAGATGTCTAGGTGGAGAATACCGTCTCATCAAACAGGTCAATTACCAAAGATCATCAACATGTTCTTGGAAATGTTGTCGAAGTAAAGGTTCTCCGGGGCTAACTATCACCCAGGGCTACAAGCGACAGCAGTGACCTTCTCGCTGATACCACCAATTCATCATCGCTTATCTTTCAAACAATAAAATTATGTAAAGTATACATGTGTTCCTCTTCTGGACCAGCAGGAGGCGCCACAGGGTTAAAACTGTGGCACTTTAAACAAATGGTCGTTCTATTTATCGGTGTTGTTACTGATCGTCTTATGCCAGAACTAATCAAATTCGTGAACGTGTGTATGGCAGGTAATATTCTTTGGACAGTGTAGCCCTTCCTCTGTGGTGTGTTCCTCTGTTCTTTCAAGAAGTTGACTGATGGATCAGAACCATCGCGGTTGGCAACACCCTTCGCCGTTTTGTTACCAGAGGAGCAGTTAGAACAGACAGTCGGGATGATGAAAAAAAATGGTTCCGGCCTCGAATTCCCCATAACTGTGAGAGGACGCCCAGTTAGCTGGAGCTTACACCGAAATGTCTCATGGATTGCAAAAGTTTTGAGCAAAATACATTTTCAGAATAAGTTCACGTTTTTTAGTAGACACATAGCTATAACAGCTGTTCGAAAACACAATCTTGTGCCTCTGACCCTTCATGCCATCTTCCTACATAGTGATTTGACTCTGATCTCATAACATGGAAATGATGGAAATTACAGACCATTGTCAAGTGAGCTCCAACATCTGATTCGTACACATGGCACTCTCGCTAGCACCTTGGAGCCTCTACTAACAAACATCAGTGCGTGATAGGCTCTGGCACTCTGTCTTAACTCCTCCAGCCACCACATCATCGACCAGGTCACAGCTGTTTTGCCGGAAGCCCCAGCTGCTGCCTCACGAGACCCACCCCCCCCTCCCCTACCTGGCATCTCCCAAGACCCAACACCAGTGATGACATTCTTCGGCAAAAACAAGTTAACTTTATCAGGATAAACTTTTCCAGCAAGTTAGTATCCGACTCAACAGAGAAAAAGATACTCGTGGTTCACTCGCTTCCCGGGCCAGTACCTAAGGTCCCTGTTTACGCTGCCACCAGAGCCACAATCTGAATTCCTCCCCTTCCCATAAATGTATATTTATATTTGTGCAGATCTCATGTCACGTTTAATTTTAAATGAAACAAAAAATCTAAATGGCGATTTATACCAATTTGCATTTTTTTTTATTTGAACGCACATGGAAATATTCAAAATTCCCTTGAGTAATTGTCACCAATTTGTGGTCTTTGATGTTGATTGTTCTCCATTAACAACTGCCAGAGAACATCCTGACAATATGTAAGAATTTCCACAACAGGCCATCGTCTGCCTCACTGTATCTGTGTATGTGATGATGCAACAGTTTTAGGCCTTAATAAACGTATCTCCATTAACTTTATCGAATTCATTTATTGTTTAAGCATTTTTATTTTACGATACAGTAAAACCTCTATTTAATGGACTATATGGAATAGTATAGACAGTTACATCGAGGTTCATTATTTATGAAACCTTCATATAACAGAGTAAAAGATAATAACAGTCCATTATATCGAGATCCAAGTGTAACCTTCATATAACGGACTATACCAGTTAGATTGATGTCCGTTAAAGGGAGGTTTTACTACATTACTATCAGAGGTTTTACTTAGAGAATAAACCCTCAACAACATTCTACAGTTCACGAAATATAAAGAAGACATTTGGAATTATACAAAAAAATTTAATATATATTATCCTATATATGAAGTTTTCAAACAAAAGAAAAGTCATTGTGATACTTTATAATGATATATTTCAAAACAATTACTAAAAGTGAATATATATACTGTATTTGTATCACTTTGTAGCATCAAACACACATACAAATATATATCTAGACTCTTGTAACCGGATTTACATATGTATATCTAACAGGTATTTCGGCTGTTTATTAATACTCAGGTAAAACCCCAATTATCATCAATTATAACAAAGAAATAATTACTCTTATTATGAAGGTGTAATAATCTTTTGGTCACCATCTTGGCGTTAAGTTATATTAAACAATCAACAAATAAAAATCACAGCTGAAATATATAAATGGCTAAGTTTAGATTAATAATTTCCACGCTATATATATTTTTCCCTGAAATATACGGGACAAAAAATCCAGCTCCTGTGTTAAAAAAAAATCCTCAGGCAAATATTTTTTCCTTCCAAATTCCGTTTTTTTTATTAGATATATATATTTTTTATTTGTTTAACTAAATTAGAAATAAAAATTACTCCCCAAAATAGAAACGACACATCAGAGGTAACGAAACATTTGGAGAAGAACCAAAACAAAATAAATTCATAAATACTTACGACTTTTTGGGGGTAAATAATATAATAATAATGATAATTGTAGCCAAACGTTTCAGCCAACAAAAGTATCCCACATATTCCTGCGTCACGTCAACCTTGTCACTGGGGCCAAACACAACACAAATTTAATATTTCCTATTTTATAGTTTGTGTTTCATGTCATATATTTCATGTTTTTTTGTGTGGTAGAGTGTGTGTGTGTGTGTGTGTGTGTGTGTGTGTGTGTGTGTGTATGTGTGTGTGTGTGTGTGTGTGTGTGTGTGTGTGTGTGTGTGTGTGTGTGTGTGTGTGTGTGTGTGTGTGTGGTTGTTATATTCGGATATATTCATACGTATATTAAAATGTAAAGCTGAGATTTAATAATAATAATAATAATAATAATAATAATAATAATAATAATAATAATAATAATAATAATAATAATAATAATAATAGAAGAAAAAGAAAAAGCAGATAAAGAAAGAAGATTCTCAAAAAACCCGAATAACTGCAATGAAAGGAAGGAGATGAGATAAAAATAAATAAAATAAGCAATTGACAAAGTAGGAAGAGACATATTGGCGAAAACAAAAGTAAAAGAGAGATGGTGATAATATTATGAGAAACCATTACACGAAACATGAGAGAGAGAGAGAAAAAAAAAATTACAACTCTATTTCACACCTGCTTGATTGAATTTAGTATAAAGGCAACAGAATAAAAATACGAAATGAAGAAGAGGAGGAAAGAAGAGGAAGGGGGGTGAAAAATATAAGGGTGCATACGTAAAGCTTAAATAGATCAAGTGAATACACACAACCTTTGAAATGGTAAAAGAAACGAGACAGCTTATAGGTGTTCCAGCATTATGGGGGGGGTGGATGGGTAGGTCAGTTAGAGGTGAATGCATAAGCTTTTGTATGAATAACTATGTGGGAAATATAATTGGGGAGAGAAATGGTAAAGTAAAATATAACCGAAGATAGGTAAAAAAAAAAAAACAGTAAAGATTCAGAAATATTAAAGAAATGAGTGTAATAAAACAGAGACATTAAACACGAAGATAATTATATATGTAAACAGAAGTAAAATTATGTAAAGAAGAGAAGAAAAAAAGATAAATGAAAATTAAAGAAAAAAAAGAGAGAATTGTGGAAATATAGTGATCAGCTACTTTGATTTTATTTGTTTTTGTTTTTCTCCTTTAGTTTTTAGTCAGGTTTATGATCATCTTTGAAGACTAATTACCTGGATGATAAAAGTTTGGTTAGAAATGTCCCTCCCCCACCGTCCCCCCCTCGACCTCCTCCACCAGTAGTTTATAGCCAGGACACACACACACACACACACACACACACACACACACACACACACACACACACACACACACACACACACACACACACACACACACCGCGGCATAACCTCCATCTGTCAGCACTGGGAGGTGTGAGTGATCAATGCTAAGCTAGAGTCTGCCTTTAGTGCTGTCAGGAGGAGTGTGTCTGTCTGTGTCTTGAGCCAAACGAGAATTGAGACAACTAGGAATTACGAACCGATCATGACAACAGAGGGAGAGAGGAGGAGGAGGAGGAGGAGGAAACTGAGAAGCATGGGGAGGAGGATAAAGAGGAGGAGATAAGGAGGTGGAGGAGGAGAAGGAGAATAAGGAGAAGAAGGACGACGTGGAAGAGGTAGACATAAGAGAAGGGATTTACATTAATGGAAGTGTTCTCATGGTTTTTGCTACACAAAGTCGAGGATCCGTGGCGCCACAATATCACCCTGTGCCCAGAGGTGACATCAGTACACCATCTGGAAACGTAAGAGACAACTACTCGTCAATAAGGCAAGGCTTGGCTATCAGCATAACTCCAAGTCCATTGATACTGTTTGGTACTAGAAAGCTGACGAACGAATCATCGCATTGTAATAATTTGAGGTAAAACTGATACTAGAATTTAATCATCGTGTGGTGATGGAATGATAAGTGTTGTGTATATCTATTTAACATCGTAGAGTCAGCGTCAAAAGTCTTCACCACCAGCAACAAACTCGGTCACCAACACTATCAAACGCCCCTCTTACTACCTTCATACATATACATCTCTCTAATGCATTTTCTGGTAGGGGGCGGTCCAGAATTTTTCATGCAGTCATTAATATTCCCCACAGCTATGAATATTCTCCCTACAACGAGTGACATTTCCTCTTGCCAGCACCACCGCGAAGGATATTTTCCCCACTCTCGGCAGCTAGGGAAAGAACATATAACTATTCCTTATTAGTTTTAGATATTTATTTTACACATGAATATATCCCTTTATCAGTAATACCACTCCAGATATTTCTCTTCAACATCCAGGTTAGACATTAAAATTATATACATTTCCCATCAATAACGAATATTTCTCAAACTTCCCGAGAATTTCCCTTTCTCAGGAGCATCACTAGGGAGGTTTTGCTCATTATTCTCAGCAGTAAAAGAAAAATTATACAAATATTCCCCACCATCTATAAAATAGTCCTTTACCAACAACCCCAGTAAGGGATAGTTCCCCTGTACCATTAGTATCAGAGAGACTCTTCCCCTGAACCTGCATTAAGAGTAAGGATATTTCCTCAGACTCTACAGCACCAATACACAAACATTTCCCCCACCAACCTCAGTCACCAGGGAAGGAACACCTACCTCCCCGTTACTGTTATCTATTAAAGTTTGAAGCAGATCCTGTTAAGGGGGCTTTAGGACCAAACATGTTCCCCAATTACGCCGATTTGCTAGGGAGAGAGGAAGCCGGGTAGGGAAAAGTTAGGGATATTTGCATATTGAATATTTCCTCCCTCCTACCCTTTTAAGGCGGCTATGTAGTAAACAAGCAGAAGGAAAATATACAATTTAACAAGTGGAGGAGACATTCAAGCATAGACTATAATTCCTTCTCTACCTAGGGAGGTAAGGGAGGGAAGGTAAAGGAACTTACCTTGTGGGATGACCATTTAGAACCTCCGTATATAATAAACAACAATAACTACCTTGTATTAGGATGACGTAAATATAAACATACATTAGAAACACTCGTAACATCACTCACAAAACTAAGATGAGTTAGTTTACGTTGCCCCCTCCCCCCTCCTCCATCCGGCTTGTGATTCACCCCTATCTCTTCACACACAAGCCGGCATCATCCATCACCCTAATGATCACTCGTCACTCGTTCACGTGTACTACTACTTCCTGAATGACCATCCCCCTCATGTCTATAAGTCTGTCCTTCATCACTTGTTTCCACCTCCTTTTCTAGCCTTCCTCTTCCCCCTCTCTGAATGATACACTCTTTTTTTTTATCCATTTCATCTTCCTATTCTCTCAATATTCCCTTACTGAGCAGACAGACCCTAATCCTCTCTCTGTTCAACACTTTTTAAACTCATATTTTCATCTTATTTCTCTAATTCTTATTCTCTTCATCCTTCTTCCCTCCAGAGTCCTTCCCCCGCACTCTTCATCCTTCTTCCCTCCAGAGTCCTTCCCCCGCACTCTTCATCCTTCTTCCCTCCAGAGTCCTTCCCCCGCACTCTTCATCCTTCTTCCCTCCAGAGTCCTTCCCCCGCACTCTTCATCCCTTCTTCCCGCCAGAGTCCTTTCCATCGTACTCATGTAATAATACCAAGTCAACATTCTCTTCCTATACATCTTTGTCTCTCATTCTTCCACAGTTCACACATTATGCTCTGATCACAACACAGCAATACTATATTATACGGTCTGGGTCATGCCTTTGATACCCTCTAGTCTATTATCATTCCCTCTCGAGTCCTTTAACATGTCTACATTCATTCCATTGATTCCCGGTTACCTTTATTAATTATCCCCTCCTTCTTGTAACTCGCCACATCTTAAGTAGGGTAATGACGTCTGCCTGTCTGTCTGTCTGTCTGTCTGTCTGTCTGCCTGTCTGTCTCCTGGTACAATTGTCAGTAGTTATGTGAGTGTGACATCTGTTGTTATAAAGATGTATGCTGCCTACCATCAGGTTGAATGTTTTGTAGTGTGTCAGGGAGTGTGAAGTAGCCTGTGTCTGAGAGGAGAGTTATGAGCGTGATATTACAGAGCAAATTTATCTCATAACAAGGAGAGAAGAATTTGTAAAAGAAGTAGTCAAAGCAGGGAGAGGAGGAGAAGTTAGAGAACACAGTGAGAGCAAATCTCAAACTTTTGTATACCAGCAAATAGTTACCAGAGTCAGACTTGTCTCTTCTTCCTAGTAAAGATGTCAAACTTGCCACAATTCTTAAACAATTCAACAGGAATCCAGCAGCCTTGTTGTTACGAATATGAGATATAGTGTTCCGAACCTCTGTGAGGGTACGAGTTGTGCCAAGGTGCAGTCTGAACAGATTTCGAGAGATTCGCTGATTGGTTTCTGCACCAACGACTACACCTCGACTGAGCAGTTCGATATAATGATCCTCCCATCGTTGAAGAATCCTTTCACTGACTTAGAGCAAGACTGTTCAGTTCTTGGACCGGAGAGAAGCGCTTCTGTTGGAGGATGAACTATTATGATCTTAGTGGTATTGAAGAATTATAGTGACCAACATAATCATCCAGTTTCAGCCTTTTTGGTCAACCAGTGATTCGTCTCTACACGGAGCTTCAGTTGTGTCTTAACTTACGTGTGGTTGAAAAGTTGTTTTTTCCTTAATTTGGGAACTTTGATTGTTTTGTGGATGAAGAAAGTATAAGTAACGTTAACAAATATATCCGTAACACTCTCTAATGTAACAGACTGATCAACCATAAATTTAACATCACTACAACTTAACCTACCCTACCCTTTTTACAATTAACCAATATGCGAGTATTATATGAAATAAATGATTCCTACAACTGATGTTATTCATACAATAATACGACAAATTCACATCTAAGGGAGTTTAAGTGAGATATTGACCATAAGGGAATAACTATAACAGACGTCCAGCCACTGATGTGTACACTCGTCTGGAGGAGAAGTTCAACAAACATCACTCCACGTTGATGACAAAAACATTCAGGGCAACAGGAATGAATTCTTGAGTGGCGTGAGAGTGACGACGCAACACATTACAAGAGAACACCTAAAGGGAGACAATATTGCCTTTGCAAGACTCTAAGTTATTTGATCTGAAGTTGTGGCTCGGTTTTTAGACGAAAGTAAGAAAGTCAGTCGAATGATCAATGAGCCACCACTTCTACGAGGCCCTAACCTAACCTAACTTATTGAAATTGGGTCTATAATCACTGGGGTCTATTATAATTGGAACCCATTAAGCCCATTTGGACTAGGAAGGTTATATTAGTGCCTATTAGAACCGGGGCCTATTGGGCCTTACGCTAATCAGAATTAGGATCTGGAAGGACTTGGCTTATGAGGACTGAGGCTTATGAGGACTGACTTATAGGACTAAAGCTAATTATTATTAAGACCTATTAAGACTAAGGACTTATTGGGACCAAGGTCTATTAAGACTGATCCCATTAGAACTGAAGGTAGGTGTACTACGTCTGTGATTGTCGAAAAACAGTCACTTCTCTACCATCCTGTTAATAACTGTCTTGAGTGGAGGATGCACATGCCGGGATAAATTATTATGATATAATATAATATATCAACGATTATACTAAAACCATTGATATATTACATTACTATTAGAGTTTACTTCGTATTATAGGGTTTGGAAACGTTAAAAAGTTGGGGGCATTGAAAGTCCAAGCCAGAGCTTCATGAAGGCTTAACCTAGCCCGGGCTGGGGTCTATTAGGACGGAAGAGTTAATTTTTAGCCTTAAAATGTAATAATAATAATAATAATAATAATAATTAACGGTTTATTGAAAGAACTTGGCAGCCAGAAGGATGAAAATATACAGTTACATAATTGGGGAACGGGTTTCGAATTACAAATAATATACAAATAAGAAAAGTGATATAAATAAGATATATAATAATTAGATGGGGAAAAGCTCAAACTACAGGGCATTTCAACATAGTGACAGTGCAAGAAGTAGTATTTACTGTGAGTGAATACACTGGTTTATTTCAAGTTATTGATGTGTGTGTGTGTGTGTGTGTGTGTGTGTGTGTGTGTGTGTGTGTGTGTTTGGGGGGGGGGATGTGTGTTGGTTCATAATTGGTAATAAAGATAACTAGAATGTTTTACTCGAGTCCGACAATACAATGAAGATATCTAACGAACTTCCCTAAGAGAGACAGCATCATTGTCCTAGGAGATTCAGTACCAGAGTTAACAAGGATACAACTTTGTGATAAGAGGATAAGAACAGGGTAAGGAAGATTATCGCTAATAAGTTACTTCTCCTCAGTAATGGTTCATCACCAACACTTTCTTACACACTGACCCTTTCGACTCTCACTGACCATCACCACGACCTCATCTGCAAATTTGGTAAGAAGCTTCTACACCATCCCCGACACCGGCTCCTACTACCACCTGAGATCCCTAGTCCGAGAATTGCTGTTCGACACCACAACCGCATCCAGCCCATACGTGCACGAACTGATCGCTATAAGAACAGCCCAGTCCCAACCATTGTAAAAATTATCAATAACTTGTAATAAATCAGTGTATTCACTCCCAGTAAACACTGCTCCTTGCACTGTCACTATGTTGAAATGAACTGTAGTTTGAGCTTTTCCACATCTAGTTATTATATGTCTTATTTGTGTCACTTATGTTACTTGTATATTATTTGTAATTCGTAACCCATTCCCCAAATATATATAACACTGTATATTTCAACAACTCTCTTCTTAATAAACCGTAATTAATAATATTAATATTATTATACACACCTACACACACACACACACACACACACACACACACACACACACACACACACACACACACACACACACACACACACATCGCGGCATAACCTCCATCTGTCAGCACTGGGAGGTGTGAGTGATCAATGCTAAGCTAGAGTCTGCCTTTAGTGCTGTCAGGAGGAGTGAGTCTGTCTGTGTCTTGAGCCAAACGAGAATTAGAGACAAACACGAATTACGAACCGATCATGACAACAGAGGGAGAGAGGAGGAGGAGGAGGAAACTGAGAAGCATGGGGAGGAGGAGTAAGATGAGGAGATATGGAGGTGGAGAAGGATAAGTAAGAGGAGAAGGAGAATAAGGAGAAGGAGGTCGACGAGGAAGAGGTGGAAATAAGAGAATGGATTTACATTAATGGAAGTGTTAGATAAGCTTAATGATGATGACGATAATGACAAGTATGATGATGATGATGACTATGATGTTGATTACGGTGATGATGATGATGATGATGATGATATGGAGAGAAAGGGAAGAAGACATGGATGAAGAAAAAGAAGACATGGAAGAGGAAGAAGACATGGATAAAGATGAACAAGACACGAAGAGGAAGTGAAGAAAATACGGAGAAATCAAAGACTACAAAATAACTACAAAATAAAATAAGGGACGAAAGAGAGACATAGAAACAAAGAGAATAAAACCAGATTACAAAGAAGAACGAAAAACACATCCAAACTCAGCGATGATTCAAGCGCACGAGAAAAAGACAAATAAACAGGAAAATCCAGAGAAAAACGAACAAGAAACGGAAGACGGGAATAGAGAGAATAGGCGTAAAGAGAAGACCCAGCAAAATGGGGACTAAGAGACTGGTGAACAGGAGAGACGAATTGCAAGGAAGTGGAGAAGGCTAAGAGAGAGAAATTAACAGATGGTAGAGAGACAGAGAGACAGAGATAAAGAGATTAAGTAGGATAAAAATGCAAGAGGAGAGTGAGAAAGACAGAGTGCGTGAGAGTGAGAAAGACAGAGTGCGTGAGAGTGAGAAAGACAGAAGTAGATAAGAGTGAAAGAGTGTATCATGTAATTTCGAGGAAGAATGAGTGGGAGAAAGATAAAAAAGAATGTGGGGGAAGTGAGAGAGGAGAATGATGAGAATGAGAGAATGTGAGGAATAGCATGATGGTAGAATGTAGAAAGTGGGGAGAGTAGATGAAAGTGAGAAAGTGACATGAGAGTTGAATGACAAGTGGAACTGGAGGGGTGTGAGGTGACAGCGGTGAGATAAAGAATGAGAAAGAATGTGAGGAATGTATGAGGGGAGACTGAAGTGAGAGAGCAATAGAATAAGGATGAATGTAAGGGGATAGAGTGAGAGGAGGAGGAGGAGGAGGAAGAAGGTAAGTGCAAGGCGAGTGTGTTAAGAGCTGGTTGAGAGTTAGGATTCGAGTGAGGATAAAGAATGAAAGAGGGTGAGTGAATGTGAGGGGGTAGAATGAAGGGTAGGGGTTTGAGAGAGAGTGAATGAAAAGGGAGAGAGGAGAAAGAGCGTGACTGAATGTGAGGGAAGAGAGTGAAAATAAGGATTGAGAGAGAGATTTAACTTAACCAAACCTAATTTAACAGACAGACAGGCAGACAGGCGGGCGGACAGACAGACAGACAGGCGGGCGGACAGACAGACAGACAGACAGAGCCCCAACACACACACACACACACGTATATATATCCTCCCTTCACAAATTCCAAAGCAAATCTTCAAAAGGTTTCAGATCAGATATCATCAGAGTCAATCTTTCTTGAGAGGTTCCCCCCCCCCTCCTCCCTCTCCCCCACCCTCTTACCCCTTCCCTCTCTCTCCCAACCCCCTCCCCTTCCCTCTCTCTCCCCACCCCCATCCCCACCCCCTTCCCCTTCCCTCTCTCTCCCCACCCCCCTCCCCTCTCTCAGACGTGGGAACTAAAAAAGTCTTCAGAATATATGAAAGGAATATTGATCTCACCAACTGAATGCTAGCTTAATTTTGCATTCAGTCTCTCTCTACAACTCAGGAATAAACCCATTTTGATGTAACATAACTAGACATTCTCAACCGGAAGCGTCACAAACAAGTTATTACGGGTCGACTCAGTTCATATTTTGCGGAGGGGAGGCTTAAAATTCTGTCATATATTTGTCCTTTATCAGAAACAAATCGCAGCTAATAAAATCCTGATCAGAAAATATAACAATTTTAGATAAATTTTACTCACTGGATTAAATTAATAGTTTCACAAGAGAATAATGTCATAGTTAATAACGGTCTAATTTAGCTATAATAACTTGAGATAACCTAACCTAACCTAACCTAACCTAACCTAACCTACCCTAACCTAACCTACCTTAACCTACCCTAACCTAACCTACCCTAACCTACCCTAACCTAACCTAACCTACCTTAACCTAAGACTTAAATCACGGACAGATAAGAGGAAAATAATAAACTTTAAATCAGCTCATTTTTTTAACACTAAAAGAGGAGCTGTTAGTTTTACGTAAGAAGGATGGTCTCTGTCCGAATCCGGTTTGGTTTAACTTCCCATGAAATTGTTCAATCAGGACATAAATGGGTTTTTTCTCGGCTGTCTTCATGGCCGATGGTTTGCAACTAAGTGCTGGTATTGTGAAGTGCATTACCTAGGAGTGTGTGTGGTAGTACCTGGGAGTGTGTGGTAGTACCTGGGAGTGTGTGGTAGTACTTGGGAGTATGTGGCAGTAACGGGTAGTGTGTAGTAGTATCTGAGAGTATGTGGTAGTACCTGGTAGTGTGTGGTAGTACCTGGTAGTGTGTGGTTAGTAACTAATAGTGTGTGGTAGCACCTGAGAATGTGTGGTAGTACCTGGGAGTGCCTGGCAGTACCTGGGAGTGCCTGGTAGTACCTGGGAGTGTCTGGCAGTACCTGGGAGTGCCTGGTAGTACCTGGGAGTGTCTGGTAGTACCAGGGTTGTGATAAAGGCAACATAAAAATAATCTTGAAATATATAATAGTAGTTACAGTAGCAGAATATATTATACGAAAATAGGAATATAAGGAATTTAACATTGATTCTGGCACCAATAACCTTAGACCAAGACAATGTAGACGAGTGAGTGAAAATAGTGAACATATAAGTGACCAAAAAAAAAAAATCTTAAAACTTGCTTTGTTGTAAAATTTGTAAAATAAATAAAAATTATTAGAAAATTACGGAAGGCTTCTCGAGACCGACAAAGATAAGATGATTCTAATTAACATTTTCTCTGAACTCTTAACTTTTGCCTCATACCAAAATAAATTGAATTCCTAAGTAAAAAAAAAAGAGAGAGAGAGAGAGAGAGAGAGAGTTTGAAAAATCATCCGAAATACAGCTCCAAAATTTTACTCTACTTACTTGAAATTAAAATACTTATCCCTTTAAAGAATAATAAGTAATCTCTCTTTTAGACCAGTAATCCCAGCCTCATGTAGACGGTGTAAGAGTGTTGGATATCTTTGCGCTCTCGGCGGAAAAACTCAGGACGGACATAAAAATTCTCTCCCGCTCTCAGCTTCGTCCAGTGTTTCTGACTGAAGGTATAAAACTAAGCAACGGAATAAAAACAGACTCAGTACTGTTATTAAATTAATTATTCTTTATGATGATGGCGTAAGCTTTTATCTCCAGCTGGAAATGTAGAAAGTTGCTGCATTCATCGTATGCCTGGCACCGCTACTGGATGGGTTTTTTTTTTCGTTGGTGAATTCAAAAGTTCGGCCTTTTTATCCTTTAATATTTTTTTAATCATGTTCGCGTACTGCTAAAACCCTGCAAAAAAAATTACGTCAAAAAACGGAAAAGCTTCTCCAATATTTGAAGCTTTGAGTCTGAGTCACTTAATTTAGTATACTGTACTGTATATACTGTGTTTGGATTTGTGAATTACGTCATTTAGTTATCGTAGATATATATATATATGAATAAAGGGTTTTTAAAATGCAATAGTTTTTCCTTTATATCGTAAGCCTGACTATCTGACTATCTACTAAATATATAACTACCAGCCCATGTGTCACTCTCGGTGTCTGGACTCTGAAGGCAACTCACACTTTGTCTCCCACTTAAACAACAACATATTTTTTCAACGTTGCTATCAGTAGGTATTTATACGCTATAAATTTCACTTATTTTCAACGTGGCGAAATGTGGTCACTGAACTCCTGTAATAAAGCTACGATATCAAGGGGGCGAAACAGGCCTGGGATGCCTTAGTTATTTCCAGTGCGACCTGACTGACTTTCACTGACGGATCAACACATAAATAGATTAACTGAATGAATGACTGGATGATTGACTAAATAAATGCATAAATGAGTAATAGCCTCACTTACTAACAACATCAGGATGAAAATAAGGCAGAGAAGGATGAGGGTGACACACGGTGTAAGGAGAGGAACATTTCGGGATGAAGAAGTCAACATGTCAGGCCGCCCACCTATTCCTGGGAGCATGTCAGTACACCATTTATCCCTGAAGGTGAAAGAGGAGGAGGGAACATATCGTAACACTCAACCATCCTCTACAGCTTGGGACAGGAAGGAATAACAAGCCAGACCGGCGCCCAAGTTATCCCCAAGAGAGAGGCGTGGCGCGGCGAGGAGAGAGACATTGCCCCAGAGTGATATATTCCTCGCGTGCTGCAGCAACATACGAGCATCATTACTGGGACTGTCTACCTCCGCCCACACTGCCACTACCTACTATATGTCCCCCGCCCAGACCGCCAACACTAGTGGCAAGGCCTGAGATGGTGCTCCTGATGTAGTGACACACAAGATTTTGGCGTCCTAAGGAGGATGTCGTAAGCAAAGGAATATTTTCTGGCTCGAGTTTGTTGTTTACTCTCTCTCTCTCTCTCTCTCTCTCTCTCTCTCTCTCTTGGTGAAGTGAGTTAATGATGTGATGCAAAAATCAAACAACAGATTCTCGTTATAAATGTATGTAGAACTTCGTCGTGATGGTGTACAAGGTATTTTATTTCGTCATATAACTCTATAAACATATGGTCTTTATCATGTTATATTTCATCTGTACGTTTAAGTGAGAAAACAAAATATATATTGGAGTGTAAATGTAATGTATTTTTCACCAGTTAAATTGAATTATTTTTTCTACTTTTGTTGACATAATTTTGACACCATAAAACTATCCGATCAATCTGTCGTTCTGTTTTTGAGTTATTCAGGTCGATATAGTCGTTGTTAGGTCCAGGAGAGGTCATTAGCAATTACGCCAGGTGAATCATAAGTTAACGACAGGTAACAACAGTGGATCATAATAGTCATGGCAAAAATAACTTGACCAATAATTCATGACAAAATATTATTCACTTCATGGGGTGAGGGTGAGGTAGTGCACACCTGAATGCAGATAATTTACTTTACGTTTATAATGTATTACACACGTTGTTTATTGATTATATGCTCTTATCGCCTTCACCTCACACACACCTGAGGGAGCACATACGTGACTCCCAGCGTAAATGAACACGCAAATATGTATGAATTACCCCAACACACGTGACTGTTAACACACACACACACACACACACTTTACTCCATACCCCCACTCAATATTCCATATTCTCTAATTTTCCGCACTGTTCATTACTCCAGATTACACCATACCCCATACCTACTACCTGTACTCCGCTCAGCATATCAATACACAGCCACATCACTCAACACACTCCGAACTCGACCACAGGGCTTAACCTCCTGCACAGGTTAACGCCAATGTTGTGTCTCGTTCATTATTCTTAGCAAATTTTAATAAATCTTCTGCGACTTGAATTTGTACATGCCAAGACGCCTTCATCCTACCCAGTGTTTCCATTCTGTGATGTTTTAGTTCGTCTGTTGTTATCTGTCCTCTGCCACTGTTCACATATTGACTAATTCTCCATTGTCAACATACTAGTTCATCTTTTCTGGTTTTATTTTCCTTGCCGCAGTCTTTATTTCTTGGCGGCTACACTAAAAATGACCTTTATTGTTTGTGTTGGTTTAGCATATTCATCATCAGCCCCACTTAGCTGCCTCGGTAATTAAGGTCATTAATCATATTCCTCAGATCCTTTACATAGTCGGTAAATATTACATCACCGGGAAAAGAGGAGAGAATTTTGTTTTTCATATTAATGTTTGTTAATATTTTATCCTTTTAAATGGTGTAAGACTTCTTCCAGCGTGGTGATGAATAATGTAACATTGTCTTCTTATTGTTCACTCGACTGGATGAATATTTTACCACTCTCCTTGTACAATTAAATGAGGGAAGTGCTTTTATAAAGGATGGTGTTTATCATCTTGGTGTATTTAGGTAAAAATCCTTGGCGTTTTAGTAATGTCTCTCAAAATTTTCAAGTCTCTTTTTGTTACAGGCAGTAAATCTTAAGACAGAGATTAATTTTCCTAATTTTTTCCCAATCCTTTAGTTGAAAACACTTTGATGATCAATTAATAAATGTTTTCTCGTAGTTGGTTCGAGTCTGGGATGCCAGTCATTCAATTTGGGAGAGAGTTAGAAAATAAAGGAGGTTGATGGACCAGGAGTTCTTCAGGTCAGTAACAACATTGTTCCTTATGCAGCAGTATAACAAGGGCGTTTTACCTGCCGTCTGTGTGTGATTGGTTTATACGCATTAATATAACATTCTTATCAATTTTTCTCTGACATTTAACGTCCTCAAGAATATCGACAAGCTTCTTTTATGACCTAACACTTTAACACTTATACTTTCAGTATATCTAAGAGGCATTTCTCAATTTCATCAACGTCAATAAGCATTATGTTATTATCCTGTGATCCATCAGTAACTTGGGTGGTCAATGTGTACCTTCCTGGCGTGTGATGAAGTGGCTGCTGTTGTGGTGGTGTACACACATTGTATACTAAGTCGTGGGCACACAAGGAGGCGCTGTGGCCGGCACTGCACTGAAATACCTGTCACTTCCTTGACTGTAAAATTGGTGATTTATTCGCAGATATAGGAGAACTAGGGGATGGTTGGGAGCGAACCAGCAGCCCATTAGTCATGAGGAGAGCAGCATATCCACTCGGCCACAGTACCCACTTTTGCAGGAGTGGACTCTAGGTGTTGGTAGACGTTTTATACACGCTGTATAATCTGGTCTTGGACTGATCTGTTATTTGCTTTCCTCCATCCGTTCTTAAAGACACTATCGATGATTCCCAACACGAGTCTTTGTTTTGCTGTCAAACAGAATTTATTGCCTTTAAGAAATTTCTGGTTGTCTTCGTCACTTGGAATATTTACTCTCAGATTTTGTCAGTTTTTTCTCTCTCCTACTAATTGAGATGTGCAGAAGTGTGTGTGTGTGTGTGTGTGTGTGTGTGTGTGTGTGTGTGTGTGTGTGTGTGTGTGATACTGTCAAGTTTTGTTATTTCCGTCATTCACCATACTCTATTGTAAGTCAAATCCGCTTCTTTAACATCAGCTGAAATTTTTCATATATATTTTTTTATATTTTCCATGTTAATTTATAGCCGTCTTTTACACAGTTACATATTTTTGTTTCAGATTTAAATTGGTGTTTTTTTTTTTTTTACCACACAAGTCCATCGTTACTTCCCATCACAGTGACTGAGAACTCTTGAAGCTAACGTAATGTTTTGTTTATAAGTTACAATGAAGTCTATTACATTCCTTGAAATTCCATTTGAGTTCTGTCAAGTTCAGCTGCATGGCTCCTCTCTCCTGAAGAACACACACATGGATTTAGCAAACTCTACTTTATGTGAATTTCAGAAGGCGTCTCGTCGCTCATTCTTCACCCCCAATGGCAAACTTCCCCAACTCTCTCTTTCTCTCTGATTCGTCCCCTTTATCGCCACCACCCGAGGCAGTGAAGTCTTCCAGGATAACAACGTGATGTATTTTGTTTCGGATGTACAATTCATTGATATATTCTCACTTCACATCTCTCCCCTTCTTCAGGATAGCTCGAGGTAAGTAAATTCACCTGTAGGAATTGTAACACCTGGGTTGTTTTTTGTTTCCTTTAATGATGACGTGGGTCTCTGTCTGATAGGTGTTGGTAGATGATAATATTTAATACCAGGAGATGAAGAGAACCTGTGTTGACTTTTTCTATGGCATAAAGCACGCGAGGAAATACCATACCGATGTTTACTACCTCCTCACCACTATACCAGTCCATAGCCAATGATCTTCCATAATACACCATACAACTCCATGCTACTTATTATTCCATACTTCATTCCACTCCTTATTCTGCCATATTCCATACTACTTCATCGTATCATATTTCATAATACTCCCTATTTCGCACCAGTTACTGTATACCACTCCATAGTACCGAATACCATAATATTACTCGTAGAATTTACTCCTTGTTTCACCCTAACCCATTATGACAAAGTATTACATGTCCATAATACCCAATGTTCCAAGTTCTCATACTCCATAACACTCCATAGTCCTTAATGCACCTCTACCGAGAACTCCCTAGCATCAATATTCGTTCCCTTGTAAAAACGCCTAATAGCTAATTTCCTCAGCAGGAGACAGATGACCAATTTTGGCGCCAAGACCGTGTAATTGGGTCAATTTCTCTTACGTTTCCAGCCCTCCCACGCACTTGCATAAACGACTATCTCAATTTATCGTAATCGGTGGGTATATTTCTGATCTTAACGGACCCAGATTCTCAGAGATTCACACAGTTACGATTTTTTTTCTTTACCATCTAATTAGCATTACTGTAATATGAGAACGTATTTTGTGATGGTTGGAGTCTCAGAAGTGCAATTTCGTGAGGATTTAAGCTGTCATCTTCGTGCCTCGCGGTTTATTGAGCCAGTAAAGTGTGTTCTCTCATCTCCAGTCTGAGGGAAAATTGCCGTAAGACTCAATAACATCTCCGTTTTGTTTATAGCGGTGCATTCTGGGGGAAAGTGGGAGGTTAGTCTTGGCGAGGTACAGTATACGGTGTATCTCACACGTCTTCTACAACTGGACACTCGAATGATTTGTCGACATCTAACGCTACGTGGTAACTATTGTCCCGTATAATGTATTAGTATGTTAATTTGTGGTTGAGATATACATACCTGCATTACCCTTTGATCTCACTGCCCCAAGGTAAATATAATTATCTAGCTATGTTGATGTGGATATAACAAATAAAACCTCTATTACATAAACCTGACCTGACCTGAATCTGTAATAAGTTTAATACAAGAGATAGGATATATATATATATATATATATATATATATATATATATATATATATATATATATATATATATATATATATATATATATATATATATATATATATATATATATACTCACAGCTGGCGGAAGATTAACCTCATGTTACGGTGAATTAACAAAGGCAGCCTGCAATAGCAACATCAACTCTCTCTCTCTCTCTCTCTCTCTCTCATAATTTAACTGTATGTACTGCTCTTCAAGGTACAATTTTCAGGAGAATATTCTCGTCACGGGTCAAATATTCCTGTACGGCAAGAGAAGAATTTTAACCCACAATTTTTTTTTTTTTTTACATTTAACTTTTCCTCTTATAATAATCCCACCCAAACTTATTATTTATTTAGTGTTATCTCAGTGTCTTAGTTGCATGAATGAGTCATAAAACGTAAGCATTAGTAGGGTTTGTAGAGGCCATTGTAAACATGTATGGTACAGACTCACTCGTACCGTTAATGAGTTGGGATTTTTCGCTCAGTTGGTTTTAAAGGACATAATTTGTTGCTCTTATTAACTTATCATATCAATTCAGTATTTGAAATGATTAAGTAGATTACATATTAATTCCGAAGACTAATTAGTATGTATGTATGTATGTATGTATGTATGTATGTATGTATGTATGTAACACCTCATGTAACACCTGAGGCACTGTAACACCTCAGACACTGCAACACCTCAGACACTATAACACCTCAGACACTGTAACACCTCAGACACTGTAACACCTCAGACACTGTAACACCTCAGACACTATAACGCCTCAGACACTGTAACACCTCAGACACTGTAACACTTCAGGCACTGTGACACCTCAGACACTGTAACACCTCAGACACTGTAACACTTCAGGCACTGTAACACCTCAGGCACTGTAACACCTCAGACACTATAACACCTCAGACACTGTAACATCTCAGGCACTGTAACACCTCAGACACTGTAACACCTCAGGCACTGCAACACCTCAGACACTGTAACACCTCACACTATAACACCTCAGACACTATAACACCTCAGACACTCTAACACTTCAGGCACTGTAACACCTCAGGCACTATAACACCTCAGACACTATAACACCTCAGACACTATAACACCTCACACTATAACACCTCAGACACTATAACACCTCAGACACTATAACACCTCAGACACTATAACACCCCCGACAATATAACACCTCAGACACTGTAACACCTCAGGCACTGCAACACCTCAGACACTATAACACCCCCGACACTATAACACCTCAGACACTGTAACAGGCAGGTGGGATGCCCTTAAGTCTTGAGTGGCTCCAAGGTGTCTTCAGGTTAATCCATCTTTAAGTTGTAGCTTAAGTGAGTCAGTAAGAAACGCTCCTCCTTCACCATTTTGAGGAAGAAGAGAGAAAAATCAACACATGAACGAATCTTTGAGAGAGCGTCCAGGTCCTGAATCAGTGTTTGTTATGGACGCTAGTCTGAACAACCGCGCTCATTACGTTAAGTTTTATCACCGGTATAAAACTCCACTCAGGGAATAATGGGAGGAGGAGGAGGAGGAAGAGGAGGAGGAGGAGGAGGAGGAGGAGGAGGAGGAGGAGGAGGAGGAGGAGGAGGAAGAGGAGAGTAACTGATGTATGCGAATGGTGATGCTGGACTGGGATCTCTCTCTCTCTCTCTCTCTCTCTCTCACCCTGGCTTGTATAGTTAGGGTATACTTGAATGATGATCGCTGCGGGTAAGGTGAAGAGGCGAAAGAATCACATGAGAGGGTGAAATGTAAATACGTGGAAGATTTCTCAGTTACTGTAGAAGGGAAGTCTGATGTGGAGAGGTCAGGGAAGTGTGGGAAGAGAAAGCAGAAGGAATGGTGCATGGGGAGAAAGGAAGGGAGAGAAAATAGGTGAAATATTAGATAAAGCAAGGAGGAAGAACAGGTGGGAGAGGGAGAGAGAGAGAGAGAGAGAGAGAGAGAGAGAGAGAGAGAGAGAGAGAGAGAGAGAGAGAGAGAGAGAGAGAGAATACCCTATAACCTTATCTCTCTATCTCTGTTTGTTTGTATGTCTGTCTCTCTGTTGATCTGTCTCTATCCATCTTTCTTGTCTTTCCCTCTAACTACCTCACTCTAACTACCTCACTCTAACTACCTCACTCCTCTCGACTCTCAACTGCACCCAACAACATTAAACACACTACCATTTACCCACCAAGGACATCCCCTCCTGAACCACGAGACTGGATACACAATAACTCTCACACCGCTCTCTCCTGATTGCTTACCAACAAAGGAATCTTACACGCAGTCAGCTCTGTCCTCTTAATTTGCATATCATTCCCGCCGTCACATAAAAGTCATTCATTATCATAAAATTAATGAGAGATATTCAGTTATCTTTCCAGGGAAGGAGGGAAGAGGGACTGATGATGGTTCGGATAAGGGACAAGGAGTTAGATGGAGAAATAATGAGTTGATAAGAGGAAATAGTAGAAAGGGAGAAGAGAAAAGGAAAGATATAGATAAATTGGTCACGAAAGAAATATAAACAGATAGACATTGAGAGACAAATAGACTAAGAGAAACAGCCAGACAGACATAAAAAATACAGAGAAACAGATGGACGAGACACATAGACATACAAGTAGACATACATAAAAAAACATAAAACATAAAATTTCTTAAAAGCCATTTCATAATCTTCTCTTCCACATGACAAAAATTCACGTTCACTCTCCCACCACCATATCCTCTTTCCACGCCAGGTGAGCTCGACGCCTACACCACCAGGGCAAAGGTCCGGCAGGTACATGACACTGACTGACACTCTCCTGTTGCTCGTTAGTTCCTTCTTGGCTTTTGGCTTGTACCTGTTCTTTCATTTGTGATGTGTCAAGTGTCTCTCTCTCTCTCTCTCTCTCTCTCTCTCTTTCTCTACACGACACGCATATATCAACTCCATATATCAGGTGCCATCTCTCTCTCTAAGACACCTCCATGAACACAACTGTATCTCTCAATAAGTACTGCTGTCCTACATAACCTACTAATTTCTATGTCAAAGTCAAAATAATTCTACCTGAGACCACGAGACTTGCGGGATGATGTAACAGATTCGATCCAGTGCTCTTTGATTACACGTCTCACAGGCGGAGGAGCAGTGTCGGCGCGCCACTTGACTCACACCCTTAACAAGATTCGTATCAGGTGAGCCTTTGAGCGCGTCCTCGTTTACCTAACCAGATCACACCAACAGTGGCAATCATCAATGTGGCTTGATCGTGAACTCCAAGTTAAGATCTGATTGACTACAACTCGCAGAGTCACTAACAACAAGAGAGAGAGAGAGAGAGAGAGAGAGACTCGGCGCTGAGCTGGTGTGTAGGGACTGACTTCTGACGGTGATATGAATGGCGGTGTTCTGTACTGGAGGACTGATACGCGGGAACTATGCGTTTTATCCTGAGTGACGAATGCCTAGACCTAGAGGGATTTGTCGAGTGAATGAACAAATCTATACACGTCTCTGGATGATACAATGTGAACGATTTTTGTTTTTTTGACATTCGCGAAAAAGCATTTATTCATGTGCTTATCAGACGCTTAAGGCGAGGCCTATATACACGGCACAGTCTTATAGATTTTACCAAAGGGAGACTGAGTGTATTGTCTTTAGTGAACCTCAAGCCACTTTAGTTGTCTTCCAACGTTCAAGAGTTGTGTTGACGTCAGTGTATCAGGCATGTGTCACTTAACGTTGAGGTATGTATCTTCATTATGACTTGAATCTGACCTATATATATATATATATATATATATATATATATATATATATATATATATATATATATATATATATATATATATATATATATATATATATATATATATATATATATACTGTCAATGAATATGATGCATTTCTTTGTGTATGAACCTCTGTCCTGCGTGGCAGTGAGAAGTGATACCACCCTCAGTGTCAAGACCTGACTGAATTACTCAGAATAGGCAAACTGTACTACAAGCTTTGTCAATAAATTTGTTAAACTTAAAAACTTCATTATGACTTTATGTGTCTCGCAATTCGTAACTATACATCTTCATCTGTATGACTCGTAGTTCATATGACTTTCAAGGTACTATACCGCCATACATAACATGTGAATCATGGTTGTTGAAAATGGTAACAAGTGTCTACCCTCCCACGGCGTCATTTGTTTAAATTACTTACTGACATTTCAGATCGTAAATAAGATGAACGTGAAGTGTGCGATAGTGAGTGTGTAGCGCAGTGATTTATGAGGGAAGGCATTATACTCTGGCAATTTCACAGGTGTTCAATATTAATAGGTAATTACATAAGAGAGAGAGAGAGAGAGAGAGAGAGAGAGAGAGAGAGAGAGAGAGAGAGAGAGGTAATATTAATTAAAAAGTTTTTCAATTGTCGTTTAAGAACTATTAATCTCTCAGTATAATAATCTTACCTCCGAAATTCCATGAGGAGGTAAACATGAGCTGAACTTCTAATGAGGAAATTAGTAAGACGCATATTAATATATAGGAAAAGTGCTAAAACCACCTCTCCATTATAATCACAGCATCTGTACAAATCTCACGGCATAGCTAATATTGCCTTACGTGCCTCGAGCCTGTAAAAGTACAGCCCATTGATCAAAATCCTTGTCTTATTGAACATTCTCATGAGTTACTGCTCAAGCAATTTTGTTTTGGCTTTAGTGAGACTCGTCGGTCTTCTGTACCAGTGAAAAATACAATGCTGTTGTGGGCTACAGTGATATATATCGTGCTGGAGCCTTGATGTACCTTATGCTGGCATGGTATTCCCCCCAGGTAACACCCTGCAGTGCCACAATAGAGAATAATTTACGAGGCAGTATATTTCTTGGCGGAAAGGAAAAGTTATTTGAGAGGCGAGATTTTGTGCTGCGAGGGAGGAAGGAAGAGGCATTTGAAAAGTGCCGCCCCTCGCCTGGCTGCAAATTAGTTTTAAAGGACAATTTTTCACACCGAGGGAAGGAGATACTAGAAAGTCAAGATTTGTGGGGTGAATAAGACGAAAATATTGCTCAAGGGATTAGCTTATTCTTACATACACATCTTTACTGAATATAAAACTTTATATACCCTATGTACACACAATATAACGGTATCTATATGCACGTATATCTTTCTATGTAACATGTATCTATTTACCGGTCAATATCGCTACAGTATTTACCGGTCAATATAACTAGCTAGCTATATCTTTTCTATCCAGCTCAGTATGAATAATGTGATTGAAGAATTTTGATGATGAAAAACGTTGTCCGGAGTATCAAAAGTGAGAGAGAGAGAGAGAGAGAGAGAGAGAGAGAGAGAGAGAGAGAGAGAGAGAGAGAGAGAGAGAGAGAGAGAGAGAGAGAGAGAGAGGTGTGTCGTGGTGAGGCAGATAGTTGCAACAAGGCAGCCACCCCCCCCAACACACACACACACCACCACTGTTAACACAACCTCAACACCGACTGAACACATAACAATCGGCAGCCATAAAAATGCAATATCCACCACCCTGAATTTGCATCCAAACTATCTCCATTTAAACACACGACAAAAAAAATAAATAAAAAATCTCCATCGGAATGACATCCTAATCCGGGGGAAAAAATCGGCTAAAAATAAATCATTGTTTTCTTTCAGTGTAATGATTCCGACATTGACTACAAAGGTAATTTCCTCCAGGTGTCGGGGCGTCACTATGCCAATCTTTATCTCATCCACCTTCACCTCCCCCTTCGTTTAATCCCATCCACACAATCCACACACCCTAACCCATCCACACACCTCACCACCCTCTCCTATCCAACCACACAAGAGTACACGTCATCTGCATTTGCCTCTCCGGATAAGTTTGTCAGCTGAGTCTAGCAATCGCTGTCATTTGCAACGGTTGTAAGCATAATTGCATCGGTATTCGTTCCATTAGTATTCACGTGCAACCGGGGGTGGGGGGGGGGGGGGGTAGGGGGGTGGGGGTGATAATATTGTGATAATAATTCCTGTTATCTTTTTTCTTCCGGGTTTAAAGCGTATGGTGGACGAACTTATAGTCGGGATGGTGTGACGTGGTAGTGGTGATAGTCGCCTTTGTTTACGTATAATGTATAAATATGCGAGCCGTACAGGACATGAATACACATCATCTCCTCCACACACACACACACACACACACACACACACACACACACACACACACACACACAGGTAAACAATATACTACAGCCACCCATTTTAATTGTCTTTATTCAACCAACATAGTAAACAATTGACTAAATATTCCATTTGGACTAAAACAAATCCCAAATGATCAATTACCTTACAATTTTAATAGACAGGTGATATGTTTCAGTTAGTAATTCAACAGCGGAGTCTTTTACCGTGAGAGTTGATTAAACACGACACTCACTATAACGAACACAATTTAATTAATGGGAAGAATGAACGCTATTGTTGAAATAAATTAATCCTCTCCTGGGATACCTGGTCCTTACATCGCAATTATTATATATATATTTAAAGAAATTAAATATTGACACGAATCTCCCAAATATTACTAATAACATTAAGTCCAATTACTATATATTTTTTGTTTACCATTGCAACAAACAGTACTTGATAGGGTCAAAAGCCAGTGAGCTTGACCAGGTTTAACACACACATACACCATAAATGAACCAGATTACCAATATGGTGTTAAATGTACTGTTAATTGATTTAAATATATGAGAAGGTTATTATACCATTATATCACGTACCCGAACTATGTGGTATTATATTAGGCTATATATTAATACGTGGTAATGAACAACTTTTATAATGATACATTCTTTTTTTTTACACACACACACACACACACACACACACACACACACACACACACACACACACACACACACACACACACACACACACACACACACACACACACACACACACACACACACACACACACACACACACACAGGACAAAAAAAAAATATCCCCAAAATTACGAGTCATCACAAATCAATTTACAAATCCTTCATCATGTAAATCATAAATAAATAAGATACAAATAATAAATAATTAACAACAACACCATACAACATGTTATACACAAGTTTCCCCTATGTTATTGTCACAGTTTATGATACCACGTCAGTGATCCACCTGCACTCCCAGTAATTAACGAGAGATTTAGTACCTGTTCCCTGTCACTGTGGCAACATACACCATGTTTACAAAATGTTATATTGAGTTTAGACGACCAGCACTCACAGTAATGGAGAGTGTCGGGTCTGATGGCTGTTTTTTTTCTTCCCATATGTGTTAGATTTTAATAGATTCTCTTCTTTAACATGAGTAGTGGCGGGTTGGCCTTCTACTAGAGTGAAGTAAGATGGGCTTCAACTCTCTAATTTCAATCAAACAACCTTAAACACACACACACACACACACACACACACACACACACACACACACACACACACACACACACACACACACACACAGAAATACAACCTTGCTGTCAGAATATTAATTTATATTGTTAAATAAAAGATGCGTACAATATATTCCATTTCACTTTGAGGAATTTACTAATATTTATGGATATATATACGTTATACGTGTATCAATCTACATATTGATCTAAAGTAAACATAGGTTGTATATAGTTACCTGTGTATGTGTACCTGCATATTCAGCCGTTGTTGCCTAAAAGGTTTTGCATGACTCAGGTGTGTGTGTGTGTGTGTGTGTGTGTGTGTGTGTGTGTGTGTGTGTGTGTGTGTGTGTGTGTGTGTGTGTGTTTTACTGTGATGGAGCTTTTATAATGACTTGTATAAACAACACGCCCAAGCCTGAAATAAAATCACCAGGTAAGCAATCAACATTACTCTAATCATTTCCTGTATCACTAACAAACCTAATTTGTTATCTGAACAAGAGTAAAATGTGACAAAAACTTTCTCTTCGCATACTAAAGCCGGGAACAACAGTTTTAATTGTCTAAGTCATTGGAAAAATTTTAACTGAATACATCTTGACGTAGGTAGTTATTCTTTTATGGAAATTTGCTATATTCTCAAAGTTATTGTTATCATTATTATTTTTTTGGGGGGGGGAGGGAGTTATATTTCCAAAGATATATTATTTTTGTTGTTGTTCTTCTCTATATTTTTCTTCTTCCCTTTCTTCTTTTTCTTCTTCTTCGTCTTATCAGAAAGAAAGCATCAGATAAGGAGTTTAACTTTCACTGCGAGACAAAAATTCAGGGCAGCGAGGAACTCAAGGAGGTCGCGACAGAAGGGCAGGGAAAAACTTGTGACATTCGCCTCCCTGAGAGAATTTTTACGGCCAAAGTTTAATCGTGAGACCAACATGAACTTGTCTCCGCTATCTCTCGTCCTCTATGGGAGAGAGTGTGAGAGAAAGAGAGAGATAAGAGAATGAGATGAGAGAGAGAGAGAGAGAGAGATAAGAGAGAGAAAGAGAAAGAAAGTAAGAGACAAGTCATAGCTCACTATCTCGTCCTTCCAACAACATTCACCTCCATTAAACAACTCCCTACCACTACATACTCGTAAAGACAAGAAAAAAGGATAATCTGAAACTTTCTTAAGATGTTGACGAAGCGTGAGAGATAGGACAGTGTGAGGCGGCAGTCTTGTAGCACTGTGTCCTGGATGAGGTGTGAGGGATGAGGAAGGAACTTGGGAACACTGTATTCAAGATGAGGTGTGAGGGATGAGGAAGGATCTTGGGAACACTGTATTCAAGATGAGGTGTGAGGGATGAGGTAGGAACTTGGGAACACTGTATTCAAGATGAGGTGTGAGGGATGAGGAAGGATCTTGGTAACACTGCATTCAAGATGAGGTGTGAGGGATGAGGAAGGAACTTGGGAACACTGTATTCAAGATGAGGTGTGAGGGATGAGGAAGGAACTTGGGAACACTGTATTCAAGATGAGGTGTGAGGGATGAGGAAGGATCTTGGGAACACTGTATTCAAGATGAGGTGTGAGGGATGAGGTAGGAACTTGGGAACACTGTATTCAAGATGAGGTGTGAGGGATGAGGAAGGATCTTGGTAACACTGCATTCAAGATGAGGTGTGAGGGATGAGGAAGGATCTTGGTAACACTGTATTCAAGATGAGGTGTGAGGGATGAGGAAGGATCTTGGGAACACTGCATTCAAGATGAGGTATAAGGAATGAGGGGCGAGATAAGATATAGGGTCTTAGGAACGCTGTATTCAGTGAGAGAGACAGAGAGAGAGAGAGAGAGAGAGAGAGAGAGTCACCACACAGCCGACCCTGGAGGATTCTTAAAAAGACTCAAGGTGGTAAAAATTTCATAAGTGAGACCAGGTACACGGGACACCCAGCCACTATTCTGACCCCGTACACGGTCCACCACCTAAAAAATAGACCATCTACAAGTCCAGCCATCATACATGATTAACCCTGCACTAGTTCCACCAGCTTCAAGTTCCACCACGTACGAGTTCCACCTCCTTCAGGTTTAACAATCATCAAGTTCAGCCACCATCAAGTTCAACCACCATCAAGTTCCACCCCCGTACTAGCTCCACCGCGCATTAGTTCCGCCACCTTAATGATTCAACACCTTCAAGTTCCATCACCATAAAGTTTCACAACCTTCAAGTTCCACCACGTACTACAAGTTTCGCCAGGTATAGTGAAGGGGACTGTGCATTTTCCACCACCTAGAAGTAAACTCCCCAGTGTAGTAAAGACGAAGTGAGGGGTACTGTTTCACACCTTTTCCCTCCTCCTCCTCCTGTTTCTTCCTCCCTCTGAACCTTCTTCCTTAATTCCTTCCTTCATTTCAGCCTCGCCGATAATGTTCCTTTTTCTTGTCTATTTTTTTTTTTTTTGGAGGGGGTGATGATGTAGAACTTTCATTTGATACAGAATTAATCTTGACTCGCCATAAATGTATCCCTCATCTCAACCCTTGGTAAAACTTCTCTGTTCTCTCTCTCTCTCTCTCTCTCTCTCTCTCTCTCTCTTATCAACGCCTCTCAAGCTCTGGTAAAGCACTTTTTCTCAAGCTGGTCGGAGCAAAAAGTTCATCCCATCCTTCCCAAGCTGGTTTCTCTGTTATCACTTCCAACTGGGTGTGTGTTTGCAGGATCCCCCCCTCTTCCCCCACCACACACCTCACTTCCGCCCCATTCTCCCTCCCAACTGCCATCACCCTCTCCCCCACCTGCCATAACCCTTTCCCCCACCTGTCATAACCCTCTACCCTACCTGCCATCACCACTAGCACAAGCACCAACACCTCTGCTTGATCCTGGTAAGATGAATCGTCACACCTTTCAAAAGCAGAAACACTCGTATTTATTTATTTCTCCCGCTGTTATATATTGTTCTGCTTTCTTCCTTCGGGGACAGGGAGTTTGAATCATCTGAAGATTAAACACCCCAGCTTATTTCACCTACAGATTAACTACCCTAACGCTGACTGAGGAGATTAGGTTAGGATAGATTTTAGGTTAGGTGAGGTCAGGTTAGATTAGTTTAGCTTAGATTAACTCATGTTTGATTAGCTTTGGTAAGGTTAGGTTACAGATTAGTTTAGGTTAAGCTAGGTAAGCGTAAGGGTGAAGTATACTGAAGTGCCTGTTTAATCTTCAGGTGATTCAAAAAATTTTCACATATACTTTGTGGTAGGTGTAAAGACTCGTGTTGTTTTCGTCGTGTTAGACAGTGGCTTAAAACACTGTCATCCCCCGTGTCGTTTAGTGGGTTGGTCGATACAATAACGCCTTTGTCTTATAATCACTAGAGTAATTTATCACACAATGGGACCTTGGGTAATATGCAGACTGAACTGATTGGTATCTAGGTTAAACTTCATTTATACTAAGGGTTTAGAAATTATATTAGTAGAAGTTTGTGATAGTAAGTATTATGAGTTAGTGTTTATGTGCGTTATGTTAATGTGATTATCTTATGAGTTCTAACAATAAAGAAAGGTTCCCACAGAACATATTTTGTCTTTCTTTTCCTTCTCTGTGCTTACTTTAATACACTTTTTCCTACGAGAACAAGTCATTTTTTTGTATCACGTGAAGTTGAGGCACCACAGCGTATTTCACCATAAGTTTAACCATTCTAACGCAATCAACCTAACCTAACATAACCCTTCCCGGTCCTTCTTCAGCTTGGAGGTAGTGTGGTGAACCTGCCGTCGCCACCACCACCACCACCAAGATAAACACTACCAACAACTCCTACACCCATTGATGTTTAAAATAAATCATTACCAACCAAAACAAAATTTAACCTAACCTAAATTCACTATATTTGAACAATAAAAATTTCACCTAAACTATATTTCCTAAGGGCAATCTGTGACTCTGCCTCAATGAACTGTTAGTGTCATTATCACACACTACCACGATGGTGTATCAAAAGAACAAGGTTTAAGATAGCCGCCTCCCTACAAGAGAAGGGACCACTGACCCCAACCAAGACGAAGAAACCCCCCCAAAAAAAATCACTAACAAAACACTAAGACCGTTAAGAGACTCAGTGGATATAATAGGATAAGAAATAGGATAAAACTCTACCTTGGGGTGATTACTGTAAGACCTCTACCAAGAAGTGAGAAGGGGAAGCAAGAAGCAGTGAGTCACCTACCACGTCGTTATCCCCGTAAAAAAATTATTAAGAAAACTAAGAAGAAAAATAAAAGAAGAAGAAAAGAGAAGGAAATGAAAGATAGTAAGAAGAAATAGGTTAATGAAGGAAAGAGAGAGAGAAAGAGAGAGTGTGTGTGTGTGTGTGTGTGTGTGTGTGTGTGACTCTCCCTCCTCCTCTTCCCTCTTCCTCCTCCTCCCCCCTCCACCACCGAGGCATCAGTCAGTGTCACACAGCCTTGCCAAACACGTATCTTGTCACCAATTTGTCTCCGTCGTATCATAATTCTTCGCCACAGTTTACTCAAAATATTTTCAGCACAGAAGTTTGTCATGTGATAACTTGGATACACGTCTGAGTTTTTATTCTTGATTTTCCATATATAAATGTGGGTTTCATTTTTGAGAGAGAGAGAGAGAGAGAGAGAGAGAGAGAGAGAGAGAGAGAGAGAGAGAGAGAGAGAGAGAGAGAGAGAGAGAGAGAGAGAGAGAGAGAGAGAGAGAGAGAGAGAGAGAGAGAGAGAGAGACCACCTGAAGAACCTAACCTGACCTAACCCAATTTAACGCCAGCCTAACCTAACCTAACACCCTCCCCCTCCCAACAGCATTAAGGTAGTTATAACCTTTAAGTGAAATAAGCTGGGGTGGTTATTCTTCAGGTGATCCCAACATTGTCATACATCTTCACTACCATGACGTCACGTGATTCTGGTTAACCTAATTACGGTTCGGGAAGAAAATAAAAATGTTACCATCCGGATTATTACTTTTTAGATCCGTTAATTAGTGTAAAGATGACATAATGAAGGTAGAGGTTAATGAGTGGTGAGGGAGGGGGGGTCTTCTTACCTGCTGAACTCATCTCCGTGGACGAGAGAGAGAGAGAGAGAGAGAGAGAGAGAGAGAGAGAGAGAGAGAGAGAGAGAGAGAGAGAGAGAGAGAGAGAGAGAGAGAGAGAGAGAGAGAGAGGGAGAGCGAGCGAGAGAGAGAGAGAGAGAGAGAGAGAGAGAGAGAGAGAGAGAGAGAGAGAGAGAGAGAGAGAGAGAGAGATATGGAGAAATGGGGTTAAGAAACAGACAGACAGACAGGCAGACAAATAGACAGACAAATGGTATGACAAATAGATAGAGATAGATAGATATATAAATAAATGATTGATTGATAAATAGGTTCGGTTAGTTACGTGCACACACACACACACACACACACACACACACACACACACACACACACACACACACACACACACACACACACACACACACACACACACACACACACACACACACACACACTTACTTTCCAAAATACCCGCCTATACAGTTTCAGATATATTCCAGGTATTCACAGTCGAACCTTTGGGTAATCAAGTGTTCTGTACAAAAACAATCAATCAAACGTAATCAAAACAACATAACAACCACCTGATACTCGTCCCTCTCGCCACAAATGACAACAACAACCCGGGATAAACACAACCAACAGCAACCAACCCACACAACACAAAACCAAAAAAACCCCGTAGTCGATTTCTATTTGGACTTAAATCATTAGCTTCTGTTTCCGACGACGTAATCCAGTTCCTGTTTCGTGTACCTGAGTAGCCACAAGATCGACCAATAACTGAAGTCAAGAAACCTGTCACTGAATAACCTAACACTGGTATTAAATTTATTCTTTGATGTTGTAAATCTCCCTAAACACACAAGTAAGAATAATATCACCTTTCCCAACATTCTCTTGCATTCCCTGCACTACCCACCATCCCACCTGCCCCCCACCTCCTAATGACTGATATTCAACACTTTCACATTAACAAACTAAAGGACAAAATAATCAAATGAATATAAATTTCCATAATGACAATCGTAATAGAATTTTACCTCATCCACCTGCTCATTATCTGGGCCCGTCACACGCACACACACACACACACCTCAACCACGGGATGAACTGACACTATTCCTCGCAATGCTTGTTTATATTACCCGACGAGTATCGTGTCCTTATAGCGTCAAAAATAGACCGAAAAAATCCCACCAGACGAGATGTAGAGATGAAATAATTATCACAGTTTGGCCGTGAAACAATGTACAGTACAGCTCCCTCATGCATACTATGGGTACACACGAATCCATTCAAGTGTACAGTATGTGTGTGTTGATGCAATGGGAGATACTGCACCTTGTCTCCTGTGTATTGTTCGTAAGGCAGTCATGATGCTAAAATGTGTTGGTCTTACTTATTCGTGTTGATGATGCCTTATTCTTTTATGTATATCTATGAATCTTTTACTAATCACTTCACTCTACCATGACAAGAGAGTGACAAAACTCAGATCGGAAATGTCTGAAAAATGTATTGGCTATTTTCAAAGTCTGGAAACAACAACAACAACAACAACAACAAAACACACACACACACACACACACACACACACACACACACACACACACACACACACACACACACAATATTACTTTCTCTGCACTTTTTCCTCCCCTCACGTCTCCTTCTCTTTGTATATTAAGCTTGTAACACTATTACTCCTCCTGGGGCAAACTACACCCAATAACCCAAAAACTAACACACACACAAACTAACAGCATTATAATTAACAAGACCAGAATCACCCAATGAATTACACGTGTACAGGTAAAATCGTATATAGTAGAAGATTAATGACCAGCCAGTTACCTCTATTAACGACACTGTCAGTCACGAAAGTACAGGTATAAATAAACTGACACAAATAAACGGCACTCTGAAAGATAATAGACAATCATTCAATCAACCAAATGTGAATATAACTCAAGTGTATTAAAAAGCTCACTCACTCACTCACTCATAAATAATTCTTAATCACAAACAAAAACTCTCAACACTTTAATCAAACTTGTAAATCGTGGCTGTAAATCCACTCAAATTAGCGGCACTTTCCATCAGTTAATGGGAAGCAATCAGGCACTGGGTCAATCAGACACCGGCCCCTCTCAATCAGGTTAGTTGGCTCAGTAAACAAAGGGTCGGCATCATGGCCCCACAACAAGGTAATGTGAACTATGTAGTGCTCCATCCCTGTGGTCTTGTGGCCACGATCTTACTCACCACACGACTTTAGCTCTAACTTATGTATCTATAATATTACTATGTTAAATTGACTCTATCTTCATGTACCTATATGTATCTGTACTCGTACCTGTAACTCGTTTTTGTATTTGCATTTGTATTCCCTTTTTGTATTTATATCCCTACGTTTCTCTATACGTGTTCATATGGCATTATTTCATCTGTATTTGTAACTAAGTGAATTTGTATTTCTATCTGTGTCTGTATCCGTAATGTCACCTCTTAATACGTGTGTGTGTGTGTGTGTGTGTGTGTGTGTGTGTGTGTGTGTGTGTGTGTGTGTGTAGACCATAAATAAGTATATCTTCCTTAAAACACTTGACCTGCTGGGGTGGTAACACGCATATTATGTATAACATAAGGAAAGAACAAATAATTTATCAAATATTGACTACAAGGATGACAAGATACACGTAGCTACCTGATCGAGCAATGCAATTATGAGCAATGCACCCAGAAGACAAGTAACAAGCAACATGTATATCTAATTTAGCCCTAAGAAACATATTGACTGATCCTCGTGTCAAGGAGGGCCTACGTAGCTCCCTGAAGTAGCCAAGAGAGAGGAAGAGCCACAGGGAGACTTCGTGACTTATCTAGGCGTGTGTCTTGTCTCGGCTGATCTTGCTGAAGCCTTCCTTATTTATCGTAATAAACAGCTCCCCAAAGCGCGAGATTTCTTCAGATTTTTCAACACGGTAGTCAACAACAAACAGTTTTCTCTTCCACTCGTTTTGTCTGTCAGTCTGTTCGTCCGTCCGTGTGTGTGTGTGTGTGTGTGTGTGTGTGTGTGTGTGTGTGTGTGTGTGTGTGTGTGTGTGTGTGTGTGTGTGTGTGTGTGTGTGTGTGTGTGTGTGTGTGTGTGTGTGTGTGTGTGTGTGTGT
The DNA here is from genome assembly GCF_018991925.1 of Homarus americanus. Lineage (NCBI taxonomy): Eukaryota > Metazoa > Arthropoda > Malacostraca > Decapoda > Nephropidae > Homarus > Homarus americanus. The sequence continues at coordinate 456,746 of NW_024718513.1, forward strand.
GTGTGTGTGTGTCCATCCGGTGATTCTGTGGACAGGATTATTCGAACACGTGGAAAGAATTTCAATAGAACGATAATTAAAATTTTCCACATAAGTTTCTGGGGAGTTACATCCCTCTTTGTCTCTATAGGGGACAAGGGTACCTGAACCACGAGTGTCACCTCCTTATATTCTAATTACCTTCACCTGTCTATTTTAAGACTGTCCAATAAAACTTAAACACATACTGAATATTCATATGTAATAGTAGTAGTTTTGGTAGCTGTTGTGTTTGACTTATTATTAACGCTTGTGGTTGTGGTGGTACGATTATATAAATAAGTTTGAACCTCTCGCCAGGACAACTCAGTCTCAAGTGTCCCTCTTCAGTTTGGGATGGACGTGACTGTTTGTTTGGTGTTCCCGGTCTCTTCACCTCTCCTCACCTACCTTCCCTGCCTCCCTCCTTCCCTCTTGCGCAGCTTGTGGGCCTAAAAATGAACTTTATATCTGACAATAACTTAGGTCTTGGAATGATCTGAGGGAAGCCATCACCCAATACGTTAGGAGTGATGGTAGAGACGCCCAAGGAACAGGAACCATGAGACGAATCACAAGTACAGAACCACAGGTGCAGGATGGTATAACAAAAAGAGTTGCAAGCACTGTAGTTAGTTTTTTTATTTCTTACTTCTGTTTTTTTTCCATTTGGTTGTGACGGGTCCGTCGATTGGACACTGAAAAAAAATTAACGAGATGTCGTCAACCTTCACTTT